>NC_080781.1:127754232-128056877 GCF_020826845.1 Diceros bicornis minor | reverse complement strand
CAGTATATTTTAAAATCAAGCAGTGTGATGCCTATAGCTTTGTTTTTGCTCAAGATGACTTTGACTATTCAAGGTCTTTTGTGGTTCCATATGAATTTTAGGATTGTTTTATCTATTTCCATGAAAAAATGTCATTGGAATTTTGATAGGAATTGCATTGAATCTGTAGATTGCTTTGGGTAGTATGGACATTTAAAAATATTAATTCTTCCAATCTGTGTACATAAGATACCTTTCCATTTTTTCTGTCTTCGATTTCTTTCACTAATTTGTTTAATTATCAGTGTACATGTCTTTCACCTCCTTGGTTGAATTTATTCCTAATATTTTATTGGTTTTGATGCTATGATAAATAGGATTGTTTTCTTAATTTATTTTTCAGATATTTCATTGATAATGTATAGAAATGCAACCAATTTTTGTAAGTTGATTTTGTATTCTGCAACTTTACTTCATTTATTAGTTCTAATAAATTTTGGTGGCATCTTAGGGTTTTCTATATACAAGATCATACCATCTGCAAACAGAGTCAATTGTACTTCTTCCTTTCTGATTTGAATGCCTTGTATTTCTTTTTCATCCCTAACTGATCTGGCTAGGACTTCCAATACTGTATCGATTAGAAGTGGCAAGAATGGACATCACTGTCTTGTTCCTGATCTTACAGGAAAAGCTTTTGGCTTTTCACCATTGAGTATAATGTTAGCTGTGGGCTTGTCATACGTGGCATTTATTATGTTGAGGTACCTTCCTTCTATACCTTATTTGTTGAGAGTCTTTATCATGATAGGATGTTGTATTTTGTCAAATGCTTTTTTTCCATCTATTGACATGATCATATGATTTTTATCCTTCATTCTGTTAATGTGGTGTATCACGTTGATTGATTTGCACATGTTGAAACATCCTTCCATCCTAAGGGGAAAAAAATCTTACTTTATCTTGATGTATGATTCTTTTAATATGCTGTTGAATTTTGTTTGCTAGTATTTTGTTGAGGATATTTGCATCTATGTTCATCAGGGATATTAGTCTGTAATTTTCTTGTCTTATAGTGCCTTGTCTGGCTTTGGTATAGGGTAATGCTGGTCCCCAAAAATGAGTTTTTAAATGTTCCCTCCTCTTCAATTTTTTGGATGGAAGAATTGACATTAATTCTTCTTTTAATATTTGATAGAATTTACCAGTGAAGCCATCTAATCTTGGGCTTTTACACGTCAGGAAGTTTTTGATTACTGATTCAATCTCCTCATAAGTTATTTGTTTGTTCACACTTTCTGTTTATCCATGATTCCATTTTGGTAGTTTGTATATTTCTAGTAATTTATTCATTTCTTCTAGGTTATTCAATTTGACAATATATAATTGTTCATAGTAGTTTCTTATGACCATTTCTATTTCTATGGCATCCAATGTAAGGTCTTCTCTTTCATTTCTAATTTTATTGATTTGAGTCTTCTCTTTTTTTTCTTAGTCTAGATAAAACCTTGTCAATTTTTTTGATCTTTAAAAAAAGAAAGTGTTCTTAGTTTTGTTCATTTTTTTATTGTCTTTCTAGTCTTTACTTCATCTATTTCTGCTCTAATCTTAATTATTTCCTTCCTTCTGCTAACTTTGGACTCAGTTTATTCTTCTTTTTCTAGTTCCTTGAAGTGTAAAGCTAGGTTATTTGATATCTTTCTTCTTTCTTAATGAGGGCATGTATTGCTATAAACATCCCTCTTGGAACTGCTTTTACTGCATTCCATAGTTTTGGTATGTTATGTTTCCACTTTCATTTGTTTCAAGATATTTTTTTATTTCACTTTTGATTTTTTCTTTGACCCACTGATTGTTCAAGTGTTAATTTAATTTAATTTCCATGTATTTGTGAACTTTCCAATTTGCCTCCCATTATCGATTTCCAGTTTCATACCACTGTGATTGTAACAGATTCTTGATATAATTTCAGTCTTCTTAAGTTGGTTAAGACTTATTTTGTGGCCATACATATTATCTATTCTGGAGAACATTCCATGTGCACTTGAGAAGAATTCTGCCAACATTGGATGAAATATTCTGCATATGTCTGTTAGGTTTATTTGGTCTATAGTGTTGTTCAAGTTCAATATTTCCTTTTTGTTTTTCTGTCTGGATAATCTATCCATTGTTGAAAGTGAGGTATTGAAGATCTCTA
The DNA here is from genome assembly GCF_020826845.1 of Diceros bicornis minor. Taxonomy (NCBI): domain Eukaryota; kingdom Metazoa; phylum Chordata; class Mammalia; order Perissodactyla; family Rhinocerotidae; genus Diceros; species Diceros bicornis. Next base: position 128,054,701 of record NC_080781.1, on the reverse strand, counting down.
ATATTATTGTATTGTTGCTATTTCTCCCTTCAGATCTTTTAGTATTTGCTTTATAGATAGGGTGCTCCAATATTGGGAACATATATATTTATAATTGTCCTATCCTCTTAATGATTTGATCCCTTTATCATTGTATAATATTTTGTTTCTTATAACAGTGCTTCACTTAAAGTCTATTTTGTCTGATATAAGAATAGCCACATCAATTCTCTTTTGGTTACCATTTGCATGGAATATCTTTGTCCAAACCTTCACTCTCTTGCTATGTGTGTCTTTAAAGCTAAAGTGAGTCTCTTGTAGGAAGCGCACAGTCGGGTCTTGTTTTTTAATCCATTCATGCGTTGTATGTTTTTTGATTGGGGAATTTAATCCATTTACATTTAAAGTAATTAATAAGTAAAGACTTATTGCCATTTTAATTGTTATCTGCCTGTTTTGTAATTCCTTTTTTCCTTTCTTCCTCTCTTACTGTCTTCCTTTGTTATTTGATGACTTTTTTTTTAATGGTATGCTTTGGTTTCTTTCTCTTTATATTTTGTGTATCTATTACAGGTTTTTCACTGGTGTTTACCATGAGCCTTAAAGCAATGAATAGTTATAACAATCAATTTAACCTGATAACAATTTAACTTCAATCACATACACAAATTCTACAATTTGCTTCCTTTCCCCCAACGCTTTATGTTATTGATGTCTCCTTCTGGGTCTCCCATAATGTGCATATTGGTTCAATTTGTGGAGTCTCATAAGTCCCTTGGGTTTTCTTCACTCTTTTTCATTCTTTCTTCTTTTTGCTCCTCAGGATAATTTCAAGTGGCATGTCTTCTAATTCACTTATTCTTTTTTTTGCTTTATTTAGTCTGTTTTTGAATCCTTCTAGTGAATTTTTCAGTTATTGTGTTCTTCAGCTCCAGTATTTCTGTTTGCTTCTTTTTTTATTGCTCAGTTCTGTGCCTATTGCCAATCTCACAGAGCAGTGCCAGCTGTAAGGGCTTAATCCCCCCCCACCAACTTCCTTTGTTCCTAGCTGTCCCATAGGACCAGGCTTTTCAGGCCATTCAGCCCTCAGTATGAGATAAGAGAGAAACTGGCCCCACAGAAGGCACCCTGAGGGACCAAGAGGCAAGGTACATACTCTACATTCTCTTCCCCCCTGTGGGAGAAATCATGGACTGATGTGATCTTCCTGTTGCTCAGCTAAACCAGTTTGGGGGAGAGACTGACACTTGCAAAGAGAAATAGCTTTTCTTACCCAATATACATGTAACTACTCCAAGTTTGTGCTCCTCCAGGATGCTTCCACTTCTTAGCTGAATTATGAATTTCTCTTCAAGGTATTTTGGTGCCAATATTGTTTTATTGGTGTTTCTGTGGAGGAATGAGAGGTCATGCTTTCTACTCTGCCCTTTTGCTGACAACATTTCTCAAAAATCATGGAATTTGGAGCCAGATAGAGCTGAGTTTGAACCCGGCCTCCACAAGTTAATAGCTGTGTGATTTCAGGCAAGTTATTACTTAAAACTTATAGGGTTTTATGTATAGTTTTAGAAGTGGTATATTTCAATTCTGCACACATCCCATTGGCCAGATCCAGATATAGAGGCCCAAAATAACAGCAAGAAAGACTGAGAAATGTAGTCTTCCTGTGTGTACAACAAGAGTAAATTGGATTCGTGAGCATTTAGGCCCTCTCTGCAAGTCTTATTTCACATAAAGGGACTTTCAAGGTTTTGAGTCTGTCCATGTCAGTTTTATTTCTAACTTAGTGTATGTTATTTCAGGAAGACTTTTACATTTTCATATAAATAATTGCCTAGGAAATGTCTCTCTTCCACCTATATTCTGAGATAGTTTCTTTCTTTTTTATAGGGGGCTGACCTTGCAAAATGGTGAGCAAATTCTCAGTGATAAAATAGAATGGTTTTTATAGGCAGAGCACAGTGGCCTGGAATCCAGGTAGGTACTGTCAAGGATCAGATCTCTCCCATCCAAGGAAAGCAGGCTACCTATATGTAAAACTGTGCCATAAATGAGTATTTGATCTCCAGGGAGAGTACTAGCAAGGGCAAGTATTGTCCATATAATAAAAGTCATAATATGATTGAATAGGAATAACCTTTAGAAGCTGCAAAGGGCATATAGCAGAGAAAATGTTTAATGCTGTTTCATAGGAAGTGCCATGGTATACATATTTCTTCATCCTCAGTTTTCACCTTAATCAAGAAGGATGTTACTTTTCCTACTTAAAGGAGCTAACAATATTTCCCCCTTCACTGTAATGCAGCAGAAAACCTGAAGAAAAGTATTACCACATGGCAAGGTTTTCGGATACTAAATGTCAGATTGGAGTGAGTGAGATGAAGATTACAAACTGACACAAATAGGAGAGAAGCCATTTCCTAGTAAGTAGTAATACAGGCAGACTACATTTTGCTGCCTGTATTGTGGTGGGGCGAGGAGGCTCCTTAACAATTCAGTGACAAACACTCTGTATCCAAAGTGAACTTTGATAAAGGTTATAAGCAAAAACTTAAGAATTTTCTGCAAAAAGTAACATGGACCCTGAGTGAAAATAACATCCCAGTGGAGACATGCATAGAAATTAACTCAATAAATATCTGTTGAATGAATGAATGAGGGAGAAGTGGGAATATCAAGGTGCCATCCATGGGGGAGTTAGGAAGAGGAGAAGCAAGAGAAATGAGATAAGAGGAGACAAGTAGGGTTCATTTCTTAAGTACCTAAGAAGTACTACTATTTTAAAAAATATATACTTATATACTGGCTATGGGGCTTGATCCTCCTGCAAAAAAACCATACCCTGTGTGGAGTATGTAGACTACTGGTAACAACGTTTTTTCATATGCTCTTTTCACTCAAGTTTCCTAGCAGTATTAAAGGCATGCTTCAACCTCAAGGTCAACTCCATCAGCCCAGATGGAAAGAATCTTGAATAAACAAAGCCAGTGAGCAAATCTTCCACACAACATCGGTCAAATTCTACTGACTGCCAAGAAAGACCAATTAACCTGTTTTCCCCATTTTCACTAGGACCAAGAGTGGAACTGCTTATCTATCATAAGAAAGCCTGTTCTAACAATATAGCCAGCCAGATAATAAATGGCTTACAATTTACTAGATGATCTGTTTTTTCAGAAATTGCTCCTAAAATTGTGTATGAATATACTCTTTGACCAAGAGATCATACTTCTAGGAAAGACACACTGGCAAAAGTATGAAAAGCTATGTGCAAGGCTATTTATTGCAGCATCATTTATAATAGCAAAAGGCTGGACACAAACCAAATGTCCACCAATAGGGTACCGTTTGAATAAATTATATTACATTCATGCAAGGTGAAAAGCGTGTATATTATGCTACTGTTTAGCTAAGAAAGGGGGGTACATCTTGTTATACCAGAAATCTAGGAAGCTGTCAAAGACTACAGAAGTTGTATCCAAACAACTCAGGCACAAACTTAAAGAGACTTCCATTGACCAAATATAGAAACATTTGGGCATCAATTAGAATAATAATTTTGATGAATGAAAACACATCAAATATGTGTAAATCCATAGGTTCATAGTGGTATTTTAAAAAGTTATTGTTCACCTTTGGAGGTTGCTAGGGAAATAATTCATATGTATTGGCTTATATTTTAAAAATGAAAGCATAAACCCAAATCTCAAAAAATGCTTGAGGAAGAAAGGAATAGGATGGAGGATACAGGAATAGAAACTATATTTGTTTGAATATATCTTGATTTATAGATTCGCTTTACATAATTATTTTTACATAATTATTAAAAGCTAAATCCAAATAAAGCAGTCTCTGAAATTTGAAAGCAAAATGAAACATAAATCTAGCTACATATCAGGTGGTGGCAAATAACACACAGAATTATTTCAAGAGACTTGTAAAAAGAATTACCCCCCCCAAAAAAAAACCACACAACAATATAAAATTAAATTAAACTTTGAGAAATCACATTTATGATGGTAGTTCTAGATTGTTATTCTGAGATTATGGTGTGTGTATTATAGGATAAAACAAACAATTATGTCAGTGTCAGTGGGAAGTAGAATTTTCAATGTGAGAGAAAAGAGATACAGATCAAAGAGGTTAACTAAAACTTTTGCAATCTTGAATTCTAATTGGAATATTAGTGTGAACTCCTGATGTTATTTTTCCTTAAAGAAAAATATTTCCTAGCTCTGCCCACTGAAATGTCCTAGAGATAATAATCAACATAATGGCAACAAGAATGCTGAGTGTCCAGATTATGGTCTTGAGACACTATTTCCCACTAAAGGAAAGCAGTGATCCTTGGAAAGATAGAAGATTACAGGTCTAGGACTGGAAGTGAACGAACTGAGTGAGCCTGGGACACATTGTCATACAAGAGGGTAAGGAAGCTACCAAAGGTTACTGGGGTTGTGTACAAAAATCTCGGGTACCTGTCAAAGAGGTTCACATTAGCCAAAGATGGGACAACTTGAGCCTCAATAAGAATAATCATTTCAATGAGTTAAAATGTGTCTAACCCATATGTTTAAATTCATGTGTTCATAGTGATACTAAAAAAAAAATGCACTGGTAGACTTTGAAGGATGCTAGGCAACCAAGTCCTTATTCTGAAAACCGGTAGAAAAAGAGAAAACAATGAACCATTGACCTTCTCCTTTCCTAAATAAATTGTACCATTGGGTAACTAAATAGTAGATGAGGAGAAAGTTTCCCTTCATAGAAGTGTTCCAGCTAATAAACGAAGAAAGAATGATAGAATTGGAATATCACCATTTTGCAACCTTACAGTAAAATAATTGATATAAAATCATCAGTGGATGTGGGCATCACAAAAGGAGAAACAACCTAGAAAAGTTTCAGATGGCATACCCTACAATCCCACAATTACAGTCTTAGGTATATACCAGAGAAGCTCTTGCACCTGTGAACTGAGAGACATGTATAAGATGGTTCATAGCAGCACTGTTCCTAATAGGAGAAAAATGGATGACAATCCAGATATCCATACAGTATAAAGGATAAATAAATAGAGGTATAGTCATACAATGAAATACAATATCACAGGGAAAATAAATGAACTCCGACTGTACACAACAGAAGTGAGGAGGGGGAAAAAGAGAAAAAAACACAAAAGAATATATTCAGTGTGAGTCCATTTACATAAAGGTCAAAAAACAGGTGGCATTAAACAATCATTGTTTCAGGATACAGACATTTGTGGTATAACGGTCAAGTGATGTAAGAATATAATTAACAGAAAATTCAGAATAGTAGCCCAGGGTGGGTGTTGGGGGCATATATGATTGGGAACAGACATGCAAGAGGCTTCAAATGCACTGGTGATATTTTATTTCTTAAATTGGATGGTAGGCATATTTGTTTCCATTTTATTATTATTGTTTAAAAAGTGTGTGTGATACATATTATATATATGTATGTGTATACAGGTATGCATATATGTGTGTGTCTATATATAGGCACACACAAAAGAGGTTTATATAATGGCTGAGATATAACATTTGTAGAACAAACATTTGAAAAAGAAAAGAATTTGACCATAAATAATTAAGGCACATAAAAGTAAATAATTAAATAGAATTATTATAAAGCTGCAAAGAAAATGCAATTGTTCAACTTTGAAACACTACAAGAGTGATTCATTCATCAAATGTTGTTTAAGTCCCTATGTGACAGGTACTGTGCTGTGTGATGGAGATGCAGTGACAAACAACAAACGCACAATCCCTGTTCTGTAGTGGGGGGGAGAAACATTGAACAAGTAAATGACCCATAAATGTGCCCTTATAAACTGCAGTGAGGGTATTAGTATAACAACCAACATTTACTGAGTATGTTTCTGTCAGAACTGTTGTAAAAGGTAGACTACCATTTTATAGGGAAGAAAACTGAGGTACATCTATGTTAAGCAACTCACTCAAGGTCAAATAGCTTAGAAGCAGAGCAACTGTGAATCAAACCCAGGCAGTCTGACTGCGGAGCCCAAGCTCCTATGCTATCCTGAGTAGGAAAACACGAATTATTAGGCGGACAACGGGGCTTAGTTTAGCTTTTATGGGCCAGGGAAGGCCTCTCTGAGCGCCTGACATTTATGCACAGACATATAGCATTAGGAAAAGCTACCTTGATCCTTTGTATGTATTAAATGATCTTCTAAGTGGTGGGAAGCCTAGAGGGCAGGTAGGCAAAAGGAGAATCCTGAAGAGGGAGGTCGTAATGAGAAGCTTTTCTCCTTCAGCCCCTCTGCTCTTTCTCTCCGGCCTCAAGGGAGCGTGCGGCAAAGGGGACTGTAGTGCAGTGTTTGGCCAGGGCCTGGCACCAGGGGGCAAAGGAGTAAGAAAGGAGCATCAGTTACCATTTTGGCTGCATCAAGTCTCTCTACTTTGGCTTCCCCTTGGGCCACTCTCGGGTTCCAGATAAGCCCCCAGGCCCTGAGCAGCTCCTTCTCCGTGTCTTCCTTTAGTGCTCCTTTGCTTCACTGAGGCCTGCACCACACTTTCCTTATGACCAGGCCTATGTTCTGTGCCTCAATTCAGGCTACTACTTCAAGGCTTCTGTACCCTGAACAAGCAGCAAGCCTCTGCACGGAGCAGCAGGCTAGCTGACAAGAAAAAATAATCAAGTATGGAAAGATGATTGCAATGCACTTCAAAAATCAATCCAGACATTGCCTGTTAAACAGTCTTCCAAGAGTGTGTTGCTATTTGGCATGAAAGCCAGAAAGACTTGTCCACAGCAATGCAATCAGTATTTGACTTGGAGACAATTCTGCAAATGCACAGCAAAACAGGCTGCAGGTTAATAAAGACCAAGTTAAGAAAATGCTAGGTGATTTTTTCTAATGATGACAAATTTTGAAATCACAGAGAATTTGCAGAGAATTAATGACGGTCCTATTATTGTTTTCACAAGAAAAGACATTCAAAATTACTTTGACTTCAGAGTAAAATACTCTATTGCTCTTAAACCTCATTCAGAGCTAAAATCTTCAGGTGTTTTTGAGGCAGATATTCCAGAGAATACAAAATCCAAGGATAGTTTGCTTCCAGATAAGGCTATGAACTTAACCTGAAGAACTAGACAGATAAGGAAACATATTTGGATAACCTAATGGCAAGCCCTATACTACGACTTCAAATATGGAGGATAAAACTTTTAAAGAGAAAGAAATTCAAACACATGTGAATATGATACATCAATGGTCTCTTATTCAGAACTATTTTTCACATAAATATTACAAATTCTAAACCATTGGATGGTCAAGGAAATAATTGAATGGTTCACAAATGTGTTAGTTGTTTCACTATGAGATGATGCTGTCAAGAATAAGAAGGGAGATGGCAATGATTTAAGAGTTGGGGATACTAACAATAGATTTCCCCAACATTTGTCAGGCTAAGTGTATTTTAAAAAGCCTTCCTGCTTTAAATGTCAGTGAATGGGGTGGAGTGTATGGGGAACAAGAGAAGCCAAATGTAACAGAATAATAGCCCTAGCAATAGCCACTCTCCCCACTTAGAGTTTCCAACCATCCTGGGGCATGCTGATGGTTACAGAATCTTTGTGGATGTTGGATGTTGTGAATGGAGAACGTGTTCTCTATAAATCACTTTTGAAGCTGTAGCACAGACGGGAGTGTATGGCATAATAATTGTGAAAGAAGCTCTCCTGAGTTTAATGACAGACAAGGAATTTGGGAGAGTACTACTCATGAAGAAGCCACTTGCTATGAAACTTGTGTGTCCATTTTGAAAAGGAACAAGGAATAAGAAAATCATCAGGGAAAAGTTTAATTCTCATTGGGAACATTTGAAGCTTTCTCTGGAATTTCAATAGAAAGAGTTGTTTTGTTTTGTTTTTAATTCTTTCCCTTAATATTGCACGTAGCCATTGCTCATTCTGTGGCACATACTTTGTCAGAACTCCCCTAAAGTTTTGGTGAAAAGTATTCAAAGCAACTACAAAGAACACTTCAAAATTGAAATCCAAAAGAGTGAAACAGAGAAATTAGAAACTTCTTATGAAAGAGGATTATACCCTAAAACCTGAGTATGCCTATGTTTAGGACACATAAAATGTGTTTCATGCATTCTTCATTTTCAATAAAGTATGTTCTTTTTATATTTTATTAATGATATTTTTAAAATAGATTTTTACACTTTTTGAAATGTATTCTATAAAATATTTTGTATATATCAACACTTCAGAATACTGCTCATTGGAGAGTGAATTGTTTCAAATACAGACAATTTCATATCAGTTGTGATGTTCTGCTTATCATATGGACCATTTTAAAGAAACTGTTAAAATATCAAATAATTCAATAATTATATATCATTATTTACTTTAGCATTTCTTAATTTTTGAGCACAACTATTATTTTTGTACCTAAGTAACTGTTATAAAATTCAAGTTTCTTTTTCTCTCCTAGTAATCTTTCATATTGCATTTATCTCTAAGGAAAAAAAAATCAGCTATGTTGTCTGCAGAAGGAATATATATATATATAATATACATGAATTATAACTTGCTATAAATGTATATAATATATACATGAAAAGATTTTTTTGTTTTATCTATAATAGCGAGGAGGAGCAGAAAGGATGAGGAGGAGGAGAAGGAGGAGGAAGAGAAGGAGGAGGATAAGACAGGAAAAGGAAGAAGTAGGTGGAAGGAGGAGGAGGGGGCAGATGGGAGGAAGTGGAGGAAGGAGGAGGAGGAGAGAGAAGGAGGAAGGAGGAGAGAGGAGAAGAAAGGGGCAAAAAAGACTTTATTAATAATAAGGGAACAGCTAAGTTTATTGTATCCCATCCATTCCATGGAATTTTCACAGTTGTTAAATATATCTGTGATGACTAGTAATTTGTCAAAATGTTTAAAACATATAGCATAAAAAGCAGAATACACAGTTGTATGCACGCAATGGTTATGATGGTGCTCAGGGCAGGCCACCCCAAGACGCACCACTCTGATATGTGGATTATTTCGAGCTGAAAACAATGAAGATGCAGAAGACTCAGGAAAATCATTTGAGTTTCCTCCCCCAAACTGCCTAAAGGAATTTAACTCTGGGTGTAGACAGACTGCCAGGGTCCTCGCTAAGCCCATTCTTAACAAAGTTCTGTTTACCAAATATTTACATTTGTAAAGGTATCTCCCTCTGTGTAGTGAGAAGAGGGGAGGATGACCTTATCTGTGAAAACGCTTAACAGGATGGAAGAAGACTTAAATGTACACACTCTTGATTACTATAATTCCTGTCTCTCTGGCCACATTCTCTATAGGTGGCCCTGCAAAGCATTGTCTGACAAACATTTACATTTCTCTCTCCATGTGAATTGTCTTCTTCCCCTCTGAAATCCCAAAACACCACCCCCAACACCTTCCACGCCTTTAGCTACAATACTTAAGCAAGCAGCTTATACAGAATGACAAGTTGCTCATTTCTGAGTTTCTCTCATGTATACATGTTATTAAACTTGGTATTATTTTCTCCTGCTAACCTGTCTTGTTAATTATTTGGTCAACCAGAAGAACCTTAAGGGAAAGGGCAGAGGGAGATTCTCCCTCTCTCCCGACAGTTACAAACTATGTAAAAAGGTATATGCTTGCGGGCATTACTTGGAAGAGAATAAGCAGAAAAAAAGTTGTTTTGCATCATGGGACTAAGAGTGGAAAGTTATTTTTTGTCCTTTTTCAAAATGTTTTAGCACTGTTACATTGTTTTTGCAATAAAATTTTTAAAAAGTGAGGAAATGGATCACTGCGGTTAATTAATCAACATGGCTATGATAAAGAACCAAAGATTTACCTGAGAATGATCTTTTGGCTAAAAAATAAATCCCCCATTACTTATCATTTTAAGCATGGATCTTCTCAACCCCACATACAATTTAGTGGCAAGGTAAGGAGCACAAGGAAATGAAAAACAGTCATAAAATATAGGCAGACTGTTCTGAGGAAGAGAAGCTGCCAAAACAGGCTTAAATGTGCATCTTCATGGTAACAGACTGTGCAGCTGGGAAACAGCATCCGCCTCTGAGTCTCCCATGAAAATGCGATCAGAATTGGAAGCTAAGGTGTGCAGAATATAAAATGAAATAAATAAGAGTCCTCCTTAAAGTGCCTAGACTTTTCCTTTTGTGTGCTAATTTTAAATGAATGAATCCCCCAAAATGATTAAACACCTAAAATTAGCATTCTCTATTTTTCAGCTAACTCCTTGCACAAAGATTAGAAACGCAGCATAAGCAGAAATTTTGCACCTGGGTCAGAGAGTCTATTCTTGACCAGATGCTACCTATTGGTCACCCCTGAAAAAGGCTTTAATGGCCCTTTCTTTTCTGGCTATTACTATTCTTAGCATAATTCCTCTGGCCTCACTGGGGATAAGTGCCTCCATAAGAAACAAAAGGGCTGAGACCAGAGGCCAGCAATTTTTCACCTGGAATACACTGCAGGGTTGGAGAGAACAGGGTAATTACCTTTAGCAATGAAATTCTGTTTTGATAAGACCCTGGGGGAGGGGGCAATGTGAAGGAATAAATAGGTCAGTTCATTTTTTTCAGCTTCCCTGAGTCAGCAGCCGCTTGGCTGCTCTAACACAGGGGAATGGGAGCCCTGACGACTCATGGGTCAGCAGAACATATGTTGTTTAAATAAAATCTATCAATGCCTTGAGATATGGCTGGTCTTCAAAAACCTGTCTTTCGTACAAAAATATCAACAGCTCAGCTCCCACCCTTTGGCTGCTCTACATCTCAGTGCCAGCCTTTCACTAACCACTTTTTTTCAGAGCTGGTATACAGAACCCGTAATCCTTCATAAAATTGCACATCTCCCTGAGGTACGAATATTTTTCAAGCACCGGTTGAAACTAGGGAATGAAGACTGTTAAAATTTCAAGCTTCCCACGGAGTTACAGCCACTGATCTGGACTGTAACAAGGTCTGATGACTTGGAAAGAGTCGAGTGAATATCCCACAAGCTTATTAATGTACAGAATAATGCAGACTGGCAGCATCTCCCTGCTCGTCCGCTGGCCTTCACCTGTGGAAGCCATCACCCTTAGATAAAGTCTTTAATTATTTCTCGTCTGATTACCACACTCCAGCCCCACCTCCAGAAAAGGGTGTGCATTATCCACAACCTGGAATTCCCTGTCCACCTGAGTTTCACACTCATGAGTGGGTGCATTGGATTGCTCCCCTGGCACACATACACAGCGTCTGGATTCCAAACACTGATGTGAAAAATCACAACCTCTAACACATTTCTAATCTACCACAGGTCAAAGCTATGCCTGTGATACTGACCTAGTAGATCAAAACATGAACTAGGTTATAAGTCACTGTTGGAACAAAAGAAAGAGAAAGAGTAAATGGACATTATGCTAAGTGAAAAAAGCCAGACTCAGAAAGACAAATACTGTATGAATCTAAAAAAGTCAAACTCATAGAAGCAGAGAGTAGAATGGTGGTTGCCAGGTTCTGGGGGAAGGGGAAATGGGGAGACATTGGTCAAAGGGTACAAAGTTTCAGTTGTAAGGTAAATTCTAGAGATCTAATGTACAGCATTATAACTATAGTTAGTAATACTGTATTATATACTTGAAACTTGCTAAGAGAGTTGATTTTTTTTTTTAGCAATCATATTTTTCATGTGTTTTTAAACACTTCTCTACAGAATTGACAGAATGGGCAGCACATCCATTCACTAATATAAAACTGTTAAGAGAGTTGAACTTAAATGTTCTCACCACAAAAAAAATCATAACTATGTGAGGTGATGGATATGTTAATTAGCTTGATTGTGATAATCATTTCACAATGTATACACATATCAAAACATCACCTTGTACACCTTAAATATATACAATGTTTATTTGTCAATTATGCCTCAATAAAGCTGGAAAACAGAGTAAATAAGCAAGAGGGCAGGGTGAAATTATATGCTTTTGCAGTGCTGTCTTGGGATAGGAAGAGAAAGTCTTTGAAAGGCACTCATAGATCTGTTGGTGGGGAGGACACATCCAGCGCCTGATGGAGATGGTGGGAGGTCATCATGTGTGGAACCAAGGTTCTCTCTCTGTAGAAATGAACAGGAAGATAAAGGACAACGAGTAGGCAAACATAAGGAGGAATCTCTCAGAGAACTGCCCACCAAGAATATTAAGTCAAGTTTGCTCAAGTGCTTTCACCTAGCAACTAACATTTAATAAACGCTGTTTCAACCACTGCTCCAATTGTTTTACATGCACCAATAATTTAATCATCATACACCCTATGAGATAGGTAATGCTATATCCCCGTTGAACGATGAGGAAATTGAGGCACAATGCATGCTCTTTGCTACTCCACTATAGTCTGTATCAGGAGTCGGCAAACTTTTTCTGTAATGCCAAACAGTAAATATATTTGGCATCGCAGGCCACACACCATCTCTATCTCAAGTACTCAACTCTGCCATTGTAGTGTAAAAGCAGAAATAGACAATACATAAATGAATGATCATGACCATGTTCCAATAAAACTTTCTTTACCGCTAAATTGAATAAAGGCTGCAGGACAGATTTTACCCTAGGGCCATAGTTTGTAGACCTCTGATATATGTTTCTGGGGTCACAGGGAACTCGCTCAGAGACATGTAGCATCAGAACACAAAACTGTTGCTTGTAGGTAATGGGATTTTTCACATTGTCAGGCATTTTGATCTTGTGGGTCTGCATCACTGAGCCAGTTTGCTTTAGGTGTGCAATGTGTCCAAGGAACATAACTGCAATTTATGAGAGCCAACAAGACTCTTTGACTCCAAAAGGTGCCATTAAGAAGGGATCTCAGGGGCCGGCCTGGTGGCGAAAGCAGTTAAGTGCGTGCGCTCCGCTGTGGCGGCCCGGGGTTCACCGGTTCAGATCCTGGGCGCGCACTGACACACTGCTTGGCAGGCCGTGCTGTGGCGGCGTCCCATATAGAGTGGAGGAAGATGGGCATGGATGTTAGCCCAGGGCCAGTCTTCTTCAGCAAAAAGGAGGATAGGCAGATGTTAGCTCAGGGCCGATCTTCCTCACCAAAAACAAAAAGGGGGGGGGATTTCAAACACTACCCACATCAGAATAGGGAAAGAAGTACAGGCCTGGCATCTTTAGACATGTTCTGAGACTCCTTCCCCCAAATTATAAAGGCAGAGCCCATCAGAATCACCCATCCTAAGAACAGTGTCATTCCAGAGGGTATTTGATGCAAAGGATGAGAGAGAAACATTCCTATATTGTTTGTAATTTAATTTTAGATATTTCAGCATAGACAGTGTGTTAACTTTTTCCTACATCCTAGGTTCTGATAGTTACCATGTGAAGTGCTCTAATAAGGAATGCATACTCCAGAGGTGATTAGTTAGCATCTGAAGGACCCTATCTCAGAGGCCCTCACTCCATAGGAAGCTACTGCAAACCTTCCAAATACAGGTATCTAAATCTGCACCAGAGGCTTGGTTAGTTAGCATGAGGATATATGGTTTCTAGAAAGCGTTTACCTCAAGCCTTTCCTGAAAGAGACTGAACGGTCTGTTAAGACCAGCAGCTTTACATATTTGAAGTAGCACCCTAGATCTAGAACCCTGTTCTTTTGGATCCATGTGCTGCCACTAAATGAGAAATTCTATCACTTGAGCCTACAAATATGGTAAGTGACTCTGCCTTTATAATATGGTGCCTTTGCCTCAGAGATTTTCTTTCATGTGAAGTGCTTTGTCTAAGTGCCCAGGAGCCCTAAAGGGACAGAGAGTAGGAACTGCTTACAGAAATAGACTATGCAACTGTGTTTGTGACTGTTCGTTAATAAATGTTTGCACATGTACCGGAGTGTGATCTGAGACTTGCTTTTATTATAACATACCACCAGGTAGCAGGTTATAGGGGAGGAGATATGTAGCTCGCATGCACTTTTAATTTTCTGAAGCTATTCATATCTACCAAGAAACACTGACAATTGTTTGACAGACAGATTGACTTATGTCCCGTTACACAGGTACATTCACTTGTTTAACCAGAGTATCTTTTGTGCAAATTGTTCTATTCAGTGCCGCGATGGGTACCAAAGACATGGAAAACATGGACCCTATCCTCCAGGAAATCGGTTTGGTATTGTAGGGAAAAGAAAACGTAGTGAGTGTATTTTAATATTTTCTAAAGATTGCTATTTTCAGACTTTGCATTAGCTTTTAACTCAGTTTATAGAGCATTTAGCAGCCACATTGATATACACGTATTTTCACCAATCTCGTTTTACAGCTGAGGAAACTGGAAAATGAAAAATTATAAATACAGCTTGACAAAAATCTTATATTTCCCTAAAGCCTTAAAGTATTTATTAGTAAGAATGATTAAAGAGGTAAGTGGGAGGGCATACAGAGGATTGCAAGCAAGTTGTAGTTGAATGCAGAATAGAGAAGTAATTCAAAGAGCAAGATTCTTATCCAAATTGAGCTTGAAATCCTTACTACATAACCAATCACAAATAAAAACATGTTCAAAGGCATTGAGTCAATTCTCTCCAAAGAAAATCTATTCAAGTACAAAGTGCAAGCTGTAAACATTTGAGCTGCCACGATAAATCAGTCTCCCGAGATCTTTGCACGAGTGTGCACATCTGGTTTCCATGTGGCACATATTGAAACCAGAAACTGACTCCTGGATAATCATATTTGTAATTACGTTCCTGAAATCGAACAGCATAATTCAAGAGGGTTTTAATTCTGAGCCCAGTCTTGCATTTTAATCCAATCTTGTTTTATCTGAAAGGACCACCGCACTCAGCAATAATGGAGACAAAGACGCAAAGACTTGAGATCACAAAAAAAGACGTCTAGTCTTTGTTTTCTTTTCTGTCATACTAGCCAGAATATAGGACATGTTAACATTAAGGAATATCCCCAGAATCCTCTGTCACTCCTTAAAACTTAGCTGGGAAAGATAGTGGCATTGAATACCCAGTGACAATAATGTTGTCATTCTCCAGACCCCTTGAAACAGTGAGGAAGGTATAGTTGCCTGGCTTTGACACAGCCTTCCTATCTTAATGAAAATCAAAACTAAGCAGCTCTGCCAGGTGGCCATTATGCCCAGGAAGAGTCTCATGATAACCTACTCAGTCTCTTCCCAAGTCTCAAAAGAGAAAGTTAATTCTCCAGCTTCACACACATACAAAAATATTTCTAGCTATGGATCAGACTTTCAAGTCATATGATGACTTCTGGTGCACACAGTAAACAAAGTCACAGATTAGCATCTGGGAGTCAGGGTTCCCAGCTACTAGAATGCCAGTAGACCTCAAAGTCTTATTGGTACCTCTCAAGACCAGTGGTGCCATCACATCTCCCTCACTCTGGTTTTCAAGAATCCCTAGCAGTTGGAGAGCAACTGCAGCAGCATTTGCTCCCTGACCCCACTCGGATTGGAGTGAGCAGTCTCTCCACCTGTCCCCTCTTTGACTCCTGCATCCAAACTCCTAATGTATACTCCCTCTTCCTTCCTCTATCTCCACACCCCAACAAACACAAGCATACTCTCTTCTGATCTTATAGCTTCTGAGAAAAGTCATTCCTTCCTACAAAATTATTTGAACCCTAGAATACAATATAAAAAATATTACAGACACACACTTCTGTGGATCAACAAAGAAAAATAAGTGTGTAACCATGGGCCCTCCAAGACCAGTTCAACTGACCCCATCTCTTATCAACAGAGTGATTAAGAATTGCCTTTCAGAAAATCTGCAAAGTCACATAGCTAGAGCATGTACAAAAGAAGAAATCTTGACCTGAAATGACCGAGGAACCAAGGATCCTCCTTCTCATGGAACCCAAGGACCAGGACACAACCAGAACTTGAAAGCTGGACACTTATCAGAAGCGAGGGGTCCCTCATTCAGGAAGATTGGTGTTAAATTTCCTTCCCCACCTCACCATAAATGTTTAGAACGCTGTCATAAATTTTAAAACCTTACCATAAGTGCTTGAAGCCCACCAATCAAAACCTGTCCCACCAGAATTTCTGAGTGCCAGCCTGTTCTCCCTTACCTCTTAAACTTCACCCCAAATCCTCAATCAGGGAGATAGATCTGAGGGCACATCCCAACCTGTTCTCCCTGCAAATCAGTCTTGTAGAATAAAGCTGATCTCTTTTCCCAAAGGCTGATGTCACAATTAATTGGCTAGTTTACACGCATCAGGCAAGTGAACCCCAATTTTGTGCAGTAACAAGTGCAATGACAGATTCAATACAATTCTAAAGATAATTGCCAGTTGAAATTCTTTAAATAATTTGAAATGAAACCCTTTGAATATGAATTTTATTTAGCAGTGAATGGTGAGTCTGGCCGTAGAGTGAGAGGACAGGGGCTAAATTATATTAAATGCACACCTATACCCTCTTACATCAACAATGTGGGGGATCAGAATTGGCCACCCCAAAATGTGTCTCTTTGCCTTGCCTTGATTATTTTTAAGAAGAAAAGACTCTGAAAGAAAGTTTGACCTCCCCCGCAACTGCCTGAAAGAAATTTAAGATAGCTCCATAGATAACTCTGTGTATCAGTAGACTGGGAGTGTCTTTGCTAAGCCCACTCTTATCAAAGTTCTGTTTACCAAACATTTGCTTTTCCATCTCCATTTAAATTGCCTTCCTCCCCTTTGAAGTCCCAACCCACTACCACCAACACCCTCCTTTGTCTTTAGCTGAAGATGCTATCTAAGATGCATTGCCATGTCTAAGATGCAACCTTGCCATTCGGGCTGAGTTACTCAGCTTTCCTGGGTCTCTCTCATGTATACATGTAATAAAGCTTTGTGTGATTTTCTCCTGTTATTCTGTCTCATGTCAATTTAATTTGTAGACCAACCAGAAGGACCTAGAGAATAGAGAATTTGTCTTCCTCTCCTACAATGATTAAATAGGCTGAGGGGAATGAATACAAAGTCATAGAAAATACAAGAATAAAAAGTAAGGTGAACAAATATTGAACTGATAGCTTATTCAAGTAATAGATGGGAAGTTATGTGTTCAAATAACGGACTAAAAAGAAAAAACAAAGTGATATATTAGAAAGACAGTTTTCTACATAATATTTTGGTCAAAATAAAAAAAGCCTCATATAAGAATTCTGTACTCACCAGCCGATGAATTACTATTTTTCACTCTGAAGTGGTCACACAGATTCTTTGTTTTGCAGATCGGCAGTATGGCGCAGTAGAATGCACATGGTCTTAGAATGAAGTTGTGGTTCACATAAAGCAGAAGTTTTCAACCTTGTTACCTATTGGAATCACCTAGTAGGTTTTAAAACTCCAGATGCCTGGGCCCCACCCTCAGACAGCCTGATTCATTGGGAAGTGCCTCAGCATCTACGTACTTTTACTTTTTTAAACTCCCTGAGAGATTCTAATGGACATTCATATTTGAAAATCACTATCTCAGAGCAGTGTTCTTAAAGTGTGGTCCCTGTCCCAATAGCGTCAGAATCACCTGGGAACTTGCTAGAAATGTAAATTCTACAGCCCCACTCCAGTCTCATTAATTCAGAAACTCTAGGGGTGGGGCCCAGCAAACTTTTAACAAACCCTCCAGGAAATTCTGATGCAGGCTAAAGTAGGAGAAGCACTGCCATGGAACAGTGATTCTCAAACTTCGGTTTGCATAAGAAAAACCTGGGGATCTTGTTAAAATGCAAATCTGATTCAGTAATTCTGAGGTGGAGTCCGAGATTCTGAGTTTCCAATATGCTCTCAGTTACTACCTGAAAATTTTGAGTAGCAAGGCTATATAGAGAGATTGTTCTCCAACTCTGATGTACACAAGAATGGGCAGGGTGCTTCATATATATGCAGATTTCCTGGTCCAAAAATTTTGGAGCTAGCATTTGGGAGGTGAGGCCTAGGAATGTGCATTTTAACAAGAAGCCAGGTGATTCTCACGCAGATATCCCCATACCAGACTTTGGAACATTGACCTAAATGCAAACTTTGAGACTTGACCTGGGGCAAATCACTTAGCTACCCGGTCCCCATTTCCCCATCTGCAGAATGAGCCTAATAATTCCCATCCTGACTACTTCATAGACTTGTTGCCAAGAGCAACAGAAATAACAAAGGTGAATTAGCCAAGTAATCCACACCAAAGATCAAAGACAAAACCAGAGTTTGGGACTCAGCTACCAGAGTTGTGAAAGTGGAAGAGGAGACATGATGTGGGACTGGCAGTATCCAGTTCCTTGTGAAATGACCCCTCGAGGGTGAGAAGAGCACCCTCCTCAAACCCCCAAGAGTAGCATTCTTTGTGCCATAACTTGTGATCTAACCTACATCAAAAACTCAGAACCACTCAGAAGGCTGTGCCATCTTGATTGCACAGATGAAAGAAAAGACTCCTCTTAAAACACGCGGGCATGGGCACACACACACACACACACACACACACACACATACACACACACACTGATGTGCTGTACTGGTTACTTTGGTGGATACTATGGTGCTCCGCCCAGATCTCCTCTTAAAGAGTTCCTATACCCATCCCATTAACTACTGGGAACATGAATTGCCGATTGCTCACAGCTGCATCACTCACTGCTAATTGCGCCCCCCCCCCCCCCCCCCCCCGCGCAGCACATCCACCAAAATAGTAAATCAAAAACAATGCCTTATCTCACATGAGAAATGGTAAGAGATTGGCGCCACCCTCAAAGACTTAAAGAATGCAGGAATGGTCATCTCCATCACACCCCCATTTAGTTCACCAGTCTGGCACCTACAAAAACCGGATGGATCACGATGAATGACAGTGGACTACCACAAACTTAGCCAAGTACTAACCCTAAGTGTAGCTGCGGTGCCTATGATGCGTCGATGCTAGAGCAGACTAATGTTGATCTGGAATTTTTTCCCTTCTGAAATACTGATGAAACTGTCGGGGGAAGAGGGAGAATCTCCCTCTGTGCTTTCCCTTAAGGTTCTTCTGGCTGGCCAAATAATCAACAAGACAGGTTAGCAGGAGAAAATAATACCAAGTTTGTTAGCAGGAGAAAATAGTACCAAGTTTAATAACATGTATACATGGGAGAAAGCAGGGACACTGCGTTTCTCAACACAATAGCAGAAATTCTCGTCTTAAATATCATTTTCAGCCAATGACAAAGGAGGATTTTGGGGGTGGGGGAGTCAGTTACAGGAGATTACCACTAAAGCACAGTAAACAAGAGTAAGGTTTATTATACAGCCCCAAGGCCTCACCTTCCACATTGATAAGTTACTAGAAATGAGCTCACCTCCCCCTTTTCCCAATACAGAGAGGGAGATACCTTTACAAATGGAGACTTCCCTTGTAAATGATTGTCTGACAACTCCTCGCAGGGCCATCCAAAGAATGTGGCCAGAGAGACAGAACTCCCGATAAGATGAGCTTGTTGGTGCCTTTTCTATTGTAACCTCTATCCTAAATTATCTTTTATAGCAGTCATGATAATAACCCCTTCCTAAAACAGATTTTTTGGTTTTAAATTCTTTAGGCAGTTTGGGAGGGGAAACTCAAATATTTTTCCTGAGCTCTCTGAGTCCTTATTGTCTTCAGCTCGAAATAATCCGCATACCAGAGTGGTGCTTCCTGGGGCAGCTTTCCCTGAGCACCATCAGTTCCCTCCTCTGAAACTTCCTTAGAAGTTTCACATATTAAAGCTGAGCTGGTGACTGTGGAGAGAGAAATCGTGTTAGTACCCGAGTGATAAGAAGTCTGCAAAGAGAGAAAAGAACATAGATTAGAATGAGGATGAACAAGCAGAAAAGAACAAATCGGAGCACATTTCCCCACACTCCATTAAACCAGTCCCCCAATCCTGGAAACAAGTCAGTCCAATAAAATGTGTGAGCTTCGTTTATCTGATGAAAAATGTCAATCTTCTCTTTTAATAGATTTAAGTTAGATATTACTTGACCTGTTTGATTCACATAAAAGCAACATTTTTTTCCAATGATTGTGCACGCTCCTCCTTGCTGGGCAGTGAGTACGTCCAGAGCACGTCGATTTTGGAGCACCACAGATGCTAGGCTGTTAATCTCTGACTGGAGTATGTTTAAGGTTTGCATGGTGGTGTTGAACTCTTGTTCTATTACCATAGAGAGATTTAATATTGCTTTCTCCAACTCATAATCTCCAAAGCCGGGGAATAGGACTCTCAAGGCTGAAAAGAACTTGGAGTTGTGATACACAAGTGGATTTTCCACGATTTCTCGACTGGCACGTTTATGTGGCACAATCTTATGAACAAACGAACCCAAGTTTGTAATTTGGCTAGCATTTAAGGTGGAGTGTTTGGTGACAGAAGGAGCCAGGTATCCAAGTCCGCATCGTCCTGACCAATTAGGTGGGAATCTTTTATATACTTTGTTGCCGCATAAAATGAAAAGACCAGTGTAGTTTAAAGACAAGGTTAGAATTGAGTCTGTAGTTCCCAGGATCTGGACTATTTCATGATCTGTGCCACTTGCACTGTTACTACCTAAACATCTCCATTTCCCATGAACTCCTGTCAGTCTGCGAGAACAGAACAGATTGCGGAATAGCTGGTACAGGAGGCCTGCAGTCTGATTCTGACAGCTATAAAGCCTGGTCTTGTCACCTGACCAGGTGAGTCCAGATTTTTGATCCACCCATATATAGTCTGTGGCATTGGGCAGCTTAACCATGCGGATAGCTGCTATACCCCAAGTTGCACACGGGTGGCTCGTAAGCCATCCAGAGCACTTGGTGATTTGGCAAATGTTTGTGCCAGAGGGAGTAGTGATAGAGTCACTTACAATTCCCTTGAGAGTTCTGAAGATGCCACATGCGGAATCAAACCACAGAGTTTGACGGCAATATTGTCTCGGTATATCACCCAGGAAAGGTCCAGCGCCATGTTTACTTTTAATGCAGAGGGAAAAACTTTTACCTATTGCTTGTACTTGGGCAAGGGACAGTCCTTGACCTTTTAAGTAATCTTTCTGGGGCCCAAGTGACTCACCAGGAGAAGAAGCAGAGTGAAGTTTCCCTTGTTGCGGATACCATACTCTGTTACTCGTCCATTTTCCGTACTTAGTCCACCAGGTGTTCACATCAGCAGGAACAAAGACGAGTTCAGGTTTTTTTGCACTATCTAGCTGTTGACATAACCAACAGTCAGATTGATTAGTTAACGTGGCTAAGGCTTGGTAAACTGGCACGAGGGGGTGTTTGGTCTGTGCCCGACCTGTTGAAAAGGAGAGGGTTAGTAAAAGCAAGACACAGATCGGAAAAGAGCCCATAGCGGAGACTTAGAGAGGGAAGAGGGACAGATAGAGACCAGCACTCTCCAGTCAGCTTTTTAATAAATGATTAAAATATATATATATATCCACTAATAGATTGTGTGTGTGAGTGTGTATATATATATATATATATAGGGAATTTTAAAGCAAGGGGGGGAAATGGGTCAAAGTAGGTTTTCTTGATCCGTGATCTTGGGAAAAGCTGTCTACTTCGTGATGTCGGCTGCTTCTGGGGCCTGGGTTTTGGCCCTCGAAATCCTTAGTTTAAGGTCACCTGTGGGGATTGTCTCCCAGTTGTCTTGAGAGCGATGTTCTGGGTCTATTTTGGCGTGGCTCGCATGGATCCAGGAAGATTTTTCCTTTATTTTGATGGCAGTGCAGGTCATCAGTAAGACTTCATAAGGTCCTTCCCAGCGAGGTGACAGTGCGTGTTTCCTTTTAAAGACCTTGATGTACACCCGGTCTCCTGGTCGAAAGGGATGGCAAGGCTTGTCAGAAGGTGGTGGCCATGCCTCTTTTACCTGTTGACGATATCCTTCAAGTATACTAGTTAATTTTTGTATCTAACAAGTCATAGCATCAAATTGTTCACTTAAGTTCCCATAATATTCATTTAATCCAGGAATTGAAGGTTTAGAGACACCAGTAGGCCTTGGACGTCCAAAAACTATTTCAAAAGGAGTCAATCCATGCCTTCTATTTGGAGTATTTTGAATCTTCATAAGGGCCAAGGGCAGAGCTTCTGGCCATTTAAGTCCAGTTTCTTGACAGATTTTTCCTAGAGTTCTTTTTATATCTAGATTTTTACGTTCCACTTGCCCTGATGACTGAGGGTGATATGGGGTATGAAATTTCAATGAATACCCCAGAGTTTTTGCAAGCAAGTGGTTTATCTCTGCTGTAAAATGAGTTCCTTGGTCTGATTCAATCTATAAAGGAATGCCAAAACGAGGAATAACTTCAGTTATTAATTTTTTTACCACTGTTGTGGCATCTGCATGTCTGGTCAGATAGCATTCAGTCCATCCACTAAACATGCAGACAATAACCAAACAGTGAGAGTAACCTAAAGCTGAAGGCAAGTCTATAAAATCCATTTGGAGTGCCGCAAAAGGCAACGTGGGCCTGGGAGGACTTCCTGGATCACACTGATTTCTCCCAGAGACTTGGTAAGATTTGCAAGTTGTGCACTGGGAGGTGATTTGGTCAGAAATTTTATGGATGCCAGGGCAAAACCAATTGTCTTTCAGTTCCTTAACTATCCCCCGTTTGCACATATGTCTCATTTGGTGGGAGATAAGTGTAAGCCAAAAAGTCAAAAGAAAAGGAGCTACTGGAAGTCTATTTGGTCCAATGTATAATCTATCTGATAATTGTTTGGCACCCTTTTGTATCTAATTGTCTTTTTCAGATTGTGGGGCATTTGCCTGGTAGTTAATAACATCAGTCAGGGATAAAGGCAGGTTTAAGAATTGGGTGGAAAACGGATAAGGGGGTCCATAGTGAGCTGCATGTTTAGCAGCTCTGTCAGCCCTGTCATTCCCTAAAGATATGACATCAGTCTCCTTAGTATGGGCTGAACAATGAACAATGGCAATTTTTGAAGGAAGGTGAATAGCTTGTAATAAGGCTGTAATTAAGTGTCTATTAGCAGTAGGAGTTTCTGTAGAAGTTAAGAATCTACAGGATTTCTAAATTGTGCCAACAGCATGGCAGACTCTAAAAGCATATTTGTGTAAATGAAAGAAAAACAAGGTTAATGGTTAGAGCAAATTGTAAACCAGTTTTTGAGTTCAGAGGACTGCCAGTGAAGAAGAATTTTAGATGTCAGCGTCAAAGTATTTTTTGCAGTTTAAAATGTCTCTGATGGTGTCGTCAGGTCATCTCTTAAGTTTATATCAAGTTTATCAGCTTCAGTTTGTAAGGCTTCAGGAAAAAGGGCAGGTTTAGTTTTCAGTGATTTTAAATGAAAATGATGGAAAAAATCAAAAACGTTAGTTTGGACATCTGTAGCCAGATATTTTAGGAGACTAGAAGAAATCAGGATCTAGTCCAGTCAACAGATATAAAACAAAAACCTCAAAAGACAACAAAACTAGGATCTAATATCCGCAAATTTATACTGAAATAGTTTTTACTGAAATATAATTTTTTTCTCTAAAATCACCCTCATTTTTATTAAGATAGCAAAATTAAAACTAGTTTGCAAAATAAGTCTAGTTCCAATAGAGTTGGCTCAATTATTTACATAAGTACAGCAAGAATAGCAGTTGATCACATAGGTTCCTTTAAATCTGCTTTGCTGGAACTTTTTATAAGGAATCTCAGATTGAACTTTAAAGGTCTCTCGAGGCCAGAAAAGCCAAGCCAAGGATTTTGTCATCAGACTTTGCCTGTAATACCTACAGATTTGGGTGCATCTCTCTCTTCCGAGGTTCCCCCCAAATATTTCGAGGTTCTTTGTACCTGCCAGATAAGTGACATTTTTTATTTATCCTGGTAAGTGCTGTTTGGAACATAAGGTACCAGGCCAATATTTCTACCTGGCTTTATTTTATAAAGTCAAATCTTCATTTTTCAAAAGCTGTAGGGTTATATCGCAAATATGATGTTCCAGTTACAACCTTGGTAACATAACCAGTGTTTCCAATTGTGTCCTGTTATAAGGAGAACAGATTTTTATTGAACTTATGTAAATAACTATATTGCCATGAAAACAACAATATTTATTTACTAAGAGTTTTCAAATTTGAGGGATCAGATAGAGAGAAAAAGATAAATATTTTAATTTTATTTACAAAAGTATCATTTACCAAATTGTTATAAGTCATAGCTAGCTCAGGAGAAACAAGAAAAAGTTTTTTTTAAATTTGAAAAAACAAAACATTAAAAATTCAGCAATACTTCAAGTGAAAAATCATAAAAATTATAATCATCTTTATCAGTTCATTCAGTCCTGTGTAATCTATTCTTGATCCCACTCTTTTTGTTAGCAGCTTCATGAAGTTATCAGTCTCTCTATCAGACTTTTATAATTTTTTTTTCTCAGTTCAGTTTTATGATCAGAAAGTTTGTCAGAAACCTGTACTCTAGTGTAAATGTCAGAGTCCTTTTTATGAATTTTTCTGAAGTCGAAACATTTTGTAAAAGCATTAGAGCAAAGAAATAAGTCTGTAAACAACAAGACCTCAAAATGGCAATTGACAAGGAAATTTGGTTAATTTTGTGACATACAACACTTTAAAATGATAATAACCAGAATTATGACTGATAACCAGGACAGATCAGAATTTCAGTAATGTTATACAATTTTAAAACACCTATATCAATAACATTTGCCCACATAATAGCACCTAAGCAGGCTTATCACCACTTGTCTGACAATGTTTTCTATGTAATTGAACATATTGAATAAGCCTAATAAGTTTAATATCTTTCCCCTTATAAGAAGAGAGCAAATTTCTTTGAGAAGTTCTAGGGCCCTTTGAAAATTCTCAAAGAAAAAAAGTAAAAATAAAGAATTTATTTAAGATATGAATTTTGGGAAGCTTGTCAAAAATATAAACAGTCAAAGCAAACAGAGCATTAACAGTCCAAAAAGCCTTAATAGAGAGACCTCAGTCTTTTGAACACAGGAAATTATTTTAACAGTTTTTTTTTGTCTTTTAGGTAGACTTACTCAAAGGTAAAGAAAAATCTTTTGTAACCTCTTTATCAAGTTTAAGAAAATTATCCTTTTAAGAGAAATAAGACCAAATTATAATTTTGTACCAGCTTACTTTTGCTATTAAAACTCATTTACTTAATTAAATTCATTTTAATTTTAGCCAACTTGACTATGTATAAAACTCCTTTTCCAGAATTCCCTCCACAAACCTTCTATAGTTTTCTTTTTACATTCAGAATTTGTCCCATTTCTTTTTTTTCCCTCCCAGTACTTGAGGACAAATTTATCTTTCTTAACCGAACAAAATATTTCCATTCTTTGTACCTTTATACATCTTACTTTCTTTGTACACAGACATATTTTTTTAATTTTTAATCACATATACTAATTAGAAATTTTAACTTTTAGAAACCTTAATTTGTGAGTAAAAACTAAGTAAACCATTATAGACTTTTTTTTACATTAGTATCTTGTGGCTTGGAAAATTTATAAACACTTCATAACTTCTGGAAACACATTATTTTATAGTACAATCTTTTAATAAAACACATGTTTACCAATAGACCCAAAACACCTTTTAGTTTTCCTGTAATGAAAAGCCAAAAGTAGACAAATGTATATTTAGCAATCAATGTCTAATATCTTATCTTATTTGGAAATGATGATACTCAGAGAATTTTTATCATAAAACTTAGCAAAACTCTCAAGTTTTAAGTCACCAAAAAGAGTTTGGAAGCTGTAACCACCATAACACATAATTATTGTTTAAAGTTCATCCAACATTCATCTTTTTTACAACTATTTAGTTACTTATTCTCAATAATTATTTAGATTGCCTACAAGACTTTATAAGACTTCAGATAAAATTAGCCATCATTTAAATTACTATTTTTGTTAACCAGTTCTGTAATAGAAATAACATCAGTTTTTTTCTTATAAAATTTCATGTAAATTTTGTCACCTCTTATATCTTTAAACATAATTATCATTAAGATTTTTATCAATAGGTCTTGATCTTCTAATTTTGGACAAGAGAAGCATTCTCAGTCAGACATTTTAAAACATACTCAGGCAAAGTTGATGTAACCTCTTTGTATAAAATTAGCTCAAACATTCCAACCTTTATAATCTTATCAACACTTACACTTTTACATGTTCTCAATTCAATTGTAACCTGAGTCAAGGTCTTAAGACTAGTCAAATTTTTCCCTTCTTTTTTCTGGCCTTAATTTTTAGGTACCAATTAAGCAATTATGTGAGAGCTCTCAAAACATTTTTTTTTCCCCCAATTTAGAAGGTTTTCCAATTTAAAGGATCCGTCGTCTGGCCATTGACGAGTAGGATCTTCATTTGTATATTTATTCCAATAGTGACTCGATCCAATAAGCCTTTTTAAGGAAAGACCCGGAGGTAACTTTTCACGCTTAGAATAAATCTTTCCCATGGACGCAAGAGGCGTCCCTGGTGAGGGCGCAGATGATGTAGCCCCCATGATCCACAGAATTCACTCCCAAAGATATTCAGACAAACTCCCCTGAGAGCTTGGCACAGCAGGACAAAGAGACAGTTCGGAACCCCAGTCTACTCGACTGGCCACCAAGGTGCACCCCGGTAAATGCACCTTCCGTATGGTGGAGATCAAGGAGAATATTCTCACTGGTCACAAAGCCAAGTTTTCTCAGGACACAGAACAAGACAGAAGGAAAAATCTCATCCGGTTTTTTTTTTTTCTGTGCACAATGACAGCTTTAGCCACGCCTTAGGTCTCTTGGAGCCAGAATAATACCTGGGGGGGAGGTGCCGCAGGGTTGGGGACTGTGTGCTTTTACAGAGTACCTCGTCGTTGCAGGGACATTTTCTTGCAGTTGGCGGGGGACCTGTGTCATCTACCCCGTTCCGTGATCCAACTTATCCTGTCATGGGAGTCTTCTGAAAGTGGTGAGCGCCCTAATGGCTCTTAACCGCTCGACCCGCGCCCACTTAAATTTGCGGCCTTTTTGGCTTCCAAGATGCCCTTGGCAATGACCTTCACTTCATGTGCATAATAACCCACAGCAAAGTTTGTAGACGCCGGTCTGGTGAGACCCGCAAACTCACCAGTCTGTGGGGCCGGCCCGGACAGCAGGCTTGTAGGGCCTATGCCTGCGTCCTACCCTATGGTATTTCCTTCTTATGACAAAAGACACAGACAAAAGAGAAAAACAGAGACTACCTCTGGGAGGAAAAGGGATCAAGATCAAAACCAAGAGTACTCTACCAAATTTAAACCAAGAGTCACTAAAAGCCCAAGAAACTAGTTTCCCAAATATTTTCTCCTGCCAATCTAAATTTAGAAAGAGAAAAAATTCTCACCACTTCCTTCCGCCGGGCTCCGCAGATAGAGATTCCGGGAGGCTGACGTGGAAAGAAGTCTTACCTTTTTGCCGGCTTTCGTCAGGCGTTCCCGTATCTCATCATCTGCAGTAGTCCAGGGAGAAGGCAGGTCTTCCAGCCAGAGAAGGCAACTTACCAGCCAGTGCTTCTCCTGGCTGGCTCGCCAAAACTGTCGGGGGAAGAGGGAGAATCTCCCTCTGCCCTTTCCCTTAAGGTTCTTCTGGCTGGCCAAATAATCAACAAGACAGGTTAGCAGGAGAAAATAATACCAAGTTTGTTAGCAGGAGAAAATAGTACCAAGTTTAATAACATGTATACATGGGAAAAAGCAGGGACACTGCGTTTCTCAACACAATAACAGAAATTCTCGTCTTAAATATCATTTTCAGCCAATGACAAAGGAAGATTTTGGGGGTGGGGGAGTCAGTTACAAGAGATTACCACTAAAGCACAGTAAACAAGAATAAAGTTTATTATACAGCCCCAAGGCCTCACCTTCCACATTGATAAGTTACTAGAAATGAGCTCACCCCCCCCTTTTCCCAATACAGAGAGAGAGATACCTTTACAAATAGAGACTTCCCTTGTAAATGATTGTCTGACAACTCCTCGCAGGGCCATCCAAAGAATGTGGCCAGAGAGACAGAACTCCCGATAAGATGAGCTTGTTGGTGCCTTTTCTATTGTAACCTCTATCCTAAATTATCTTTTATAACAGTCATGATAATAACCCCTTCCTAAAACAGATTTTTTGGTTTTAAATTCTTTAGGCAGTTTGGGAGGAGAAACTCAAATATTTTTCCTGAGCTCTCTGAGTCCTTATTGTCTTCAGCTCAAAATAATCCGCATACCAGAGTGGTGCTTCCTGGGGCAGCTTGCCCTGAGCACCATCAATACCATGACTGACACAGAAACTATAATGCAGGCTACTACTTGGTTGAGCTTACCATAGTCTTCAGTCGTCCAGGATCTATGTGGTTTCTGCAGAGGCCAGATGGCCAAATTAAGTGGAGCTATGATAGGTACCATCACTCCTGCATCTTTTAGATCTTTAAGGGTGGTACTAATATGCACTATCCCCTACCATGGAATGTAATATTGTTTTTGATTTACCACATTGGATAGGAGGAGGTCAGTTTCAGAGGCTTACATTTGGCCTTGGCTACTATAATATCTTTTACCCCATAGGCTAATAACCCAATATAGGGGGCTACTGCAACTCTAAGTATCTCAATACTAAGTATATCTTTGGGGACTGGAGAAATAACCATCAAGTGGATCTGTGAGCCTGTCAGACCCACTGTAAGCCAGACTTTGAACAGGACTCTATTTATTACCTGGCTCTATGTGCTCCCTCTCTAACAAGGGGGGCATGATGATGTTTTGGTCTCTGGGTGTCAATGTCAAATCAGAGCTTATACCCAGTATTCTTTGAAGTATCTGGTTATTCCCCTTTTCCCAGTGTATAGTCACCAGAACAAATGACCAGAGGTCCCTTTAGGGAAGAACTGGAGGAAACATCACAGTATATGCTTGCCATAGTGTTCCAGGCTTCTTCTTCCCAGGGACCTGGCCATCTCTTCAGTCAGTGGATTATGGATCTGAAATCCGCTCAGGTTCAACAACTGTACAAGGTACCATGACTTTTCTTGAGGCAATATTCTCAGCCTCCTGTCATCAAGTCTCATTTTCTTTGATTATATGTATTAAGTAGAACTTTCAGTGCTTGCTCATCTATTTTATCCCTATGGATACCACGTTCTATTAATCATCTCCTTTTTGGGGATCAAGCCCCTTTGGCTGCAGCTCCAACTTGGCTGGTCATTACAATCATTGTGACTCCTTGGCTTCTAGCCATTAAGGCTTACATTTAGCCTCATTTGACCACTAGTCCTTCAGGGCTGGATCTTCCCTGTTACTATCAACAAGCTCCATAACAACATCTCCCTCCATCAGCCATAGCCTGCAGAGGAAAAGCACCACTGAACTCTGAATGATGCTGTTACTCCTCTCACCAGCATATTCCCGATGGCCTTGCCATGGTATATAATCCTCTGGTGGGTCTGGCCCCATTTTATCCACTCCTGTATTCCCACTTTCCTAAGCCTTTTAATCCTTTGTCCACTGTTTACCATGACATTTCATCACCATTCAGCATGGGCCATTGCTTTCTCCAAACTTCTAGGAGGTGTCCTAGCAGTAAGATTGCACCATTCCCTGGAGTTCTTTTTTTGTGTGTGTGAGGGAGATCAGCCCTGAGCTGACATCCAATGCTGATCCTCCTCTTTTTTTTTTTTTTTTGCCGAGGAAGATTGGCCCTGAGCTAACATCTGTGCCCATCTTCCTCTACTTTATATGGGATGCTGCCACAGCATGGCGTGACAAGTGGTGCGTCAGTGCATGCCCAGGATCCGAACCCGTGAACCCTGGGCTGCCGAAGCAGAGCGTGTGCACTTAACTGCTTGCACCACTGGGCTGGCCCCGTTGGAGTTCTTGATAGGATGTTAAACCAGTATTCCGGGAGAGTGCTCCCAAGTCAGTAACTCTTCCTTATCTAGTCTTAAGATCCAATCTCCTTGGTCAAGCACCTTCAAAATCCAATCACACAGGTAGATATTCCTTCAGCTCCTACTGGTACATGTTGGTGGCTACTTTTCTTTTTTTTTTAGGAAGATCAGCCCTGAGCTAACATCCATGCCAATCCTTCTCTTTTTGAGGAGGAAGACCAGCCCTGAGATAACATCTATTGCCAATCTTCCTTCTTTTTTCCCCTTTTTCTCCCTAAAGCCCCAGTAGATAGTTGTATGTCATAGCTGCACATCCTTCTAGTTGCTTTATGTGGGACACCACCTCAGCATGGCTGGACAAGCAGTGCATCAGTGAGCGCCCGGGATCCGAACCTGGGCAGCCAGTACCGGAGCACGCACACTTTACCGCTAAGCCAGGGGGGTGGCCCCCTGTTGGCTACTTCTTATAGCTGCTTTGAGGTATGGTATCATGCCTCTATTATCGTGATCAGTACATGTCCAGCTGGATTATGCTGGGTCATACCCCTGCTTATCTTTCTGGTAGCCAGAAGAGGAGATGTGGCAAATTCTGATGGGATCCCTATTGCTTTGTGTAGGAAAGGCCTTTCTGGTGTCTTCTGGCACAGATGTGGTTGGGGGAGAAAGTGCTAACTCTTACTAGAGAATGGCAGGTTACTTCTGCAATCTGTGAGGGTTCGGTGGAGTCTGGGGATTCAAAATATTTAGGGCATGCAGCCATATGTCCCCACTTCGTGTGTCAGGGTCCCAGATTTTCCTAACTAGGTCCCTGGCCTTGGCATAACATCTACCTAGACTGAGCATTCAATCATCTTTGAAGCTCAGTGACTCTAACTCAGTGGTTCTTAAAGGGCTGGAGAGGGCAATCTTGCCCTCCAGGGGATATTTAGCAATCTCCAGAGTTAATTTTTATTGTCATGATGGGTGGGGGTGCTTCTGGTATCTAGTGGGTAGACACTAGGATGCCACTAATATCCTACAATGTACAGGACAACAATAAAGAACGATTAAGCCCAAAATGTCAGTAGTGCCAAGGAGAAACCCTGCCACTATTAAGTCCTCAGTTTGGTCTTCAGCTTCTTCTTGTCTCCCATTGCAGGATATAAAGGCCTCTTTGTAAGCTACCAAAGAGATCCTCTGGCCTTCATACTTAGTTTCCCACTATTTGCTGACTACCTTTATCTTTTCATTATCCCTCTCTAGGGCACCAGTGCATCTTAACAGCAAATTTCATTGTGCTTCTATGCATTTTTGCTTCAAACATTTTATATTCCTGGAACATTGCACCTGCCAAGGCATTTCACAACACTAGAAAATTCTCCCAAGTCACCACTGGTGAGTTTTAGCAATTAGTCCTCCATCTAGTGCCAGGGATTATCCTCCAACACATTCCAGGATGGTGTCCTCACTGCCAGCCACACATTGAGTGATTCAGTCCTCCAACCACATCTCACTGCCTGCTTTCTTAGACCACTTCTCTTACTGCTGTGTCAGTTGGGTCCTCCAGGAAGCTGATACTAAGATAAAGTTAGGAGTACAAGGATGTGTTGGTGAGGAATACGTTCCTTGTGAAAGGAAGAGGGAGGAAGCAGGATTGGGTAGGGGTAAGCCTCAGACCATGATCTGACACAATGCTGCCAGCACAATAGGTTGCTCCAGAGCAGAGTTTGACTTTTAGAAGATTCCCACTTTGGGCAGAAATGGCTCAGCTCTTATACCACAGTCTTATTCTGTCATTGGCTGAGGTCACTCTAGAAGCACATGATTTCTGCACAAAAGCCAAAGGAGACTTGAAGGAGCTAACAGCTAGAAACTGCTGGCTTACCACATTCCTCACATCTGGGCAATGTGTCCTTTCTTGAAGCAGGATCTGAGTGGTGGATCTCTATGTCTCTTAACAGAGTAACCAGGGGCTCAAGAATGAGAATCTACATCATCCCATCAGGCAAGCTACTTAAGGCAACAAAGGTATTAGCTGAGGGTGAGAGGAATCTAGAATATATGCTTGAGGAGAAGGATTATATATATCATTTGTAGTCTCAAGATCAAATGCAGCAGCAGGGCTATTTGTCCTTCAAATCCTTCTCTTATAAGGTTCCCC
The DNA here is from genome assembly GCF_020826845.1 of Diceros bicornis minor. NCBI lineage: Eukaryota > Metazoa > Chordata > Mammalia > Perissodactyla > Rhinocerotidae > Diceros > Diceros bicornis. The sequence continues at coordinate 128,022,639 of NC_080781.1, read as the reverse complement.
AGGAAATAAAATTAATAAGACCAACCAGATTCCTGGACAAACTATTCCAGTTGGGGCAAACTTACTATAAGAAACAAGCAGTTCTGAACAGTGTGTTACCGCACCAGGTCCGTTTTTGCCCGCTGCCCAGAAAACCAATCACCGAGATGCCGAGATTGCAGAGAGAGAGAGGGTTTAATCACAAGGCAGCCAAGTGGGGAAAACAGGAGAACAAGTCTCAAATCTGCCTCCCCGAAAACAGGGTCTCAGGGGTATTTATGGAGAAGAGGCAAAGTGGTCTGAAATGATTGGAGGTGAGGAAAGATGAGGTAATTGATGATCTGCGCAAGCGCGTAGTCAGCCTTCATGCCTCTTTGTAGGACGCATGTTCACAGAATGGCAGCATTAGCATGCCCTGAGGGTGGAGTTCCAACCTCTTGCCGTCAAAAGTGCCCAGTTGATGGGTTGGTGGTCTCAATCTGGCCTGAAGCGAACGAAGGGTTCAGTTCCTGAAAAAATAGCCCAAAGGCCCATTACCATGGTGACCCCGGCTCCAGGGGGATGTTATCTGTAGGAACCTAGTGGGAGTCAGATAGCATATTACCTAAACAGCACAGTTAACAATGGGTAAGATTATCATGCAGATTTAAGTCCTCATCTTCTATTCTGATAAGTTTCTAGGTAAGGCCATCCCCCTCTTCTTCCTGGTACAGGGAAGAAGATAGCTTTACAGATGGAGATTTTCTTTACAAATGTAGATGTCTCTCATAAAGGGTAACCAGAACTAAGAATGGGCTTAGCAGACCCACCCAGGTACCTGGAGGTTGTCTATGGTAATGGCCTTTTCTGGAGGCAGGCCTCCCATCCCAAACTCCTTTAGTCAGTTAGTGGGGGTGGGGGTCAAAATGTCATTCAGGCAGAGACGTATTTTGAGTTGGCAAATTCTAATCCCCCATAGTTACTAGCTGCTTAATCATCAATGGCCATTTGCCGGTTTCAAGTATAGAGAGTGGATGGGGTTCTGCACCATCTATATGTTCTTGGCTGATACACTCTAAGGGGTGAAGAGGGTGGATTTGTCAGCTGCTAATGGCTGCAGCTGAGTTCCTCACTGAACATTCTTCTTGACTGAAAGGAATTGGCTCAATCAATGCTCATATTCCCTCTCAGGGGTTGTCCCATGGCTAATGACTTGCTGAGACAGAGATACAAATCTCCAGCCCACTTACCTCAATTTGAGACAACTCTGAAAGCTCATCTCTGCCCCAAAGTTTCCCATAAGGTTGCCTGAAGTCTCATTTGTAACCTTATAATATGTCAGCTTCTCCCTTTGCTCAACCCTGCCTTTCTCACTTCCTTGCTGGTAAATCTCCCAAGAGCACTCCACAATAAACCTGCACCCAACTCTCCATCTCAGATTGTTTCCAGGGAACACAATCTATAACATTTACTTATTCGGATGTCAGCAGCTGTACTTAATTTATTCTAATAAATAAACTATTCTTCCTATATAAAATTCACATGCAATCAAAATAATGCTAAGCCTATTTTCTCTATTCTAGGGTCAAAGCGCTATTTTAATATGAAGATACCAAGTATGATATAAAGTATATCCATACAGCCTTGCTATGGTCTGAATGTTTGTGTCCCCCCAAAATTCCTATGTTGAAATCCTAATGTCCAATGTGATGGTTTTAGGAAGTGAAGGTCATGAGGGTAGAGCCCTTCTAAAAGGGATTAGTGTTCTTTTAAAAGAGACCCCACAGAACTCCTTAGCCCCTTCCACCATGTGAGGACACAGTGAGAAGTTTCAGTCTACCACCAGGAAAAGGGCCTTCATCAGAATCCAACCATGCTGGTACCCTGATCTTGGACTTCCAGACTCCAGAACTGTGAGTAATAAATTTCTGTTGTTTATAAGCCACCCAGGCTGTGATATTTTGTTATTTTAGCAACCCAAATGGACTAAGACAAGATTTAAGTGTGATTTTTTTAATCTATCCTTTCTTTGAGAGGGCAATTTTAATCCTAGGGAATCTTTTATTTTTCTACTGTAAAAATATTATGTGTCAGTTGGCACGTTTTAACCAGAGATGGGAAGTTCTGCGAATGGCTGAGAAAATTCATCTAGGCAGAACATGTGCTGCTAAACAATTACTATTTCTTATTTTTTATCTCATCTTTGGAGTGTGCTGTGATTATGGGTATAAGTACCATGAAGCAGTATATTCATCTGTTTTTATTTAGGAGTGGGGGATTGGAGAGTGGGAGTTGACCAGAACAACAAAGGAGGACTAGGGAACTTCATCAATAATGATACAATAACAAGGGGGGAGAAAAACTCTGCTACTGCATGGTTTTTGTGTTGTCTATAATTTACATTAAAATATTTCAGCATAGACAGTGTGACATACGTGTGTGACTTTGTTTTAATCTATATCCTTAGAAGGAATTAACTATTATTTGAAGTGCCCTAATCAAGAATGCACACTATCTGTAGTTGGTTTTGAAAGGCCCTAATCAGGATCAACTATCATTTTCTGAATTTAAACAAGAGGCTTGGTTCATTAGCTTAATGGGCATTAGAAATAAGTTTTTGTGGTTAATTTAGTGATGTTCAATATATGTAAATTGGCTGGAAATATTGCAATGGCACCTCCGTTCTTGCATTAACTGGGTGTAATTACTGGTAAGCACAGCATTCTAGTACCCTTCAAAATTGTGCTCTATGCCTAGGATTCTTTTCCCTCCTATATCCCACCCCTTAATGGAGAAACCTTGTCACCAGATCCAACTAGAAGATTAATGGAATCCTACCACTGGATTACAACAACTGCCTGGAGTGAACCATTCATGCAAGGTTCTTGTCAAAATGCCTGAAGGACAGAGAGCTGGGACTTCACAAAGAATGGATGCATGCTTGCTAATAAATGTCTGTTCCTTGGTTGAATTTGGTATGCAACTTATTACTTATTTTCATTGTAATATAGAACCAGGAAGGAACTTACAAGTTTGCCCTACTCAATCATTAGAAGCTACTGATGAACTCTGAGAATTAAGAATGGCCAAATTTGTTTAATTCTACCATAAATTCCACTTCCAACATGGAGGAGTAAACATGTAACAAACTGCCCCTCCCGAAGATAATAACTGTAAACTTCGGGGGAAAAAAAAAGATACTTCAAAGGTATCCATACATTGTACACATTGTATACAAGGAAACAAAAATTTAAATAACTGCTGACTTTTTTCAGAAAGCATGTAGTCCAGGAGACTACATTTTTACAGGAGAACAACATCTTTAATTTGTCGGAAAAAAATTGAAAAACTGTCAACTCAAAATTCTATATCCAACAAAATATCTTTCAAATGTGAGAGCAAAGTAACAACACTTTCAAATAAAGGAACACTGAGAGAATTTGTTGCCACCTACCTCCACTAGAAGAAGTGCTAAAGCATTAACATTGACAAAAAAAGCAATTTCTTTGTGCTGAAGGAAAATTATAATAGAGGGAAACTCAGATCTTCAGGAATGAAAGAAGAAAAAAGGAAATGGTAAATATCTGGAAAAATGCTGTTTTTCTTTTAATTTCTTTAAAATACATAACATTGTTAAAGTAAAAATTATAACATTATCATGTGGGGTTCATAATGTATATAGATGTAATATATATGACAACCATAACATAAAGGTAGGTGAAAGGAGATAAACGGATCTATACAGTTGCAGGGTTTCTACATTTTACATGAAGTAGTACTCACTCCAAGTAGACTGTGACAGTTAAGAATGTGTATTTTAATTACTAGAGGAACCACTAAAAAATTTAAAGAGATATAATGAAAAAGCCAATAGATAAATTAAAGTGGAATTCAGAATACATTTAAATAATCCAAAAGAAAAGGGAGAACAGAGGAATAAAAACCAGAAAACAAATAATAAACAAACAAATAACAAAATGGCAGATGTAAATACAACCATATCAATAATTACATTAAATGTTGATAGACTAACCATTCCAATTAAAAGGCCAAGATTATCAGAATGAATGGAAAAATCAAGACCTGGTTATACGCTATTCACAAGAGACACATGTTAAATATAAAGACAAAGATAGGTTGAAAATAAGTGGATGGAATAAGATACACCATGCAAACAGTAAGGTTAAGAAGAAATGAGAGGCTATATTAATATCAGATAAAATAGACTTTAAGAAAAAAAGTATTAACAAAGCCAAAGAAGGACATTTTCTTTTGCTAAAAGAAATGAGGAAGACATAGCAATCACAAATGCATCTATATTTGGTAACAGCATCTCACATTACATGAAAACTAAAGCGATAAAACTAAAGGGAGAGAGAGATAATTCCCAATTATAGTAGTAGGAGATGTTAACAATCCTTTCTCATCAAATGATAGAACAACTGGGCAAAAATTCATTAAAAGTATAGTTGATCTAAAGCTATAAACCTCCTCAATCTACTTACAGAACCAAATACACAATTGCTATAGAATATACTTTCTTTTCCAAAAGATGTATATTTAGCAAAATAGAACCTGTGATGAGCTATAAAATGTCTCAAATAAATTCAAAATGATTGAAATCACACAGATTATATTATCTGAATAATCAAGTTATAAATCAATAATAATATATCAAGGATAATTTGGAAATTAAATAACATATTTCTAAATAATCTATAAGTCAAAAAAATCAAAAAACAAATTAGGAGCCATTTGAAAATTAATGACAATGCAACATAAATATTTGTGTGATGCACCTAAAGAAGTACTCTGTTTTAGCTTTAAATAGTTATATGAGAAAAGAAGAAACGCTTAAATATCAATGAATTAAGGTTCTCATCATGAATCGAGAAAAAGAAGAGTGAAGTAAACCCAAATAGATAGAAGGAAAGGAAAATAAAGATTAGAGCAGAAATCAACAAATTAGAAAACAGGCAAATGCTACAGAAAATGAACAAAACCAAAACCTAGTTCTTTGAAGAAATAAAGAAAATTGATAGGTTCCTTACCAAGGAAAAAAAGGAATACAAAAAAATTAGGAATGAGAGGAGCCATCAGTACAGATTATACTGACAATAAGAAGATTAATGATTTTTAACAACTTTATGCCAATGGCATGCAATAGACAAATTTCTTGAAAAATTTAACATCCTAATACCTTAATATTATATTTTAATAGCTATTAAATAAATTTATTTTTTATCAAAAATCCTCCCACCAGGACACCTCAGGCACATATGGTTTCACTGGTGAATTCTGACAAATTTCCAGCAAAGAAGTAACAGTCTTATATAAAGTTCTTCAGAAAACAGAGAAAAGAGAAACACTCCTTGACATATTTTATGAGGTCCACATAACCCTTATATCAACACCTAACAAAGACATTACAAAAAAAAAAGGAAAATTACAAACCAATGTCCCTTATGAGTATAGAGACAAAAATTTTTAACAAAATAATGGCAGATTTAACTCTGCAATATATAAAAAAGCTAATGCATAATGACCAGTTAGTATTTATCCCAGTAACGCAAAATTGGTTTAACATTTGAAAATCAGTTAATATAATTTACCGTATTAACAGCCTAAAAACACTAGCAGAGCCACAGCAATAATTTGGGCCCAACACTCTCCAGTGCTTTCTGCCATATTACAGAAACTGCTCAAAAAGTTTTGACTTGCCAGGCATAGATACCAAAAAGTCATAAGCCAGAACAAATGGCTAACACTGCATTCTACTGATAAATGTCATTAGCAGTCATTTTTATTGTGCAACTTAGAACTTAGAAACAAATGGCCTTGAGAATAGCCTTTAGGAGCCTGGAACATATCCTGTTCATAAGTAGAATAGCTGTTGTATGTTCTATGTGATAGATAATTATAGTTCTTATTCCAGTGTGTTCAACTTCCAAGAGCCATGAGGCTAATTAAACTCATAACTCATGCACATATCAATGACACAGCCAAGTATTCATAATGTAAATCTTGAAAAGCAATTTTTAAAATAAGAAAATTAGTTACTAAGGAAGTATAAGTAATTAACTGCAAGAATTCACCATTAAAATACATTGTTTTTCATGCCAGCCCCCTGGCTTGGCGGTTAAGTGCATGCGCTCCACTACTGGCAGCCCGGGTTCGGATCCCGGGCACGCACCGACGCACCACTTCTCCGGCCATGCTGAGGCCGCGTCCCACATACAGCAACTAGAAAGATGTGCAGCTATGACATACAATTATCTACTGGGGCTCTGGGCAAAAAAAAGGAGGAGGATTAGCAATAGATGTTAGCTCAGAGCCGGTCTTCCTCAGCAAAAAGAGGAGGATTAGCATGGATGTTAGCTCAGGGCTGATCTTCCTCACAAAAAAAAAATATATATATTGTTTTTCTTTTTTTTTTAAAGATTTTATTTATTTATTTTTCCCCCCCAAAGCCCCAGTAGATAGTTGTATGTCATAGCTGCACATCCTTCTAGTTGCTGTATGTGGGACGCGGCCTCAGCATGGCCGGAGAAGCAGTGCGTCAGTGCGCGCCCGGGATCGAAACCAGGCCGCCAGCAGCGGAGCACGCGCACTCAACCGCTAAGCCACGGGGCGGCCCTAGATTGTTTTTCTATGCTGATATTATCAGCACTGACAATTATCATATTGAACCTGGCCCTTTATAATATGACTTTGGACAAGAGGAATTTGCCTAGTGGCATTTCATGCAGTCTCTCCAGCTCTTCCATTTCGTTTGCTGTAATACCTAAATCTAAGCCATGTTTTCCTATATTCTGTTAAGGTACCTAATATTTTTCTTAGGCTGAAGTCACTTTTGCAAACAACGTTAGGACATTTAATCATATATTTCCTATAAAATAAAAATTAAAGCATTTTCATGTGATAATTCTCCCTCAACCCCCAATTTTTTTCTTTCCTGTTCTGTAGCAGTAATCAAGCAGTGTTTTTCAAGGTGGAACACTTGAAACAGGTTTTATTTAGGCCAAATGTGCTTTGTCCTCACAAAGCAAACTCAAATTAAAGCAATGCCTGACTACTTGTCATGGGATAGGTGGAAAGTTACTCCAGCCTTTGCTTCTACATAGCTGCCTCTTTCCCCTTATTTTTTTGAGTCGGTCTCCCTCTCCTGTCAAGGCTGAACTTGGCTGACTAGAAGCTGTGGCAACTTTCTCAGAGCAGATTTGACCAGGAAACCTATTACTTCTAACCTTGCTCAGAGGAGTTTCTGGAATGGTAAGCTGTGAGTGCAACATATCTGGCTCTTCTTTACCTTTTGGGAAACAGTTAAGCTGCAAATGAGAAAAGAACTTCTAAATCTAAGAACAATCCGTTTAACTACTTACAAGTAACTCCTAGATTTCTCCCTTTCAATTATTCTCTTGCCCACAAATACCTAGGAAAACACTCACTGACATCTACTTGTACAAAATATACATTTTAATACTGAGAATAAAATTATTGTTATTTCTAGGCCAGTGTGATCTCAGACCAACGATTCATATACATGCCTGGTTGAGGAATTGAGCAGGGGGGAATGTAGTATCTAGTCAAAGGGCAAACGTTTTCTCAGATATGTTTTGTGAGGTGCACAACGTTCTTTTCTCAAACTTATGCCTATGCTCTTTTCCCAAGGACAATGCTGTTTGTTAATAAAGAAATAATCATGAATATTTACATATAGCCAAAACATCCAGACAAGTGCTGCTGTTTCCAAAATACAAAACAGAAGAATTTGGCAAGGCAATACAACTCTGCTTTCTGTAGTATTTTAATATTGTGTACAAAATTTCTATTTTTTTTCCAAAGAGCATAAAGAGCAGACAAGATAGCAGTCAGTATGGTTAGGTCCTATGCACTGCCTTCTTCTCTCTGCCCACCAACTTCTACCATTCCCTGCAGAGAATATATAGGAAAAGGACAACACAAGGTTGAATTCAAGATAACCATTTGAGAGAGGAGTCCATAAAATGAGAATCTTATAGCAAACATTTGTTGCTGAAGCCAGACTCCTTCTCAGAACATTTCTCCCTTGGAGGAATGAAGGTGGGACTCACTGGGAGTAGAATCACATACAGCAGAATTCTTGTAGAATGTATAATAGGCTGTCTTATCTGAGGGCCTAGAATGACAGAACCCCTTCACTTTGGCCTCAGCAGTGTTATGATATTTAAGCATGGCTTTTCCCTAAAGATAGAAGTCCCCTGTTATTCATTGTTTGACTGTAATAAACTATGCTTGTGGCTTCTAGGACAGCTGTATCAAGCAGCAAGAGTCACTGGGGTATGGGAAAGCAACTACAACAACATCAGAAAACTGGGTCACACGTAGATTAGGAAAAACTTCTAGAATAAATGACATGAGCATGAGTTCTAGCCCTGACTGCCACTTATCTATTGCATCTTGAATCCAACTGCTTGAGCTGTAAAACCTAGCCTACATATATAGGCCTCAGGGTAGCTATAAGATCGAATGAGATGATCTATATAAAGATATTCTTTATAAAGCTCTTTGTATTGTAAAGAGCTAGAAAAATATCTGTTATCATAATGATTGTATTATTATACTTACTGCATTAGTTCTACTTAATTTTTCTCAAATTCCCATGTAAATGTTATCAATGTTTTACAAGACCTAGATGACTTATTTCTGAAGTGTGGATTTATTAGGCTGCAATATTCATTAGCTTTTATATTATCTTATACTTTTTATTTCTATCTTTCATTTTCAACTAGAAAAAGCCCTTCTGAAAATATTACTGGACCTCTGACACACCTAATGAACTATATTTTGGGTTCAGGTAAACAGTCAATGCTAAAGACATAGTTCTTCAGTAAAGACCCAGTGGTTCTCAACTGATGGGCCCCACTCTGAGAGAGTCAGAAAGACCCAGGAATCTGCATATTGAACAGGAAACCACCACCATGCCTTTTTGCTGCAGACATTTCCTTACCAAACTTTAGCATACTTATTTGCTGGTAAGAATTACTCATAGTGCTTAATAAATATACAGATGGCCAGGCCTCTTCCTGAAAAATCTGATTCAGTAGGATTGAGTTAGGGCCCATGAATTTCTATTTTGAACAGGCACCCCAAGTGATTGTTATCATGGACACAATTCTTTACACCGCACCTTGAGAAACACTGGTAGGGCAACCATTGTTCATTCCAAAAGTAAGGGCACAGTTTAGGACCCTTTTCAGCACTAACCTTTACTAAAGACAGTCAGTATAATTACTTATGACTCTTACATAAGTGGTTCAAAAAGAAATAATTTTTGGTGAAATGTTTCTTACCCAATAAAAGACATTGTATACAGTAGTCACCCATTATTCATGATTTTGCTTTCTGCAGTTTCAGTTACCCGTGGTCAACAGCGGTCTGAAAATATTAAATGGAAAATTCTAGAAATAAATAATTCAGAAGTTTTAAATTGTGCCCTGCCATTCTGAGTAGCATGATGAAATGTCATGCCATCCTGCTCCGTCCCACCCAGGACATAAATCAACCCTTTGTCCAGCGGATCCATGCTGTATCTGCTACCTGTCCATTAGTCGCTTAGTAGCTGTCTTGGTTATCAGATCAACTGTCACGGGCATCACAGTGCTTGTGTTCAAGTCACCCTTATTTTGCTTAATAATGGTCCTAAAGTGCAGGAGTCGTGATGCTGGCAATTTGGATATGCCAAAGAGAAGCCGTAAAATGCTTCCTTTAAGTAAAAAGGTGAAAGTTTTCGACTTAATAAAGAAAAAAATCATATGCTGAAATTGCTAAGATCTACAGTAATTTATATCACAGCACATTGTCATAATTGTTCTATTTTATTATTAGTTATTGTTGTTAATCTCTTAAGGCACCTAATTTATAAATTAAACCTTACCACAGGTATGTATGTATAGAAAAAACATAGTCTATACAGGGTTCAGTACCATCTACAGTTTCAGGCACCCACTGGGGGTCTTGGAATATATCCCCTGCGGAAAGGGGAGGTCTACTGTATTTAACAGTGAACAATATAAAAACTGAGATTAGAGGGGGCTGGCCCAGTGGCATAGCGGTTAAGTTCATGTACTCTGCTTTGGCGGCCCCGGGTTCATGGCTTCGGATCCCGGGCGCAGAGCAACACATCGCTTGTCTAAGCCATGCTGTGGCAGTGTCCCATATAAAGTGAAGGAAGATGGGCACAGATGTTAGCCCAGGGCCAATCTTCCTCAGCAAAAAGAGGAGGATTGGCAGCAGATGTTAGCTCAGGACTAGTCTTCCTCACAGGAAAAAAAAAACAAAAACTGAGATTAGATACTGTCCTCAGCTTTAGACAGCTCTGTCTTATACCAGCATCTTACCAGATACAGTCGGCCCTCCATATCTGGGAGTTCCACATTCGCGGATTCAATCAACTGCAGATTGAAAGACCTACGATGGTTGTCTGTACTGAACAAGTACAGACTTTTTTTCCTGTCATTATTCCCTAAACAACACAGTATGACAACTGTTTACATAGCATTTACATTGTATTAGGTATTATAAGTAATCTAGAGATGATTTAAAGTACACAGGAGGATGTGCATAGCTTATATGCAAATACTATCCCATTTTATATAAGGGGCTTGAGCATCCATGGATTTTGGTATGGGGAGGCCTGGAACCAATCCCCTGGGGATACCGAGGGATGATTGTACTATCTTTCCTATCACAGGTGGACTCATCCTGTTTTTATTTATCCCATTACAAAAATCTTGTAAGATCAGGTCTAATTAGCAATGATTGCTTCACAAGAAAGGTCACATTTTACTTCGACGTAAATTAGAAGCTTTGTGCTATTTTGAGGTTCATAGGCGTTTCTTTGAAGGAATCAGGTATGACAAAGGATCAAGGGAAGAATTTCTTTACGTGCTGCAAGCTGGGTGATAGAGAAATCTATAAAAGAAGTTCAGCTGCTTCCAGCAGAGGAGGTGGAACTGTTGAAGGCAACTGTAACTCTGAGTCATAGAATGGCTAAATAGATTTTGTGCTACAGGAGAAGGAAATATCTTTCTGAATGGTATGAAAAGACTCTGATTGGTATAAAAAGGCAGTGTATGCTGTAGGTGCATGGCTCCAACAACTGTTTGAAAGCATATGAGGACAAAAGCATTATATGAAAGACTCTAAACAGTTGTGCTTCATGGATACCTTCTCAAAAGCCATCATGCCCTTCTGTATTTATTGCTTTTACAATACCCTCCCACACCTCTGCAAGATCAGTGAGCTATCCCTGACCACATGATTAACAGAGGTTATTTTATGTAAGCTGTATACCAGAGAGCCAAATCAGATAGGAAAAGTTACAGCCAGGAGAAAAATTGTGAAGCTTCAGTTGGCACTACAGGTCTTATTCTTATCTCCAGAGGCAGTACTGATTTCTAAAGAGCTAGTGGTTGTAAATGGGTCAGCTGACAGATAGTGGTTGATAGGCTAGCTCCTGCAGAAGAGCAAATCATGGAGCAGCCTAACATTTTAACCCTGTATTTCCTTAATACATATTTTATATTATTTTGTCCTATTATAAAAGAAACATGTGAGCATTGTAAGAAATTTGGAAAATGAAGAGAAAAATAACACCACTGTAATCATTCATTTTAGACAAACTGCTAAAAACAACCACGTTCAGTGAAGTGACATGGGAAAGATCCACCACATTCTGAAAATTGGCCTCTATTCCCACCCCCAAAGCCTTCCACTATGTCCTTTGGATCGTCCAGTCAATGTTCAACAAGCTCCTCTAAATCCTAAGCCAGTGCTTCACCAGCATTAATGTACATTTAAATCACCTGGATATCTTGTTAAAATGCATGTTCTGATGCAATAGGTGTAGGGTGGGGCCTGAGATTCCGCACTTCTAACAAGCTCCCAGGTGATAATGATGCTCATCAATGGGACAAATTTTGAGCAGCAAGTCCAAACACACTCGTCAATTGATCATTTCATCATCTAACCCTCATTTAAATCTGGCTGTCCTCTGAGGACACTACCTTCCCTTCAGTCCACTCAAATGGGGGCTATTTAATCTCTCATTTCCCACATACCTCAAGTGCCACTTTAAGACAATTATATTCATCTACTTCTTTTGTGGAAAAAAATGAAATCCAGTTCCTTTGGGGCTCATGCCTTCCAGTTATGCCAGCCCTCCTCCTCTTCAGGGCAATCATACACCAACATTTTGTCACTCTTCCTCATGGATTGAAGATATTGGCACCTAGCATGAGGTATAATAGGGAAAGTCACACTGAGGAATTTTAAAGGACAGCTGAGAGTTACTGGAGAAATTCACAAAATATGCCTACCAGATGTATATCGTTATAAATTCTTAGTCACTATGTAAGAGATGAATAGCTGTTCACCAAAATTTGTTCTGCCCTTTATAGCACATTCTTTGGAAAAGAGAAAAGCAACTCTGACATCCAAGAGCTGGCCTAGTGTATCAACTAGGCCTGGATGTTGCTAGGAGCTGGCTTGGCACTCACAGCAAGGTCTTGATGTTCTGTTGAACATGAACACTTTCACAGAACATCAACGTCAAACAAGGCCCCTCTGTGACCATGATGGATGAAGACAAAAACACGACTACTCAATAATCACGTCTGAACGCAGACAAAACGTGAACATTGTGCAAGCCACAAAAATGACTAAACATCCCTTAATTTGGCTAATGTGGGTGGCTGCTTCTTCTATACCCATTACAGCTCCAGCCTGTGTTAGTTTCACTCCTCCTAGATGTGATTTACTAAGATAACCAATCATAAAATTACCCCCACTTCCTGACAGCACCCAATCCAGAGCAATGTCCTGCTCTCTTAAACTCTCCCCCAAATCACCTAACTTAATCCTAAAACCTACAATAAGCCATATCTAACACCATGTTCCTGAGAGGCCCCATGGTTCCCCATGGTATGTGTTCTTCCCTGCTGTGTGAATAATAAATAAAGCCAACTTGTTCAACTAAGGTTGTGTTCGTGGTGATCTTTGGCATTGACAAGTTGTATCCAAGGAGATACTGCCCTTATAACTAAGTGTGACCACGTGATTAGTTCTTGACAAAATCACTTTCACTCAGAATATGAGTGGTAACAATATATACCACTTCTGGGCTAAAGATTTTTAGTATATTTTTAGTATATAAAAATCTTACACTAAGATTTTTAGTATATAACTCCATGCTCTGATTCCACTTCCCTTGGCTGGATGGAAATAAACATGGGGAATGGCAAAGCCATAGAATGGAAGAGAGGCCATGTGGAGGGGAGCTGCCTGCTAAATTGAAACACCAAACATGAGTAAGAAATATATTTCTATGGTCTTTAAGTAATTATATATTTTTGGATCTATCTGTTATAGCAGTTTAGCCTACCCTAACCAATATAATCACCAAACCCAAATGGATCTCCAACACTCCCTAGCCATCCATGATATTTCTCTATTAACCCTACTCAAGAAGGCTCTAGAATAATGAACTTATACCTCCTTTACTCTACTCAAGCCTCCCACACATGCTCCTCTCCACTACCTCTTACAGCCAAGTTATAATATGGCTCACATTCCATGTAGAAAATAGAAACCTTCAAACTGTTGCTCCCTCATCTACTCACTACCAAACTCATAAGCCTACCTATAATCTGCAACCACTCACTCTGTCTTCCCTCCAACAACAAGAAAGAAAGGATTCCTCCCACTACCAAAAACCAGTCCATCCACATGTGCTCTAGATGCTATCCCATTCTGCCTTCTCATCTACTGCCTGTGCTCCATAGGTTACCCCTTGTCTCTCATGCTTCTTTATCCTCTCTCTCTCTCTCAAATGAATCCTTCCCATAAGTATTTAAACATACTCTAGTACTTCTCATTTATAAAACAAAAAAACCCTCCCTCTGGCTACCACTCTATTTCTTGGCTTCACTTCTCAGAAAATGTTTCTAATTTGATTTATCAATAATTTCTGTCATTCCATTCTATTTCACCTTCTAACCCTCTTCAGTTAAGCTTTTACCTACACCACTCCATTTCAACATCTCTTGTGGATGTCATCAAATACTTTATTTTGGCCGAATATAGTGATTATGTCTCTGTTCTCAACTTAGTTGACCTCTCAGAAGCATTCCATGTAGTTGTCCAGTCCCTCTGTTCTGAAATGTTTTCTTCTCTTGACTTTCTTGATACCATACTCTCCTTGTTACCCTCCTACCTTGCTAGCCACTCCTTCTCAATCTCCCTTGAGATTTGTTGAAAAGACTGTTCTTTCCCCGTTGAATGGTCTGGGGTATTCCTACATTTAGAGTTGAGAAGAAGATGATGAAGAATCAGCAAAGGAGAAAAGTTATACCATATTCGTAAAACACTCAATATCAGAATGATGTCAAACCTCTTCACATTAAGGTATATAGTCAATGCAATTTCCATTGAAATCCCAAAAGAATTCTGTGGAATTTGACTAACTCTAAAAGTTATGTGGAAGAGCAAAGATGAAACTCAAAAGGAAAGAATAAAGTGAAAGAAGACTTACTGTTAAACTATACAAAATAAGAAAATTTGCTACTAGTACAGGAGTATACAAATTAATAGAGAAACCATAAATAGTGCCCTCCACGTACACATACTTCTAGAAACTTAATATGATATGATAGAAACTGCACTGAAGATCATTGGGGAAAGGATGGAATGTTTACTAATAAATGATGCTAGAACAATTTGTTTCCCATATGAAAAGAAAAAGAAGTTGTGTTCTTTTCTCACATATTACAAAAAATCAGCTCCAGATGGTAAAGAATTAAATGTGGAAGGCAAAGCTTTAAAACTTACAGAAGGATGACATTAGCAAGATGGTTGAATAGGAGGTCCCCAGCTTGTATCCTCTCTCAGCAATAGTTTGGCAGCCATCCACAGACAAACCTGCCTTTGTGGGAGCTTTGGGATCCAAGTAGGAGCTTGTGAAACCCTCGTGGAGCCAAAGAACAAAGAGGCTGTTTTGAGAAAGCAGGCCCACACCCAGGTGGTAGGTTTGCCAATGGCGGTCCCAGCTACAGACCCCAAAACAGCCCCATCCCCCTGTGGAATCAACTACAGTCCTGTCTTGCTACCAGCACTGTCCACCAAGGGTCCCAGGAGGAGCCATGCCCTCCCATGTCTTGGGTAACAGGTCCACCAAACTCTGTCCTGGCTGTGGACCCTACAGTGGCCCATGACCCAGCTCCAGCCCCTCTCAGCCACAGTCCAGCCCACCCAGGGAACTGCCAGGAGAAATGCCTGTCTGTGCCTGCCTCTACCCCTCCCAGAGGCAGACCTGCCAACCTCAGTCCATTTGTGGATACAGAAGCAGCCCTCTAACCTGGCTTCAGCCGCTCTCACCCACAGTCTGTGAGTGGTCCTGCCCACCAAGGAGCCTGGAGGGAGACACACCTGTCCATGCTCCCAAAGGCAGGCCTATGATTTGGTTCCAGTCCTGCTCAGCTGCATTCTGAGGCCAGTCCTGCCCACCCAGAGACATGTTCAGTGAACTGGCAGAAGCCCTCCCAGGGATCCAGTGGGAGTCATACCCATCCATGAACCTGGAAATAGGCCCTCTCTCTGGAGATCCTGAAACAGACCCATGTCCCAGCACCAGCCCTATTGATCAAAGTCCTGGAGGTGGTCCTGTTTACCCAGGGATGAGACAGGATCCACATCTGCATGAGCCACCAGGAATAGGCCCACCAACCATGGGCCCCACTGTGTTTCCAGCAGCAGTCATGTGAACCAACTCCAACGTCACTCACTGTGATGCAGAAGGCAGTATCATCAGCCCAGGGACATGACAGGAGAAGGTCTTTATCTAGCAAAACCAGTCTATGAAGACTGGAAAAAGATTTGCTCCTTCAAATGTACAGACACAGTGCAAAGCTACACAGATTGCAAAGATTCAGACAGATGTGAAACCACCAAAGGAATCTAATAAACCTCCAGTAACCAACCCCAAAGAAATGGAGATCTACAAATTGCCTGAAAAGGATTCAAAATAATCGTTTTAAAGAAGCTCAATGAGATGAAGGGCAATACATATAGACAACTAAATGAAAGCAGGGTTAAAAAGCATGAGCAAAATGAGAAGTTTAATCAAGAAATAGAGACCATTAAGAAAGAACCAAATGGAAATCCTGGAGCTGAATAATACAATGACAGAACTGAAAAATTCAAGAGACGTCAATAGCAGACCCGATTATGCAGAAGAAAGAATCAGTGAACTCAAAAACAGGTCATTTGAAATTAGCCAGTTAGAGGAACAAACAGAAAAACGAATGAAAAGTGGTGAAGAAAACATATGGGACACTATTAAAAAAGAAAGAATATATACATTTTGGGAGTCCCAGAAGAAGAGAGAGAGAAAAAACTAGAAAACTTATTTAAACAAATACTGTATGATTTCACTCATATGTGGAAGATAACGAGTACATGGATAAAGAGAACAGATTAGTGGTTACTGGAGGGGAAGGGGGTTGGGGGTGAGTGAAAGGGGTAAAGGCACACATATGTACGGTGATGGGCAAACATTAGACTACTGGTGGTGAGCATGATGAAGTCCATTCAGAAATTGATAAATAATAATGTACACCCGAAATTACACAATGTTATAAATCATTATGATCTCAATAAAATTACTGGGGGGAAAAAAAAGAAATAATGGCTGAAAACTTCCCGAATCTTAGGAAGGATATGGACATACAGATTCGTGAGCTCAAAGGAGCCGAAGCAGATCCACCAAAAAACTGTTGGAACTAACCAATAAATTTGGAAAAGTTGAAGGATACAAAATCAGCAAACAAAAATTAGTTGCATTTCTATACACTAACAACAAACTATCCGAAAAAGAAATTAAGAAAACAATTCTGGGGGCTGGCCTGGTGGTGTAGCAGTTAAGTTGGCACATTCCGCTTCTGCAGCCCAGGTTTTGTCAGTTGGGATCCTAGGCGCGGACCTACTTACCACTCATCAGGCCATGCTGAGGCAGCATCCCACATAGAAGAACTAGAAGGACATACAACTATGATATAAAACTATGTACTGGGGCTTTGGGGAGAAAAAAGAAAAAGAGAAAGATTTGCAACAGATGTTAGCTCAGGGTCAATCTTCCTAAAAAAAAAAAAATGCCATTTAAAACAGTATAAAATATTAGGAATAAATTTAACCAAAGAAGTCAAAGATCTATAGTCTGAAAACTCTAAGATATTGATGAAAGAAATAGAAGAAAGCAAAAATAAATGTAAAGATATCCTGTATTCATGGATTGGAAGAATTAATATTGTTAAGACGTCCATACTACCCAAAGCCATCTATAGATTCAATGCAATTCCTATCAAAATTCCAATGGCATTTTTCACAGAAATAGAGAAAAAATACTAAAATTCATATGGAACCACAAAAGACCCTGAAAAGCTAAAGCAATCTTGAGAAAGAACAAAACTGGAGACATTATACTTCTTGATTTCCAACTATATTACAAAGCTATAGTAATCAAAACAATATAGTACTGACATAAAAAATAGACATATAGACCAATGGAACAAAATAGAGAACCTGGAAACAAACCCACACATAAATGGTCAACTAATCTTTGACAAGAGCGCAAAGAGTACACAATGGGGAAAGGATAGTCTCTCCAATAAATGGTGAGGGGGAAGTAGGACATCTACAAGCAAAAGGATGAAATTGGACCCTTATCTTACACCACACACAAAAATCAACTCAAAATGAATTGAAGACTTAAAGGTAAGACCTAAAACTATCATACTCCTAGAAGAAAACATAGGGGAAAATCTTCATGACATTGGTCTTGGCAATTATTTCTTGAATGTGACACCAAAAGTACAGGCAACAAAAGCAAAAATAGAGAAGTGGGATTGCATCAAACTCAAAACCTTCTGCACAGCAAAGGAAATAATCAACAGAGCGAAAAGTCAATCTACAGAATGGGAGAAAGTATTTGCAAAACATATATCTGACAAGAGGCTAATATCCAAAATATAAAAGGAACTCATACGACTCAATAACAAAGAACAAAAAAAGCACGATTAAAAAATAGGCAAAACATTCGAATAGAAATGTCTTCAAAGAAGACATACAAATGGTCAACAAGCTTATGAAAAGGTGTTCAGTATCCCTAATCATCAGGGAAATGCAAATCAAAACTACACTGAGATTTCGCCTCACACCTGTTAATGGCTATTATCAAAAGACAAAAGATAATGAATATTGGCGAAGATGTGGAGAAAAGGGAACACTTGTGCACTCTTGGTGGGAATGTAAATTGGTGCAGCCACTATGGAAAACAGTATGGAGGTTCCTCAAAAAATTAAAACTGGAAATTCCATATGATCCAGCAATCCCACTTCTGTGTATATATCCTAAGGAAATGAAATCAGTATCTCAAAGAGATATTTACATTGCCATGTTCATTACAGCATTATTCACAAAGGCCAAGATATGGAAACAACCTAAGTGTCCATTTGTGACAACATGGTTCAACCAGGAGTACATTATGCTAAGTGAAATAAGCCAGACACAGAAAGACAAATAGTGTATGATCTCACTTATATATGGAATCCGAAAAAGTTGAGCTCGCAGAAGGAGAGAGTAGAATGGTGGTTGCCAGGGGATGGGGAGTGTGGGAAATGGAGAGATGTTGGTCAAATGGTACAAACTTTCAGTCATAAAATAAATAAATTCTGGAGATCTAATGTACAGCATGGTGACAATAGTTAATAATACTGTATTGTGTACTTGAAATTTGCTAAGAGAGTAAATCTTAAGTGTTCTCATTGCACACACAAAAAATTGCCAACTATGTGAGGTGATGGATGTGTTAATTAGCTTGATTGTGGTAGTTATTTCATATGGTATACATATATCAAATCATCACATTGTACACTTTAAATATACACAATTTTTATTTGTCAATTATATCTCAATAAAGCAGAAAAAAATACAAATAATAAAATTTATAGACGGAAACACAGGAGACTATTTTTGTGACCCCCAAGTAGGAAAGGATTTGTTGAAACACACAGACACACACACACCAGCCATAAAATAGAACATTGAAAAATTCAACTACTTTAAGCTTGATAATTTCTGGTCATCAAAACAGTCATGATAAAGAAAGTGAAAAAGTAAGATATAAACTGAGAAATATCTTTATTAGTATCCAAAAAATATAAAGAACCACAAAATCAATGACACAAATAAAAAATAATTTTTTTTTAAATCAGCAAAAACTGAACAGACATTCCACAAAAGAGACTGAGCATGGCCAATAATCCTAAAAACCACTGAACCTCATTAATGATTACAGAAATGCAAACTAAGCTCAAAATGAGATGGCTTCAATCCACATAATATGAGCAAAAGTTAAAAAGTCTGATAAAATCAATCGCGAGTGAAGATGTGAAACAAGAGGAATTGATACAATACTGGTGGAAGTATTAAGTGGAAAACAACACGGCATTGCTTTATAAAGTTAAACATGCTCAAAGACTATGACCTAGCAATTCTACTCCTAAATATTCATCCTAGGAAAACTCTAGAACATGTTAACCAAGAGACATGTATAAGAAGGCTCGTAACAATAAAAATCTTGTAAACTCAAATGTCCATTAACAGTAAAATGAACAAGTTGTGAAATATTCACACAACAAAATATTATAGCATGGTGAAAATATATGACTGCAGCCAAATCATCAACATGGGTGCATCCTACAAATATAATGTTCAGTTTAAAAAAACGAGTTGTATAAAGACTATATATACAGTATGATGTCATTTTTATGAAGCTCAAAAAACAAACAAAACTCTACATTGTGTAGACATTGTACATATATGGTAGGACTACTGTGTAAAGGAAAGAGCAAAGGAATGATAAAAGCAAAACTTAGAACAGTAACGTGGGGATATGATCGGGGAAAGGCATTGGGGAGGAATTCACAGGTAACATCAAAAATAAAGAATATTAATCATCCCTTACTTCTAAAATTGGGTAGTAGGTTCAGAGGTATTCATTATTCATTTTATTATCATTATTCTTAACTTACATGTAAGTTACATATAGTTTTTAGATAAAATACATAAATGAAATTAAAAAGTATATGTGCATAACATGTATATATACATATACGTAAACTTGGATCATGTCGCTCTTCTACTTGAAACCTTGCAGTAGCTTCCCACTTTGGTCTACGTAGTACTGAATTATCTAGCTATCGAGTCTCCTCCGACATTTCCAGCTTCATCTCCTTCCCTCTCTCTTTTTACTACACACTAGCCCTCCTGGCTTTCTTTTGTGTCTTGAAAGAGGCAAGCTTTCTCCTGCCTCAGAGCCTTTGTGCTTAGGATTCCCTCTTCATGGAAGACTTCCCCACCATCCACTAACATCATTAATAGTTTTCAATTTAAACTTCTTTTTTCTTAGAGGTCTTTCTTGACCATTTCCCTCTATCCCTCCTCTTGGATTTATATTAAGTCCTCTGTTATTCTCCCTTGTTATGTTGAACTTATATATTTATGTGATAATTTCCCTAATGTTTTCCTCCTCCACTAGACTTATGCTCCATGAGGAGAGCAACCATGATCATTTTTGTTCACCTTTATGTTCACAGGCATGTAGAACAATATTCAGTCTAGAGTAGGCACTGAAAAAAAATTTGTTAAATAAATGAGTGTAAGAATTAATGAATACGAATAAATAACATGAATATTCATTTGCAAAATAGGAGAAAGACAGAAACATAAAGTCGTTATGTGTGTGTGCATCTATGCACATATATATATATATATATATATATATATATAGCATCACTAAAGTGACTATTAAAAGATGAACTTAAGGTATAAGGAAAATGATTACAGAAGAAGATCTGAGATGTGAGAAGATACAGTGGGCAATTTTTTTTTTTTTATTGGTTTATAACATTGTAAAAATTTCAGGTGTACATCATTGTACTTCTATTTCTGCATGGACTACATCATGTTCACCACCAAAATACCAATTACAACCCATCACCACACACATGTACCAAATTATCCCTTTCAACCTCCTCCCTCCCCCCTTCCCCTCTGGTAACCACCAATCCAATCTCTGTCTCTATGTGTTTGTTTATTGTTGTTATTATCTACTACTTAATGAAGGAAATCATACGGTATTTGACCTTCTCCCTCTGACTTATTTCACTTTGCATTATACCCTCAATGTCCATCCACGTTGTCACAAATGCCTGGATTTCATCGTTTCTTATGGCTGAGTAGTATTCCATTGTGTATATATACCACATCTTCTTTATCCATTCGTCCCTTGATGGGCACTTAGGTTGCTTCCAAGTCTTGGCTATTGTGAATAATGCTGCAATGAACACAGGGGTGCATGTACCTTTGCAAATTGGTGTTTTCAAGTTCTTTGGATAAATACTCAGCAGTGGAATAGCTGGATCATATGGTAGTTCTATCCTTGATTTTTTGAGGAATCTCCATACTGTTTTCCATAGTGGCTGCACCAGTTTGCACTCCCACCAGCAGTGTATGAGAGTTCCCTTTTCTCCACATCCTCTCCAACACATATTGTTTCCTGTCTTGTTAATTGTAGCCATTCTGACGGGCGTGAGGTGATATCTCATTGTAGTTTTGATTTGCATTTCCCTGATAGTTAGTGATTTTGAACATCTTTTCATGTGTCTGTTGGCCATCTGTATATCTTCTTTGGAGAAATGTCTGTTCAGGTCTTTTGCCCATTTTTTAATTGGGTTGGTAGTTTTTTTGTTGTACAGATCTTTCACCTCTTTGGTTAAGTTTATTCCTAGATATTTTACTCTTTTTGTTGCAATTGTAAATGGGATGGTACTCTTAATTTCTCTTTCTGCTACTTCGTTGTTAGTGTACAGAAATGCAACTGATTTTTGTATGTTGATTTTGTATCCTGCAACTTTACCATATTCGTTTATTACTTCTAAAAGTTTTCTGGTGGATTCTTTAGGGTTTTCTATATATAAAATCATGTCATCTGCAAATAGTGACAGTTTCACTTCTTCCTTTCCAATTTGGATCCCTTTTATTTCTTTCTCTTGCCTGATTGCTCTGGCTAGGACTTCCAATACTATGTTAAATAGGAGTGGTGACAGTGGGCATCCTTGTCTGGTTCCTGTTCTTAGAGGGATAGCTTTCAGTTTTTCACCATTGAGGATGATATTAGCTGTGGGTTTCTCATATATGGTCTTTATTATGTTGAGGTACTTTCCTTCTATACCCATTTTATTCAGAGTTTTTATCATAAATGGATGCTGTATCTTGTCAAATGCTTTCTCTGCATCTATTGAGATGATCATGTGATTTTTGTTCTTCATTTTATTAATGTGGTGTATTACGTTGATTGATTTGCGAATGTTAAACTATCCCTGCATACCTGGAATAAATCCCACTTGATCATGGTGTATAATCTTTTTAATGCATTGTTGTATGTGATTTGCTAGTATTTTGTTGAGGATTTTCGCGTCGATGTTCATCAGTGATATTGGCCTGTAATTTTCTTTTTTGTGTTGTCCTTGTCTGGTTTTGGTATCAGGGTAATGTCAGCTTCGTAGAATGAGTTAGGGAGCTTCCCACCCTCCTCAATTTTTTGGAAGAGTTTGAGAAGGATAGGTATTAAGTCTTCTTTGAATGTTTGGTAGAATTCCCCAGGGAAGCCGTCTGGTCCTGGACTTTTATTTTTGGGGAGGTTTTTGATTACTGTTTCGATCTCCTTACTGGTGATTGGTTTATTCAAATTCTCTACTTCTTCTTGATCCAGTTTTGGAAGGTTGTATGATTCTAAGAATTTATCCATTTCTTCCAGATTGTCGAATTGGTTGGCATATAGCTTTTCATAGTATTCTCTTATAATCTTTTGCATTTCTGAGGTGTCTGTTGTAACCTCTCCTCTTTCATTTCTGATTTTACTTATTTGTGCCTTCTCTCTTTTTTTCTTGGTGAGTCTAGCTAAAGGTTTGTCTATTTTGTTGATCTTTTCAAAGAACCAGCTCTGGGTTTTATTAATTTTTTCTATTGTTTTTTTAGTCTCTATTTCATTTATTTCTGCTCTGATTTTTATTATTTCCCTTCTTCTACTGATTTTGGGCTTGGTTTGTTCTTCTTTTTCCAGGTCCTTTAGGTGCATTGTTAGATTGTTTATTTGAGATTTTTCTTGTTTGTTGAGATAGGCCTGTATCGCTATAAACTTCCCTCTTAGAACCGCTTTGGCTGTATCCCATAAATTCTGGCATGTCGTATTTTCATTTTCATTTGTCTCCAGGTATTTTTTGATTTCTTCTTTGATTTCTTCGTTAACCCAGTTGTTGTTCAGTAGCATTTTGTTTAATCTCCATGTATTTGTGGCTTTTCTGATTTTCTTCCTATAGTTGATTTCTAGTTTCATACCGTTGTGGTCAGAAAAGATGCTTGGTATTATTTCAATCTTCTTAAATTTATGGAGACTTGTTTTGTGGCCTAATATGTGATCAATCCTGGAGAATGTCCCATGTGCGTTTGAAAAGAACGTGTATTCTTCGGTTTTTGGATGGAATGCTCTGTATATATCTACTAGGTCCATCTGTTCTAGTGTGTCGTTTAAGGCCAATGTTTCCTTATTGATCTTCTGTTTGGATGATCTATCCGTTGGTGTAAGTGGAGTGTTAAAGTCCCCTACTATTATTGTGTTACTGTCTATTTCTGTTTTTATGTCTGTTAATAATTGCTTTATATATTTAGGTGCACCTACATTGGGTTCATAGATATTTACAAGTGTTATATCCTCTTGTTGGATTGTTCCCTTGATCATTATGTAATGCCCTTCTTTGTCTCTTTTTACAGTTTTTGTTTTAAAGTCTATTTTGTCTGATATGAGTACTGCTACCCCAGCTTTCTTTTCATTGCCATTTGTGTGGAGTATCTTTTTCCATCCCTTCACTTTCAGTTTGTGAGTGTCTTTAGGTCTGAAGTGTGTCTCTTGTATGCAGCATATATATGGGTCTTGTTTTTTTATCCAGTCAGCCACCCTATGCCTTTTAATTGGAGCATTTAGTCCATTGACGTTTAAAGTAGCTATTCATAAGTATGTACTTACTGCCATTTTTTAACTTTTTTTTTTTCCTCAGTGTTTCAGTAGTCCTTCTCTGTTCCTTACTTCTTCTATACAGAATTGATGGTCACTTTAGTTTGACCTCTGTCTGAAAGCTGTACTCTTTAACTCCCCTCCTCCCTCCTTTTATGTTTTTGATATCATATCTAACCTCTTTTTTGTACATTTGTATCCATTACATTCTAATCATGGAAATAAATAATTTTTCCTATTTATAGTCTTCTCTTTTCCCCTTAAATCAGTCCCTTTAACATTTCTTGTAGCACTGGTTTCTTGGTGACAAACTCCTTTAATTTTTGCTTATCTGGGAAAATTTTGATCTCTCCTTCCATTTTGAATGATAACCTTGCTGGGTAGAGTATTCTTGGCTGTAAGTTTTTTCCTTTTAGCACTTTATATATATCGTGCCATTCTCTTCTAGCCTGTAAGGTTTCTGCTGAGAAGTCAGCTGATAGCCTTATGGGGTTTCCTTTGTATGTAACTTGACATTCTCTTGCGGCTTTTAGGATTCTCTCTTTATCTTTAATTCTGGACATTTTGATTATGATGTGTCTTGGTGTGGGCCTCTTTGGGTTTATCTTGTTTGGGGCTCTCTGTGCTTCCTGTACCTGGATGTCTGTTTCCTTCCTTAGGTTTGGGAAGTTTTCATCTATTATTTCTTGAAATAGATTCTCTGCCCCCTTGTCTCGCTCTTCTCCTTCCGGGACACCTATAACACGGATGTTAGTGCGCTTGATGTTGTCCCAGAGGTCCCTTAGACTGTCCTCACTCTTTTTAATTCTTTTCTCTTTTACCTGTTCACCTTGGGTAATTTCTTCTAGTCTTTCTTCTAGCTCACAGATCCGTTCTTCTGTATCCTCTACTCTGCTTTTGAGTCCCTCTAATGAATTTTTCATTTCCAGTATTGTATTTGTCATTTCTGATTGGTTCTTTTTTATATCTTCCATTTCTTTGTTGACATTCTCACTGAGTTCATCTATTCTTCTCCCCAGATCAGTGAGCATCCTTAACACTCTTAGTTTGAACTCTCTGTCAGGTAGGTTGCTCATTTCTGTTTCACTTAGTTCCTTTTCTGGGGTTTTGTCCTGTTCCCTTACTTGGAATGTATTCTTTTGCCTCCTCATTTTGCCTCTTTCCCTGTGCTTGTTTCTACGTATTAGGTAGGTCAGCTACATCTCCTGCTCTTGGATAGGTGACCTTATGTAAGTGATGCCTTAGGGGGCTTCCAGTGTGCTTCCCTCAGTTCTCAATGTTCCAGGGGTGACCCCTATGTGGGCTACGTGTGTCCTTCTATTGTGGCCTGTTAGCTCTCCCTATAGGCACCCAGGGAGGCTGAGTTATGCTCCTGGCCAGCTCTTGTTATGCTCAGCTGCTTGTAGTTGTTGTGGGCCCTTCCGTCTCTTTATCAGGTGTGGGGAGCCCCAGCACAGTTGGCTGCAAGTTCTAATACCACATTTGTGTTGCAGTATTTCTTTTAACTGAGTAGGCCCCCAGCGTGGCAGGTTGTTAGGCTCAGGGCCTTACAATTGCTGTAAGCCTCTAGCCTATTAGGTCTCTTGTCAGCTCTCTGAGGATTGCAGCTGGGTGGGGCTTGCCTCAGGCACAGGAGCACCCAATTGTTTCAGGCTTTGGAAGGTGGGGCAAACCTCCTATGTGGGTCTTTGAGAAGCACAAGTCTTCTGCAGCTGACAAGCCCTGTTGCCCACAGGTCCACACCACTGCCAACACAGTCCTGCCCCGTGTGAGTGCCCCGACCTCCCCAAGCGGACCCAGTCTCTCCACGGCGGGAGCCCCACACACTCCGCCACCGCCCCACACTCTCCACCTGCTCCTTGTGCACACCCTGCCCGCTCAAGTCGGCTCAGTTGCCAGGCTGCAGAGAATCCAGTCACCAATCTATGCAGGCCCACACGTTGCCTGAGGGCTTGTTGTTGGGTGGGGCCAGTCTCTAGGGTGGGCTCTCTGCCCTGGCTGAGCTGGATTAAATTGGTGCTCCAGTGGGTGGAGCAGACCCTGGGCTAGCAGGCCTCAGGGAGAACTCCAATGGCGTCTGTGTCAGCATGCTCACGCTCACACCAGGCCACAACAATGGCCGCCGCCAATGTCCCAGTCCCTGGAGAGGTCTCACCCCTCACCGAGATGCACTCAGGGCCTATTAGGTGAGTCTCTTGTCACCGAAGCACTGTGCACCTTTCTTTCTGGTGATTTTAGGATGCTTTCTGGAACGAGTGCGTTTGTGCGCGGGCCGTTTAAGAGCCAGTTTTAGTTTCTTTGTGAACCGGGTTTTCTGGGGGTGCTCCCCAATGCTTTAGTAGCAGGCAAAGTCAGATATTATGCCGCTGGTCTCGATTTCGCTGGGTCCACAAAATGCCCACAGCGGGGGTGCTCCCCGGCTCAGGGCCCCGCGCCTCCAGGGAGGCTGCGTACCTGTGAGCTGCTCCCGGCAGCCGTGAAGCTGGCGGCTTGTGAAGGCGGCGTTTTTCCTCTCCGGAAGGGAGTCTCTGCCTCTTCTACCCCAGCTAGGATTGTCCGTTGTTGCAGGAGTTCCTCTTATCCAGTTTTCAGTTCTGTCTCAGGGGTAATTTTTCCACGAGTAGTTGTAAATTGGTTGTGTCCGCAGGAGGAGGTGAGTTCAGAGTCTGCCTATGCCGCCATCTTGACTCTGCCTCCCTGGGCAATTGTTAAACATAAGATCAATCTAAACACACGTTATATAAAATAACAATAATAATAATGATTAAATTCATAGTGCAAAATAAAGAATGGAACAGAAATACAAAATACTGGTAAATGGTGGCATAAAAGTTTATATATATAAAATAAAAAGGGGAAAATATGGGCCTGATTTTATCAATTTGGCAAAGTCATTAACCTTTTTGAGCTCTAGTTTGCTTATCTGTAAGCTCTCAATAAATGTTGAAAAAAAAAATTAACCTGTAAAATAGAACTGTTCTTTCCCAGTCTAATGTTCTATGCCTTCTTAAACGAGAATAAACAGTTGGAAATGCTTGTTTCTTCGACAATCAGCCTCAAGGAGATTTTCAAATCATTTTTATAGTAAAAATTATTTTCCAACATTCTTTTCTCAAAGTGTATAAAAGCATGGAAAAGACCCAGTAAAGGGGAAAAACTGTAAAAAAATATCAGCATGAAAAATTTAAAAAGGTTGTGTGGGTAATAGAGCATCTCATCTTTCAAAATTAAAATCTGTCCAAATTTTAAAAGCATTTTTTCCATCTTTAAGGAATCACCAAATTCTTCCCTTAATGAAGAGTGGTAGTCCCTGGATGTTAGCACCTAGTGCACTGCTACTTGCAAGTGATCGTCTCTCTCCCACCTTGCTTTCTATGGCCGGACACTAAGCAAGCATATAACCAGGATGTAAGCCTCAGAAATGCTTAGTGAGCTCACATGCCCTATTCTGAGTCAAGGGTACCTGCTACTCTCAAGCCATGACCATCTTTCATAATTACCATCCCTTCTGACCAACTGTCAGGAGCACCACTGTTGACTCCCGAGGCAGACCTGGCCTCAGCAGAAGCACACAACTTTTGTTTTGCATATTTTACTTTCTATTCTCTGTGGTTAAAGACTATTACATTATTATTGTGTCTGACAAATATAACTCAGCAGGTATCATGACACCACTTGGAGATGAACATTTTTGAAGGATTTATGTCATAAGAAAACACACTAACAAATATAGCTGAACAGATGGATCCTGATCACAGATTCAGAAAGGTTGAACACAGCAAGTAGTGAAGATTGATACCTACCTACAAAGCAGCAATCTGGGCTCAGAGAACAGCAGGCTGCCACAGATATTTGGCGTATTCACTGAAGCATTAAAAGAGTTTCACAATCCTCTTAATAATTATACCTACCTCTGGTTACATAGAGTTAACCTATAGTGAGTTTTCCAATGATTTATTTAACTCTTAAATACCATAAACTTCTAAGCAATACCTATGTTCCTGCAAAGGCAATAAATTTTCTGCCATGCTCTTAAACATTGTTTGCACTTTGGAAATGTCAGTGATATTTGCAGTTCTAAACATTGTGTTTTATGCCATTTCAAAGGTGTAGTTGATAGAGCCAAAATATTCATGATTTAAAAGCGTCTCTCATATAAATGGCTCAGGGTCAAAAGACATGGAAAATCTCTGTTTCATCTTAAGTCTGTTCAAATGCATTTTATAAAAGAATGTCAGAAAGAAAATAAATCCTGGAAGATTTGTCTGCTTTGCAAAATGAAAGGAAGCCTTAGATCATCTCAATTCCCATTTACAGTTTGTTAAAGTGTTTCTTGACTAACAAGTTTCAACACATCAGTAAAATCACTCCATTCAATCTATTTAGTTAAACACTAAAGATAACATTGCGTTTTTGATTGACGGCAATAGGAAATGTTCTCTTTCCTGGAAACTGAAGTTACCACATTTTGTGTATGCTAAGACATTCCCTCACCTCCTGAGTTGATGCCTTCCACTTAAATCCCATGACCTTTAAAGAACTCGGTGAAAATTAAAGCTGTTCAGCAAGTCCAAGAATCCAATGCAGTGACCGGAAGCTCCATTGCTCAAGCTCATGCATTCAAGAGATGCCAAGCCATTGGAGCTTAGTCTCTTGTTAACGTTTATTTCACTAACTGAAATAATTAAAAATAATTATTCATCCATTCACTATTTTTTGAGCAGCTACCCAGTGCAAAATATAGCACTAGGCACAGGAGAGAGAGCTATGAAGAAGAGGGGCAAGGTCCCAGCACCCACAGAGCTCCTAGTCTACTGGTTAAGGCAAACATTAAAGCAAAATGTTAGGTGAGAGTCATGCCAAAAGAGAAATCGAGATTACTTTGAGAGTATGTAACAGGAAGGCCTTGCCTGGCCTGAGGGATCAGAGAAGGCCTCCTCAATGAAGTAGCATTTAAATGGAGAGCTCAAGGAAGAAAAGTTATCAGTCACATTTAGAGAAGCCACTGGCCTTGATTTCAATAAATCTGCAAGCTACTCTCATCCTGGACTGTAAGATCCCCTTGTAGCTGCTTCAGCTATTAAACCACAGGACTGCTTAGAAGACAAGGTAACATAAATTCTTATATCCCCCACATAAGATACCATGGCTGGCCAAATAATTATTTCTGTCCTTTTCTTCTCCCGTGTGACCTCTCGTATTTCAGCTGTGAAAAATGGAGCTAAAATTAACCCAGGATGAAGTTAACGCATTGGCACAGGAAAACAAGAGCCCAAACGTCTTGCCTCTAAGTTCAAAAGCCAAGAGTTCAAGTATAATGCAACAAGATTCAGACACACACTACACACACAGACAACCCGTTCTCCTCACCCCTTCACACTCATCAGAAAAACCCTGTGAGCTGAGGGGAGTAGAAGGACAATTTAGAGTGGAAAGCCAAAGATTTGTCACCACTCTTCACAGAGCTGGAGCTAGGAAAGGAGAAATGCGTGAGCCTTGGAGAGAAGAACCATCCTGGTGTGACAGAGTACAAATGATGCCATGCTCATGGGTGACATAGGCAAAAAGAGGGCTTAAGAACACTTCTGCAACTTCTGTAGCTCCAAAGTTTCCAAGGGTACCCATTGAGACGTAAAAATTGGCAGAGAAGGCTTGTGGGTATGCCCAGTGTCTCAGGGCTATGATAAAAGAACAGGCAACAGTGATAAGGACAGCTCCGCCCACCCCACCACCCAAGACCCCTTCTCTGGAATCAGGAGAAGATGTAGTTGCATAATAGCCGTGTGCCCAAGGAGAATTGTTATTAGCAGTTTAGACCATGGAGACAACTGTATGAGAGGTATGCAGAATACAATCATATGTCATTTCACTATAAGAATGATGACTCAGATGGAAACATACAAGAAGAATCCTGAATTATCTCAGGTAGTAGAAATTAGTTCAAGGTAGTTTGCTATGAACTTGGAGGATGGGGCTGTTTGAAGACTTTCATCTATTCAAATTAGATAATGATGATGGAAGAATGATGTAAGGGTATAACGAACTTATAAGAAACCAACCTCAGCTGAAGGATATGGATCTAGAGTTCCCTGTTGCCATAGTAATTAAAAGGGAGCCCAGTTTATACAACTGCACACAAATGGAATCTCCCTGGAATGTTATTGTCATACATACCACTGTCACCTCTCTGGTTCCTAAGTGATCTTAGTCCACTTGTGATGGCAAGTCTGGCTTATCTGGCCTGAGATTATGCACTACTCCCTTTAGGACTAAGTGTCTTTAAAATCTTAGTGAAGTTTGGAATAAAATATAGAGATAATGAAGTGAACCAAACCCATAGTATTACTACCAATATGTGAAATTCAGAATAATGTGCGTGCAGTTGGTATTTAATGTGCTTGTGATGTTGAAGACAATGTGGCATATTTTAGAATGACAGTTTAAACAGAGAGAACAGACAGATTCCAATTTAAAAGTTTCATTAATTTGTGATTTTTATTAAAGTATGTAAGATATTGTGACTACATTTATTTTTTTAAATGTACTGAAAGGTTTAAGAGAATTTGATATCCTTTATATTTACAAACTTGACTTATTAAATGTATGAGAGGTATTCAAGCAATTAGTAAGGTTTTATTTGTTGGGATAACAAATTAATCTGGTTAGGTATTTGAAGTGCTTAAAAAAATCGGATATATTAGACTTAAATATGCACTTTGAAATGTTGAAGAGAATTGAGGTACCTAAGTTTAAAAACAGGAATTCCTTTAATTAAGCAGAACTTAGTCTGTACAGCGTGAGTTGATCCAACATTAATCGAAGGCTGTCTTGCAAGTGATTGGCAAAATAGACTAGATTTATGGAGTACACTAAGATTTTTTTTTCTTTTGGTGAGGAAGATTGTCCCTGACTGGACATCTGTTGCAAATTCTCCTCTTTTTTTCTTGAGGAAGATTGTCCCTGAGCTAACATCTGTGTCAATCTTCCTCTACTTTGTATGTGGGATGCCGCCATAGCATGGCCTGATGAATGGTGTGTAGGTCCGCACCTGGGATCCGAACCCATGAACCCCAGGCCACTGAAGCAGAGCATGTGAACCCAAACACTACGCCACCAGGCTGGCCCCTTTACTAAGATTTTTAATTTGAATTTAAAGGCCAGGAGAAAAGTACTTTTTAATTTGTAATTTTAATAAATTAATATAAAAACAAGTAACTGCAAATAGTGTTTCCTGCATGCAAAAGGTCCCTCTTAGACATTAAAGAATTCAGTGATGGAACCTAGTCATTCCTCCACAGACCATCTCAGTCACAATCTCAGGGAACACTATGTATTCTTGTATCAAGAATCAGACTAGCAGCAGCAGAAACTGAAAGCTAGCCACTCCAGATGCCATTCTCAACTCCATCTCCCTTGGCTGTCTCACAAGACAGAGGGTAGAAAGCCTAAAAGGTCACTTTTCCTGCCTTCTTCATAGCAAGTGGTAGCCTGTGACTCATTTCTGCTAAGAGGAAGCTTTTGAGGACCTTCTGCTCTCCTGATAAAAGAGGCATATACAAGAGGAGAGCTACTGATTAATGATGGTTCTTCCCTCTTTCTTTCTGCCTTGAAAAGCTTATGTGGTATCAGGAGGTGCAGCAGCCATTTTGTGACCATGAGGTGAGAAGCACAAAACTGAAAAGCCAACATGCAAAGAATGGCAGAGCAGAAAGATAGCAAGAGCCTCGGTCATTGAACTATCAGAACAATTTTGAGACCACCTGCATCTGGATTTTCTTATCACTAAATGATAAACAGCCTTGTGTTTTAAGGCACTGTTAGTTGATTTTCTGCTACTTTCATGCAAAAGCCTTCTTAACCGTTATACCAGAGAAGATCAACTGGAGTAGGAGGATCTCAGAGGATCAAGACTCTTTCCTCAAAAATGTCATATGGGGGGCTGGCCCGGTGGCACAAGCAGTTAAGTGCACATGCTCCACTGCCGTGGACCGGGGTTCGCTGGCTTGGATCCCGGGCGCGCACCGACGCACTGCTTGTAGAGCCATGCTGTGGCGGCGTCCCATATAAAGTAGAGGAAGATGGGCACAGATGTTGGCTCAGGGCCAATATTCCTCAGCAAAAAGAGGAGGATTGGCATCAGATGTTAGCTCAGGGCTGATCTTTCTCACCAAAAAAAAAAAAAAAATGCCATATGGCAGTTGTATAAAGCCAAATCCCCACAAACATGATCATCATGCTCAGAAGCTTAAAGGAAACTGCAAGGAGATGGAGGAGAGAGAGAAAATGTGAGATGTTTTAAATCTGAATGTGACTGGATTATTAATTTGTAATAACTAAGACATCACAGCTTTAGACTGAGTTTATCCGGAAGCAACTAGAATAAGGTTTTTATTGCTGTTGTTATGGTTGTGGTGGCGGTTGTTCCTTTCTGCTACTATAAAGTAGACTAGGCACTTGAGAAAGACAATGAATTCACTAATAGAAAAATGAAGTGTTATGTTTTTGCATATTTGAGTCTGCGAATATGAAATTCACACATCTATATCTTCTCTCTAGCTGCTCAGATTTTAGGAGGCTACCTGGCATCAGACAGGGAGATAAACTGGCAGATGAATATACTTACAGAAGATATCCACCATCCCACATTAAATTAACACATATATATTGAGTCCCTGCTATATGTCCGGGTCTGCTTAAGCTTGGTTTTTCTATTTAAGTACCTTCTAATATTTGAAGTAACAGTTGACTTTGCAAGCTTGGGTGATACAAACCACAAAAGCTGAGCATGAATCTGACCTAGAAGCTTCACAAGGCTATTGAAAGGCTAAAAGCTCTGAAAAGAAGTCAAGCACTGGACCAAAAAGAAGATGAAAAAGGTATATTCTCCTTCCTCCCTTTTCCATTACTGGAATCGTAGAGATTTTACCTCTTTCCGTATTGATGTTGCCTATGATTTCTCAAATGCCTGAAGAGAAGATTAAATGTTGAAATATTCTCTTTTTTCATGATCCAGCTGAACCCAATGAACTTTTCTGCCAATGTTCTGTGATATACACTTGGAATACAAGAAAAGCACTATGGATGGAAAAAGTATTTCAGATGTTGTGAGGGTGGGAAGCATGAGAAGCCAACTCAGCCAAACCTGATTTACCAAAAGGGAGAGGAAGACGGAAGCCCACAAAGTCCAGCCCAAGGTCTTATTGTTTTTATTATTATTATTTTTTTTAATTTCTTGTTTATTGCAGTAACATTGGTTTATAACATTGTAAAAATTTCAGGTGTACATCATTGTACTTCTATTTCTGCATAGATTACATCATGTTCACCACCAAAATACTAATTACAACCCATCACCACACACGTACCGAATTATCCCTTTCACCCTCCTCCCTCCCCCCTTCCCCTCTGGTAACCACCATTTCCTTCATTAAGTAGTAGATAATAACAACAATAAACAAACACATAGGGACCGAGATTGGTCTTATTTTTTTTAAACGTGGTTAAAAGGAAAGTATCTGACTTAATCATCCTCACTGATATCATCAACTAAGAGAGGAAGCATGAAAGTTTATCTATTGATTTTCCTTTGGCTTTACGAGTAAATTGTATTCTTGTTTATCTAAACATTTCCAAAACTACAGAGTAAGCAAAATGGAATATAAACCATTTTACATTTGGATTCAGTTCACTCATTAACTTTGATAAGAGCACATTGTGTTTTGGTTTCTGCCAGAAATTCATTCAAGAGCAGGTCAACAAATAGAGCAAATGGAGCAATGAATGGGTGCAGATCATTGTAAAAATAAAGAAATGGCTATTTCCAATTGTTACCAAGCACTTTATATAGCCTGACATGGGTTAAATCACATTTCAATCATTAATTTAACCCTTATCAACTGAGTATCTGCTTACCAGATGTTACTTCTGGCCCACGCTGCCCATCTTCTGCAGGATCTCACTCCACTCCACCCATGTTTCCTATCTGTTCCTCAATTAACAGAAGGTGTACTTTCTCTTCTGTGGGAATGGAGGTTGCCTTGCCTTCCACTGCACAGCCTCATATATGCATTAAACTAATATTCAGTCAAGACACATCAACAACTCCTTGAGGTGACCATCAGTATCTGTAAGCCCTCAGTAGAGAGATGTGCTCTCAGGGAAGAAAAAAAAGTCTTCTTAATAAACAGCACCTTTCAACCTGCTTGTAATAACTTTCCCTACACCATGTTTATCTTTCAAATCACTCTTTAGCATTTTAAAGTACATATAAAATATATGACAAAACTTACCTTTTACTCTATCTTAAGGAATAAAA
This sequence comes from Diceros bicornis minor, assembly GCF_020826845.1. Lineage (NCBI taxonomy): Eukaryota > Metazoa > Chordata > Mammalia > Perissodactyla > Rhinocerotidae > Diceros > Diceros bicornis. The sequence goes on along the minus strand of NC_080781.1, from coordinate 127,988,200 downwards.
GGGGTAAAGTAGGGAGGGCTTGCTAATATTAAATATATATTTAATATATAGATAGAAATATAAATATAGGTGTATTTCACATAACATGTATGTATCTATATATATAGATAGACAGAAAAATTAATGACTAAGATATATGTCTGTAGTACTTTATATCTTATAAACATCTTTCATATGTATTAGTCATTCATTCATTTACTCAAAAATATGTATTGATAACCTTCCATGTTGGTCACTGTTATTGGCACATGAGATAAATAAGAAAACAACAAAACATTCAAAGATCCCTATCTTTGTGAAACCCAGCAAGGGGAGATGTATAATTTTTAAAAATCATCATAAATTACTAAGTCTCAATTTGTACCTATTGTCCTGGTGTAGTTTAAAGCACCCATTTCCACTCTCAAAAATTTCCCAGTTGGTACACAATTATATGGTCACTGTGTAAACAAATAAAGTATGTATTATATTAAACAATGAATAGTGCTATGGAAAAGAAAATGTAGAGCAGAGTAAGGGGCTCTGAAATGTGAGGAAGATGGTTGCCATTTTAAATAGGATGGTCACAGTAGGCTTCACTGAAAAGGTGGTAAGCAAAAATCTCTGAGCTGAGATTGTGTCTAGTGTGATTGAGGAATAACCATAAAACCAGTAAGGCTGGAGCCGAGTAAATGAGAGCACTAGATAAGGAGACGAGGCCAGAGCGGTAATGTAGATGGGCAGATCATAGAAGTTCGTGTAGGCCAATATTAGGACTTCGGCTTTAATTCCAAGTGAATTAATGAGCCACTGGAGGTTTTGGAACAGACTAGTAAGTCACACTAAAATCCGACTTGCTTTTAGCAGGATCACCCTTGTTGTCCCATTCAGAATGGAGTTGGCAAGTGGGGTGGCAGGGGAGGAACAGGGAGAGCAGTTGGGCTGCTATTGCAATAATCCAGGAAAGAAATATTGGTGGTTGGACCAGAGTGGTAGCAGGGAAGATAGTGAGAAATAGTTGGATTCTGAGTATATTTTGAAGGTAGAGACATTTGAATTGAATATTCACAACAATTCTGAAAGGTAGACAAGAAAGATATTATTATTACCATTTTATAGATGAAGAAACTGGAACTCAGAGAGGTTGTCACTTGCCTAAGTTTACACAACTAATTGAACGGGGAAAAAACATAGAACCTAAGTCTGCCGTTAGTCTTGGACTTTGTGTATGTTACACAATGATTTCCAAACATACCGCGGACTATACAGTAAGCATGTGCTTTCCTCATACCAGGCCTCAAAAGAGTATTATCCAGCACAAAAAGGTGAGATGCCTTTATCAGCATCAGCTTGGAGTTCCATCCAAGACATGTGTTAAAGATTATGTTCACTCTCAGATGTGACAATTTTGACTGAAATGATTAAATAACTTGTGCATATATGGATGTGGCTTAATACCCTCTAAAGGAGCAGTATCGTATAATGGGAAGAGGAAAGGAATAGATAGACTTGGGTTTAAATCCTACCCTGACATGTGTAAGCTGTGAATTTAGCACAAGTTACCTAGTATTGCCTCTTGAGGTTGTTGAGAACATTAAATAAAATAAAGTCTAAAAAATACACCAGGTGTGTTTTCATGGGCTTATCCCACTGCCTGGAATTCTCCTCCCCAAGATATTTATCTGACTGTCTCCTATTTGCTCAAATGGCACCTCCTCAGAGAGGCCTTCCCTGACCACCCAGCTTCATTTTCTTCAGAGCACTTATTACTATAGGAAATTAAATTAATGTTGAGTTATGCACTTATAGTCTCTCTTACCAACAAGAAAGTAAGTTCCATGAGGGCAGGGATTTTATTTTTCAATATTATATCCCCAGTACCTAGAACAGTGCCTTGTACACAAAGGTCCCCCCAGAATATTTGATGAAGAAATGAGTCTTATGTCCCTCTCCTGCTCCCTCCCTTGGTCATTGGGAGACATTGCTCTACTTCCAATGCTCTAGGTTCTTTCCCATTTCGAGGGCTTTCATCTGGAGTTCTCTGCCTGGCATACTCTTCCTCCTACTCTTTGTCTAGTAAACCTCTACTCATTTTTCCAATCTCAGCCCAAATGGGCCCTTCCTTAGAGTAGGCTTCCCTGATCCTGGACTAAGCCAGTTCTCCCTATTATAAGCTCTAGGAACACAAGATACCTTTCCTTCATAGCACTTATCATAGTTTTTAATTATTTATTTACTTGGATGATTAATTAAGGTCTGTCCCCTCCACTAGAATGTAAATTCTATGAGTTCACTGCTGTTTCTATCCAGTACCTAACATATAGTAGACACTCAATAAGTATATTCTAAATGGATAAAGGAAGAGACGCATGCATATGTAGAAAACTCAGCACATACTGTAGAAATACATATTTATTAAAAACCCAAAGAATTGGGTTTGGAGATAAAAGGATCCATTTCAGGAAAACTATAAATTGGGGCCATGCTTCCCCTTTCACAAGCAGGAAGGATTCACTGACAAGGAGGCAAAGGTATTCCAGTTACAAGAGTAAGTAGGTAATCCAAAGTTCATTTCAAAATATTGTCCAATGGACACACAACCAATTTCTCCTGAAATTGTTTTTCTTGTTGATCCTATTTTCTTTCAAAAATTTCACCAAGAGGGCTTGCACTCTTTATGTAACTTCTTATAAACAAGTATGTGGTTCATTGACTCCAACTCTGAAAACTGTTCCAATTTCATTGTGAGGCTGCAGAGTGAATATACAGCTAACTAGATAGCTATGCCTCCAGCACGAGCACTCCATCAAGAACTGGAATCCTTGGGTCATGGGTCTTCCATATGGTGTCATCTACACTTCAGTAGGAGAGGATATGAAGAACTACACAGTTCAATTGACATTTAGATGTGCACTTGACATTTGTAAGTATATTTGATATTTAAGATTAAAATCTGGCCCTTGGCACTAAATTAAGTTAAAAATTAGAGATACTGAGAGAGGGGAGCATTTTTTCTACGTAAGGAGGGAGTCAACACAATCAAACTTTATAATCCAAATGCTTGCTTTCTTTAGCAGAAAAAGAACAGAACTCGGTGTTTGCTGGATTCTGCCCTCTATGGCCAATAGTGCTGGAGGCAACATATATCCATTTTGTCTTGGTTAGGTAATTTGTTGTCCTTTGTTAGAGAGTAAAAAAATAAAACTATTGGATAATTCATACCTATGTGCATAAGTCAAGTTGTTATCTCCTTCAAGCATCCCAGGCCCCCTAATCTATGACCCACCCACTCCCCAATTTTTCTCCTCTCTCCCACAGGATCCTATGGCGTCCTAGCAAAGTGGAGAACATCAGGGAGACAGAATAGAGACGTTAATAAGCCAAGATCATTGAAAACATAGAGGAGACAATGCTTTGGACAGCTATTGCCATCTCAACAGATTGGATGACTGGCCTTCTTTATTAGTCTGAATTTTATAGCTTATTAACAAAACCAAGCTAGTCAATTGAGTTTACTTCTTGTCCGTTAGGCTAGGGGTGAACAAACTACAGCCTACTCACAGGCCAAATCTGGCCCTCCAGCTGTTTCTGTCAATAAAGTTTATTGGAACACATGCCCATTCATTTACACAGTGGCTATTGCTGCTTTTATGATACAATGGCAGAGTTGAGTAGTTGAGACAGAGACCATCTGTCCCACAAAGCCTAAAATATTTACTACCTGGCTCATTACAGAAAAAGTTTACTGATCCTTGCCTTAGACTATGGTTACCTGACAACTGAAAAAATTCTGGACAACTTAAAATATTAAATTGTGCTAATAAGCAAAATATAGTAATGTCTTCTCTATTTTGGTCAGTTTTTCAACAACAAAATCCTTTAAGCTTTAAGCAATATGTTGTTTTTATTTTTGCTTCAAATCACTATAAAATTTAGCCAGATTGCCCTCACTCCTCTCTAAAATGTATTACACATTAAACAGAAGATACTGGGCCTAATTTAATAATGTAGTATAACAGAATAAGCCTCGGCTTTGGAGTCCAACCAGAGGCTTGACAGGACTTGTGCTAACTCCATTAACAAATAACCCAATGGGCATTTAGATAAGGACTTAGGTGCTCCAAGCCCTGACAGATATTTCCTTTTCGCAGTCCTCTATTTTGAACGACTGCTGTATTCCCAAGAACTTGTCAGCCTTGGGTCCTCCCTGCAAAAAGGAAAATTGAGGTCACGTTCTCCAGTTGGTGGCAATTTGCTCACCTAACCTGCTGACCTTTCTCCGTGTTCTCCATGCTCACCAGTTTTAATCTAGATCAAATTTTCTGGCTCCTAATAAAAAACAATCAACACCAAAACCAGAAGTCTTGCCCCCGCTTTGAGCAACAGTAGGCTAGAAACAGAAGTTGCAGGAGACGTTACAAAGAACTAAATAGTGATTGTAAACCGACAGCAGAACTTTTACCAATTGACTTAACTGTCTCTGGTAATGACTCTCTTTACAACAATGAAACATCTAGAGTGTGGCTATTTACTGTCAGAATTGGAAGGGTCAGAAGATAGAGTTTTGCCTCACTGAGCTTTTGTGAATGATGATAAATGAGATTTTTCACTTCAGCCACAAAAGAGGGATCCTTTACTCCTAGATTTCCTGAAACAGTTTGAATTAACGGCCCTGGCACATTTGAAAAGACTTTCTGATTTTTCTCTCTTGTTTTGCTTCTTTTCTTAGCTTTGTTTGGGGAGAGAGGGATAGAGTAAATTGTGGTAAAGGTGTTTCTCTTTGCCTTCTTGAGTATTTAGAAGGTATTTGGTTTTTCTGTCATCTATGCAATACCAAGGCAAATATAAGGTACTCTAGCCACTTCATGGTTCTCCTGAAAAATGCTCTTCTGCAGAAAGATGTCATAGATCCATTGGCTCCATAGCTATTGAGATTGTACTCATTACCCACTCATCCACACCAGACCCAACAATCCTTTGCCTTGGAGGCTGGACTGGGAGCAGTTCCTTCGGAATCTTGCACCAGGCTTCCCATAATTAGGAATGTAGCTTTCTCCTCTTCCCCTCTACAAAATGCCCAAAAGAGTTATCTGGAGGAGGCAATCCTGTTTAAGTTAGGAAAGCCTACTTAGAGACCATCCTGGCTTGGTCCCAAGGAAGATCTGGAACTGAAACTAACAACTCTGCCCCTATGCTCCACAGAGTGATTCCCTAGGGACCCTGGCTCCATCTCAGTTCCTGTGGAACTAGCTCATATATTTATGCAGAAGCCATCATCACCCTGTTTTCCAGAAGCTGAGCCTGGAAAAACTTTTACTATATTCTCTTTCTGATAGGCAGTATGTGCAATGGCTGTCTTTAGGCAAGTAGGCTCTGGAACAAAACCTTCACATTGCATCACTTCAGAGGGCACTATTCAAATCGCAATCTACGTGAGTGGTGTCCCCTTGGAATTGTGTTGTGCACAACTTGTGCAACCACACTATGGTAGGCAGAATAATGATCCCAAAGATATCCATGTCCTAATCTCTGGAAATGACAATATGTTAGGTTACATGGGAAGGGAAAATTAAGGTTAGAGATGGAAATAAGGCTGCTAATCCACTGACCTTGAGAGGGGGAGATTATCCTGTGTGATGGTTAATTTTATGTGTCAAACTGGCTGGGCCACAGTGCCTAGTTATTTGACCAAACATTATTCTGGATGTTTCTGTAAAGATGTTTTTGGATGAGGTGAACATTTAAATCAATGGACTTTGAGTGAGGCAGATTGCCTACCATAATGTAGGTGGGCCTCATCCTATTAGTTGAAGGCTTTAATAGAACAAAAGACTCACCTCCCCCAAGCAAGAAGGAATTCTTTAGAAAATGGCTTTTAGACTTGAACTGTGACATTGATGCTTCTTTGGCCTCCGGCCTGTTGGCCCACCCTGCAGATTTTGGACTTGCCAGCCTCTGTATTTGCATGAGCCAGTTCCTTAAATCAGTCTCTCTCTCTCTCTCTTTATTTACACACACACACACACACACACACACACACACACACACTAGCACACAAACATATCCTAGGGGTTCTGTTTCTCTGGAGAACCCTGGATAACATACCCTGTTTATCTGGTTGGGACCCAGTGTAATCACAAGGGTCCTTTAAATGTGGAAGAGGGTGGCAGAAGAGAAGGTCAACATGATGGGATGTAAGAGGAACTTAACTTGTCATTGCTGGCTTTAAGGATGGAGGAAGGGGCCATGAGCCAAGGAATGTGGGCAGCCTCTAGAAGCTGGAAAAGGCAAGGAAACAGATTGTCTCCTAGAGTCTCCAGAAGAAATGCAGCCCTACTGAAACCTTGATTTTAGCCAAGGGAGATCCATTTTGGACTTCTGATCTCCAGAACTGTCAGAGAATACGTTTGCATTGCTAAGCTGCTAAATTTGTAGTAATTTGGTCATCAGCAACAAGGATCTAACACAGCAAGGAAGTGGTCCTTCTTTGGAATCTGGCACATCTGGGTTCTCACAAGTCTCTCCTACCTACCACAGGCCTGCAGAGTCTCATCCGAAATTCCAAAATCTAAAAAGCTTTGAAAAATAAAGATGTTTTGTAACTTATTTGGCAGCAATATCTGACTTGATCTGGACTAATATGGAGCTAGTTATAGTCTTTATTTATCTCACTAGGTATGAATATTCATATATTTCAATGCATAAACATTAATGCATTTGATTATGTGGAGTTACCACCAACCCTGCGGATGATGCTATATAATATATGGTACACATACCATATATATCTTTCTAAAATCCAGCAATTTCTGAATTTTGAAACACATTTGACTTCAGATAAAAGATTGTGGATTTAAGTATGGCCTTGGGTAATTTACTTACTTCTTTAAGCTTCAGTTCCCTCATCTGCCTGTACTAAATCGTCAATAATTGTAATAGGTCTTGGCTATTATTACCCCCTCTTCTCTCTTTTCCTCATTTCCCTTCCCTTTGCCTATGCTTGCATCCTACCTGCACCTAATATAGTCTACAAATATTTGACTGCCCACTACGTACCAGGCACCTTGCTCCCTCTCTCCTCTTCTTCAGTGCTTGTACTGAAATATCTCCCTCACAGATAACCAGAAAAAAGCCCTGGCCAAAATTGTCTGCCATAGACAATCTCTGAACCTGACAGAAAAATGGCATTGAGGAACATACTGGTCAAAGGATCAGAGGATAAGTAGGAAGAACAAACTTGTTTGCTGAGCAGAGGCAAGCACAAATCATTTATTAAAATTCTATGCATACTGTAGAGCTGAGAACACAGAATCACACAGACAAGGTCCCTGGTCTTAAGAGCTTATAAAACAAGTCAGTCTACAATAGAGTAGAGACATCACAATGACCTTAGAATGTCATTGAGAAGACAAACTTTTAAAAATATCAGTGGTCTCAAATCAACAAACATTTCTTAATCACCTATTAAGTGCCAGGACTTTCACATACATTATTTAATCCTCATATTGATATGACATACTTTTATTACGCCAATATTTAATGAATAAGAAACTCTGGTACAGAGAGGCGAAGTGACTCGCTCAAGGTCATATAGTGGCAGAGTCAGGATTTGGAACTTGCCTATGGAAGCCAGCTCTTCTGTTCTCCACGTTGCCTATGCTATGCTGCTGCCTAGTTTTAAAAATTGCCTTTTGAGTTAGATAAATTGGTTGAGCTAGTAGATATGAGAAAACAAAGGTTTCCACAGGAGGGATTAAGGAAAAGCTCAAAATATTGTTAAATTCTTTTCATTTCCTGTGGTCTTCTTTCTGTGGCATGCTTTACTTAGCTAAAGGTTACAGATACTATCCTTCGAATTAAAAAAGAAAAGGTTATATTCCAATTCTTAGAAAGAAAACCCTGGCTATCCTTGGGTCAAAATGCACATTGCTAGAAGAGATTCTTTTTAACCTACAAACAATTGAAAAACATGCAAAAGCTCCTTTTCTTTGAGGTTTTTTTCCCCCCTCTCTTTACACATGCAGATCACACTCCTTTGAGATGCTGATCTTTTCCCATGATGCACTCGGCTGACAGAAAGACAAGCTTACTGCACGGAAATGCCAGTTGAGTTGACAAGCAAACTCCATCAGTATGCAATGTTTACACTGTACAGTTTAGCAACAGCAGTTCACACAGTCTGCTGTCTTGGATCGGAATTCTAATTAAGTCTTAAATCTTCTGAGTTCCGATTAATTCTTATCACTGAGTTCTTAGACTTTTTGTTGTAGAAATCTGAAGCTTTATTTCTCTGCAAAGAAAACAATATAATGTATTACCAGCTTGGTCTGAGCACTTGTGTATAAACATCCTAGTGCACTGTTTGTGGAATGAATGCAATTTGTTTTGGTCCATTTAGATTTTTTTTCTCATTAATTACCACCTTCAGTGGTTGCTGAGGATCAGAGAACTGTACTTGTCTGGTGTTGCCTATCCTCCAACTGACACACAAAATAAGTGGGTTTGTGAAACAAACTTTGGTTGTTGGTGGTAATGACTATTGAGCTGAAGTTACAAGCATCTCTATATCACATCAAAAAAGGACTGTATTGGTATAGCAAATAGTATCTAAACTCAAACAGTTTCTACCTATTAAAACTTCTGAAGTAAACTTCAAAAGAGATAGCTGGAAAACCGAGTGCCAATTCCACCTCTCTGAGATTTTATCTCTTCAACAAATTCCACTGTGTCTGTCACAAAGGCACAAATGAAGCTTATGAAGTACCAGTTACTGTGGAGCAGCCTCACTGAAGTAGATGAGTTCCCCTCCCTTAGTTCAGGCTACATATCATCAACATTATCACCTAAGATGCTTTACTGGAAATTAAAAAGAAGTGAGTAGCATTAATCCTTTTCCAGAGCTAGAAGTGGCAGAAAAATAACACATTTTAGAATTTCACTCTTAAAAAGCCATTTTGTTTCCATTGCTATTCTTTTTTTTTTTTTTTTTTTTGTGAAGACGATCAGCCCTGAGCTGACATCCATGCCAATCCTCCTCTTTTTGTTGAGGAAGACCAGCCCTGAGCTAACATCTATTGGCAATCCTCCTCCCTTTTTTTTTCTCCCCAAAGCCCCAGTAGATAGTTGTATGTCATAGTTGCATATCCTTCTAGTTGCTGTATGTGGGACGTGGCCTCAGCATGGCCGGACAAGCAGTGCATCGGTGCGCACCCAGGATAGAACCCCGGGCCGCCAGTAGCAGAGCATTCACAATTAACTGCTAAGCCACGGGCCGGCCGGCCCCCCCATCGCTATTCTTGAACAATGAATTCTGATGACAGTTCAAAAGGCATGAGGGAGGGGGAAGAGGGAGGGCAATTATCTAAGTAACAAAACATTTGTGATTCTCTGAGACTAAAATGAAAGATTCCAAAAATTCAGCTATCTGGATGACTTGGATCCTGGTATTGCTAGAGACACCTCACCCAGGAGGCACTACAGGGTCAACAGGACGTTGAACAATTTGAGATCCAATTAAGTGATATTGTTATCTGGTAGGAGCCCCACAGAAGGGAGGCAGAAACGCTAACTTGGACAAGAGACAGCATCAATTGGCAAGCGAGTAGGGAAAGAGTGTTGTGCTTAAGTGTTATGCTGAGAGTGTCAGACAGAGGCATAATTTCATTTCTGCAAATACTGAGTTAAGAGAAAATTTCAGAACCATTCCCATTTTGTTGGATACTGCCATGAATTTCACAGCTAAGCAAAAACAAGCTTGGATTCCACAGAGCTAAAGTGTAGAGAGGATTATTCCAAAGTTATTTTTTAAAAAGGGGGTTTCAAGGGTTCTGGACTTGGCGCCTAGTTGCATACCTCAGGTGAAGGATAGGGAGAGAAGAAAGCAGAGCTTCCTGGACCACCAGACAGCTAATGGGTCATTAACCATCATTGCCTCTCCCAGTGGGCCTAACACAGGTCATGGCTCACAACAGGAACTACATAAATATCTGATAGATTAAAGTGACGGGTTTTGATCAGGAAAGTGAAGTGATGAGTAGTAGCTTTAGGAAAATTCACTTGGTGGCACTGCAAAGGCTGACCTGGATCTGGAAGAAACTGGAGAAGGAGAGAACAATCAGGAGGCAGAATGATATAGAACGGAAAATATGAATTAAAAATAATGCAACAGGGGAAGGCCCCATGGCGTAGAGGTTGAGTGCACTCGCTCCACTGCTGGTGGCCCAGGTTCGGATCCCAGGCGTGCACCAATGCACTGCTTGTCGGGCCATGCTGTGGCGGCGTCCCACATAAAGTGGAGGAAGATGGGCATGGATGTTAGCCCAGGGCCGGTCTCCCTCAGCAAAAAGAGGAGGATTGGCATGGATGTTAGCTCAGGGCTGATCTTCCTCACAAAGAAATAAATAAATAAATAAAGCAACAGGTCAATCTCAGTAATCAGGAAAATACAATTTAAAATAACAATGAAATAATTTTCCCCTGTCAAATTTACAACAAATAAGAAGCCTAGCAATATCAATTGCTAGCAAGGATTTGAGGAAAGAGACCTTTTGAAGAACAACTTGACAGTATCTCTTAAGATTTAAAATGTACAATTTTTTTTAAAATTAATTTTACTTGTTTATTTTTACTTTTTTTTCCTGGGAAAGATTTGCTCTGAGCTAACATCTGTTGCCAATCTTCCTCTCTTTTGTATATTTTAGTTGTAAGTCCTTCTAGTTTTTCTATGTGAGCTGCCACAACATCATGGCTACTGACACACGAGTGGTATGATTCTGCCGAACTTTAACTGCTAGGCCATCAGGGCTGGCTCTAAAATGTACAAATTTTTGACCCAGGAATTTCATTTATAGAAATAATATCACTTGTGCACAAAGAGATGGATATGTAGAACATTCACTACAGTATAGTTTATAATTGAATAAACACAACAAAATTAACAAACAAAAATACCCTGGAAAAAGAACCTAAATGTCCATTGGAAAAGGACTGGCAAAATAAATGACACATCCTTATTTTGTTAACAAATTAACAGCAGTTCAAAAGAGTGAGGGTGATCTATATGTACTGACATGAAATATTCTTCACAATCTGCTAATAAAGGGAAAAACAAGTTAACATCATAATGTATATAGTATGATCCCATTTATATTAAAATAACCAAAAAACAACCAAATATGTGTGTATGTGTGTGTCTGTGTGTGTATACAAAAAGGCTTGGAAGGATACACACCAAACTACTATTAACTGAAGCTACCTTTTTTTTTTTAAATTACTGAGCTAGAAATATGCCCAACATATTGTTAAGTGAGAAAAGCATGTCATAGTGAAATATGTACAGAATGATCCTATGCATGTGATTGAAAATCTGTATATGTATGTTTCAGTCAGTTCCAGCTGCTATAATAAATTCCATAGACTGGGTAGCTTAAACAATAGAAATTTATTTCTCTCACAGTTCTGGAGGCTGGGAAATCAAAGCTGGCAGCTTTGGCATCTGGTGACAGCCTCCTTCCTAGTTTGTAGACAGCCACCTTCTCACTGTCCTCACATGGCCAAGAGAGAGATCATCTCTCTTGTGTCTTTTCTTATAAGGGCACTAATCTCATTCACAAGGGCTCTATTATCATGAACTAATTACCTGCCAAAGGCTCCACCTCCTAATACCATCACATCGGAGATTAGAGCTTCAACATATGAATTTTAGGGGGACACAAACATTCAGTCTATAGCAATGTATTTTGGCATGCTGGTATATAAACATAATATGGTCTGGGAAACACATACCACGATTCCAAGAAGGCATCAGTGTTTACCTCTGAGCAAGAAAGTAGGATGTGGCGGTGGGGGGGGGGGGTGCAGCATAGTTAGAGTTGATGGGGCTAGTTGATAAAAGGACATTTTCATTGTTTATTACATATATTTTTGTATTAGTTATATTTTTTATAATAGGCATGTATAAATTTGTAAAATTTTTCTTGTTTTGAACAAGAACAACTCCATGTTTGTATGGTTTCTATTCTGAACCCATCTGTGGACCACCTGGAAGCCACCCCAGAACCAATCAGCTGCCACTTTAAGGACAGGTTGGCTCACTCTCCCCAGGGCCAAGTCCACCCACTGAGGCAGTTAATCAAGGCCTTCTGATGCTCTCACGTCTGGAGACTCAGAAGGCAGATTCAGCAGGTGAGGCTCCAATGACAGTTGCTGCCCAGACCCTCCACCCCACACACACAGCAAGGGTTTTCTTGGACCTCTGGAAATTCTGGACAAAATCACTGTGGCTTAAGGCTTTGGTGCCTTAGTTTGCTGATGGCGTGGATGACAAGTTAAACTGCAAATCGATCTGCTCTCATTCCTAGGCAATGTCTTGCTACAATACACACTGTAGATCAAATGGCACATTGCTTACACATCTAGCTAAGGCACAAGGTAAGGTTTCCTTCAAGCAACTGTAATTTATACCTCTTCTTCTTAAATGAAGAGCCTGTGTGTTTCCTATAGGCACACAATTCTTTCAAACTGGGCATACTTCTTTTAGAGCTGTCCAAATTTGGGGCACTCAGTGTCTCCTGGGAATAATTGTAAGTCAGCAATTTGTACTGAGTGAAGATGGCTTTAGCACCACCATTGGCTCCAATTGTTTTATGATGTGTCACACTGTCAGACAATACAGTTCTGGGGAATTGGTATAAATAAGGTGAAACTTATTTACTTAATAGAGCCCTGACTTTTTAAAAGGACACCTAGGAAGCTTCCATTTAGGATTCTTTATGGAGTTTTGTTTTAGTTGTTTTTAAAATTGTTTTAAGGCAGACAATTGAACAATTCATCCTCATTCTATCACATGACACTCATATGTTCATTCAATCATTTCACTTTATTTATTCATTCAACCAATATTTTCTGAGTACCATTTACCTAACAAACATTTACTGAAACATAGTATGTTCCAGGAACTGTGCCAGGCACTGAAATGCAGTGTTCTCTGTGGATGGTAGTACTAGTGATAAATGCTGGGACAGTAGAAAAAGGATCATCTCTACATTCACTGCTTATCAGAGATAGTGACACCTAACCAGCTTGGTTCAATTAGCTTTTCTTAGCTTCCTCACCATCCATTCATTCAAAAAGCACCTGTATATATTGAGTTCCAGGCATTGTGTTAGGCATTAGGGATGTAACTGAGAGCAAAATGAAACAAAGTCCCAGCCTGGAATGCTGTCTTGTGGAGGACACAGGTATTGATTAAATAATCAACAAGTAGTGCAAAATTACAACAGTGACAAGTGCACCAAGATATCCACTGTGCCCCTCATTCCTGCCCCACACCTTCATTAAGTGCAATTACAGCAGCTGCACGTTAATCTATTTTATGTGTTGGACTTCCAGGTAAGATTTATTTAGGTGAAAAATAGGGTTTGATTGTTTAAAGTTGGAAAACCTCTACTGTATGGCATTTAGCTTTGTGTTATTATGTTGGCTATATATTTTCTTTCTACTGAATCTTTACAACAATATGCCTCAAATTTGAAAAGGTGTACTTTCTTGAAAGTTATTTCTCAGTCTTACTGACAGGCGCTTATTTCCCCAGGATCTCAGATTCCCTCCTTTTATAATCATTTCCTCTGAGATTTTCATCTATCTTTACGTCCCAAATGAACTCTTCTCAGTGAACAAAAATCAAGCAAGAAGGACTGTATCTTGCTGACTCACCTATTTGCTATACAAGGAGCTTGTCTCTAATGCAAACCCAATTCATTCTTGATGATGGATATAACCTGTTAAATTGATTTAAGAGCGGACACTAAACTCCCATGACCACCCCAACTAGGTACAAACCTATTTGACAAAAATGTCCTTGCCTTCTACTTAGCAAGCATTTTTTGATAATTTCCAACTATAGTATTGCACTTGTTCCTATCTCCCTCACAAATAGCAATAGTAATTCCTTAAACCAGCATGATAGAATATAATTTTTAAAGAACTTCAAATGCACCACCTCATTTGATCCTTAAACAACTCAGTAACTTACAAGTAGTATTTGAAAATGGCACAATGCAACTAGCCAGCTACATTGTCAGTGCTTTACTTTTGAGTTTTGGAAATGCCTGTTTTCTAGTGATATTATACATGTTTATGAAGTTCTGAACTACTAACAAACAAAAAAAGTGGAAAAAGGATTTACATATTTTCTATTTTATGAGATTTCAATTATGCCCTCACCTCCAATTTTCTGCTTATTAGATTGCCAAGAAATGGGATTATACTGGTTACAAGCAAACCTGAAATATACGGAAGCTGATTGGTTAAACATTTTATTTTGGCCAAACGTGCTACCAAAGCTAACCAAACTGCATCCATATCTTCATTATGGAAATAAGATATTGAGGTAATTCTATGCTTCTCCTAATTGTTTTAATGTTTCTGAGCATATGGTACAGCTTGAATTCCACTGAAAGAAACTGGAGTGGGTTGAATGGTGACCTCCCAAAAGATGTGTCTACATCCAAATACCTGGAACCTGTGAATGTGACCTTATTTGGAAAAAGGAGTCTTTGCAGATGTAATTAAGTTAAGGATCTTGAGATGAGATCATCCTGGATTGTCCAGGTGAGCCCCAAATTCAATGACAAGTGTCCTTATAAGAAACAGAAGAGAAGACAAACATACAGAGAAGACAATATGAAGACAGAGGCAGAGATTGGAGTGATACTGCCACAGCCAAGGAATGCCTAGAGCCACCAGAAGCTGGAAGAGCAAAGGAACGAACTGCTCTAGAGCCTCCAGAAGCTGGAAGAGCAAAGGAACGAACTGCTCTAGAGCCTCCAGAAGCTGGAAGAGCAAAGGAACGAACTGCTCTAGAGCCTCCAGAAGCTGGAAGAGCAAAGGAACGAACTGCTCTAGAGCCTCCAGAAGCTGGAAGAGCAAAGGAACGAACTGCTCTAGAGCCTCCAGAAGGAGTGTGGCCCTGCAGACACCTTGATTTCAGACTGCTGATCTTCAAAGCTGTGAGAATAAATTTCTGTTGTTTTAAGCCATCCAAATTGTGATGACTTGTTACAGCAGCCACTGGAAACTAATGTGCTAACCAAGTGAAATTTTTAAGTCATCACTTGTAGTCATTCTTTACATTCAAGTCTGAACATTCGCTCCATTCTTATTCAGTCAGATTCCTTGCATGTCTAACCAGCTTTTATCACCATTGAGCAAGGGTAAACTTTTAGCCTTTCTAAAGTTGCAATTCTGCTTCAGAAGCCTTTTCAAAATTAATCAATATTTTTAAATTGGAGAAAAAAAAGAACTGAATTCCCCACTATTAAACTAGCACAAAGAAATTATTTATGTCAAAGCACTTGATTAAACATTGTTATTTTGGTTTGTTGTTGCAGAAGAGTGTAAAATGCTGTGTATATAAACATCTAAAGAAAAACTTCTAAAATATTGCATTAAATCTTGGTGCGATATGATTTATGTTTGCTTCTGAGGTATCCTCTATTTAATCTGACTAGTTTTTATTGCTCCATTTCAGTTAGCCATAGTGCTTTATGTTTTAGTTAACGCTGTGTGTGTGCGTGTGTGTGTGTGTGTGTGTGTGTGCATGTGTGTGGTGTGGTGGGGAGATGGGTTGTTTCAACAGACCACTAAGTTATTCACTTTATATACTTCTGCTCTAACTGGATTTCACATATGGTATTATTTATTGTATTCTTTGTACATTGGGTAAAATAGCAGTGGAAAGATAAAAATCATTTTTACATAGTATTACTAGCATAAATTTAAAAAAATAAACAGTAAATCTACGAAAGGTTCACTAAATATTAAGACTTTTATCATATTTGTGGCATAAAACACTCCAAGCAAAAAACTTTTTATATAGCTTATAATTATAATCCAGATAGTAGAAAACATTTCTCATTATGGAAGGAAAGATAAATATAAACTTAATCTGCATTTAAAAAGGGCAAAGTATTATTTTACTTCAAAATTTACACAAAACATTATGTGACTATTTTTACTCTGAAAAGATGTAGCAGATTTATTTAAACTCTTACTAATTACTTCCATCCTTCTTAGTTTTGACAGCCTGGAGTTGTGGAAAGACCGTTGGATCTGACGTTAGGAGACCTGAATGTTATTCCTTCCCTGACACTGTGTGAGCTTAGGCTCTCGAAACCTCTGATTCTTAATCCAAAAACATAAAGATGAAAGTATCCGCGCCACCTGCCTCATAGTTGTTATTGAATCTTTATTGAAATTTCACTCATCCTTCAGTAGTAAGAACATCGCACCTCCCTGTAAAGCAGTGGTTCTCGTAGCTGCACATTGGAATCACCTTCTCAGGTGGGCCCACTTCCAGAGATCCTGAATTGACTGGTTTAGGGTGGGGCATGGGTATCAGAATATTTTTAAAGTCCGATAGGTGATTTTAATGTACAACCAAAATTTAGAACCACTGCTATAAAGTGTTTTTCAATCCACAGCACCAAAAGTCATCCCTATCTTGATGATACTCTTAACCTAATCAAACTCTATCTAAGGGACTTGCCCAAACAACTGAAATGCTTCCTACCCTCTATAGAACATACTTACTAATGCCCTTAGGAAAATCACAACTAATGGATTACTCTATAAAAATAGCAATAACAACTAAAGCCTATGTAAGGCACTGCTCTAAGTACTCTACAAATACTAACTCATATAATCCTCCCAACAGTACAATTATCCCCATTTTACTGAAGAGAACTCTGGGGCACAGAGAAATTAAGTAAATTGCCCACAATCACACAGCGTGCAAGTAGCTGAGCTGAGATTTGAACCCAGGCCAGTCACTACTGCAGCATAGTAGACTGACTACTCACTTTTGCTCCCACCAAGTGAATTATATGCCTAAGGAAAATCAGTCTACTTTGTTCCCAAAACTGTTTATGCCTGTTGTATTATAATTCCATAATTTAAATACTATATAAACACCCCTCTCACACACAAAAAACAGGTAATTGAAAAAAGAAAGAATTGCTATTTCTATGAAAACTGAGATGATTGCTTTGAAAAGGAACTCACTAAGAATATTGCAATCAAATTAAGTGTGGGTCAAGCAACCATAAATTATTTGTTAAAAATCATTAAAATCTAGGATTCTGTGCCCTTATTGCTTTGCAAATATTTTTAATTTCTTGTTCCAGTTTAAAGAAACTGGCACTATAAATCATAAGTAAAACATTATGGATGTGGTTATGCAAGACAGAGGAGGGAAACTTCATTCAGCAGAGCTATAATCAAAGACCTTAGACCCATATCAAAATATGGGCAAGTATGTACACTTACATATTTAAATTAAGATAAAATATTTCATGTATGTATATATAATTTTTTATGATTCTCCTATTTAATCAATTTTTAAAATTGATGGACCAACCACTAATATGCATCATGTTGAATAAAAGTCTAAAGAACTAGAATATCCTTTATTGTTTTGTATTGTGATTGTCTATTTACAAGTCTGTTTCCTCAGTATGAGTGCCTTGAGGACAGAGACACTGTCTTTTTCATCATTTCATGTTCAGGCCTAAAACAGTGCCTGGCACAGAGTAGAAATTCAATAAATGTTTATAAAATTAAATGAGATTATGTGTATGAAAGGACTTTGAAGCTGTAAAGTACTGTGAAACTGTGAGCTGTGCTTTGAATGGGCACATGCATCAGTGTGCCATGGTTTCTAAAGGTAGAAACTCAGGAATATAACCATTCCCAGGATTAATCAGCAATGTCAGTACAGCCTGGAGGTTAAAAGACTGGGTCCTGGGGCCGGCCCCGTGGCGTAGCAGTTAAGTGCGCGCGCTCCACTGCTGGTGGCTCGGGTTCGGATCCCGGGCGTGCACCGAGGCACTGCTTGTCAGGCCATGCTGTGGCGGCATCCCATATAAAGTGGAGGAAGATGGGCACAGATGTTAGCCCAGGGCCAGTCTTCCTCAGCAAAAAGAGGAGGATTGGCATGGATGTTAGCTCAGGGCTGATCTTCCTCACACACACACAAAAAAAGACAAAAAAAAAAAAGACTGGGTCCTAGTGTCAGACAGACCTAGTTTTGAATTCTGGCTTCACAACTTACTAGCTCGGTGACCTTGGTCAAGATACCTAACTGATCTGCACCTCAGTTTCCCCATTTGTGAAATAGAGATCATTACAAAAACACCTACTTCAAAATATGTAAATGTCCATCAATTGAACGTTAATATAGAATAAGCTCCAAGCTATATTATTAAGTGAAAACATAAAGGTAGCTGAAAAATGCTTACAGTATGATGCCATTACTGTAGAAAAAAGAACATGAATATAAGGTTGCATATGCATAAGAAACTTCTGGAAGGATACAAAAGAAACAATTAAAAGTGATTATATCTGTGGAGTGGCCCCAGAGAAGTCAAAATTTGGAGACGTGAAGGGTTGTGCAAGAGAGAGTTGCTAGCAAAAGGTTCTATTGCGTAAAAAAGAACAAGAAGAAAGTTCATAGCACTCTGCTTGGGTCAGCATGCTGCTGGGGTTCTAAGGTTAGAAGCCAAATCAAGCTAAGCCTTAGAGCAGAGATGTCAAATTCAGAGCATACAGCCACTTCTCACTCCAAAGCATATGAATCAGGACATTCTTCACCACTGAGCCTGGGCAAAACCTCGGAAGCCTTCTCGTCAGTGCTCCAGGCAGCCACCAATAGACTGGAATTGGCCAAAGGGATGAAAGCTATTTGCCGCCCAGAATTAGAGTCGCAAAATGAGTTGAGAAGATTCTATAAGTAAAGGGATATTTGGGTTACAATTATTGAGCCTAAAGAGAGAAATTAATAATGGCTTCAAGTAATATAAAAAACTCTTAAATGGAAGATGGTAGGTGCTTAGCACTAAAAGATTAGTTCTCAGAGTACCTTGAAGTCTGTTATTCTAAGAAAGCCAAAAGAGTTCCAGCCCCAGTCTTTCCTATCTGAAATTAAAATCTCCACAGGAACAGCCATTATAATGAACATTCCCACTTAATAACCTGGCATTTCATGAACACTTTTACAGTCAACACATTTTCACATCAATTACAATCAGCAGTCTAGTTTTGCTTTGCCCTCATCACCTTATGAGCTAGGTAGTGCAGACATTATTAGATTCTACTGTGTTGATAAACACCTCTGGTTGCTGAGCAATCAAGACCCTTGCCTGGGATTACACAACAGGCCAGTGGGGGCACTGACCTAGGATCCCGGGTCCTTGACAATCAACCTAGGGCTCTTTCCTTGAATGTCAATTTAAGTGAAGGTGGATTGACTGGTGAGCCAAGCTAGTGGAGCAAAGAACGAGGGATATGTAGGTTATTACAGTGATGTGATCCATTTTGTATGCATAGGCTGATGGATTCTGGATTCTGGGGATCATCTAGATATGTTAGTAATTGACTGGGCACCAGCTATGTGCCAGACACTATGCTAAGCATTTTGTGTTTATTGTCTCATTGAAGTTTCCTGTTGCTCAGGCAAAAAACGTGGAGTCTCCTCAACTCCACTCTTTCTCTCATACCCCGCCTCTGGTCTGTCAGAAAATGCCGTCACTCTACCATTAAAATGTACCCAGGGTATGCCCACTTTTCACTGTCTTCAGTACTATTCCTCATCATCTCTCACCCAAATTATGGTGTTCTCACTAGCCTCCCTCCTTCCACCCTTTCCCTACCCCAGTTTAGTCTCAACACAGCAACCAGAGTGGTCCTTTGAAAACCCAAATCACACCATGTCACTACTCTGCTCAAAACCCTGCTATGGCTCCAAATTTCACTCAAAGTAAAAGCCAAAGTCTTGACAGTAGCCTGTAAGGCAAACATGATCTACCAAACTGCCCTCCGTGTGGCTCCCTCCATCCTCCTGGCCATTGTACTTTCTGTCCTTTCTCCTTGGAATGCTCTTTTTCAAGAATCTTATTGGCCTTTCCCCTCTCCTCCTTCGGATCTCTGCTCCAACACTGTCTAATCAGAGAAGCCTTCCTTGACCACACTATTTAAAATGGCCTTCTTTCCCCTGCCCCTGTATTCCCTAATGCTTCCTGCTTTTTGTTCTACAGCACTTATCCCCATATGATATACTAAATCTTTTCTTACATATTTTGTTTATTTTGTGTGTTTCCTTATAAAAATGTAGTTCCATGAGGGAACTACTGCTGTATCTTCAGCATCTAGAACAGTGCTGGATACAGAGTAGGTTCTCAAGACGTATTTGTTGATTAATACAAAAAAGAATTGTGTAAAATGGGTACCATAATTATTCCCATTTTATGGATAAGGAAATGTAGGATCACAGAGTTTAAGTGATTTGCTTAGGGTCACTCACCCAACAAGAGAGGAGTCAAGAATTGAATGCAGGCCTGTCTCGGTAAAGATATCATTCTCTTTCTCTCCCCTGCTTATTGAACAAGGGGCCCTGCATTTTCATTTTCACTGGGTCTCAAAAAAGAAGTCAGCCCTGGTGGTCTAGTGGTTAAGATTTGGCTGTCTCACCAACATAGCCTGGGTTCTTGTCCCGATCAGGGAACCACATCACCCATCTGTAGGTTGTCACACTGTGGTGGCTGCATGTTACTGTGATGCTGAAAGCTATGCTACCAGTATTTCAAATACTGGCAGTGTCACCCATGGTGGGCAGGTTTCAGCAGAGCTTCCAGACTAAGACAGACTAGGAAGAAGGACCTGGTCAGCCACTTCTGGAAAAACTGGCCATGAAAACCCTCTGAATAGCAGCAGAGCACTGTCTGATAGAGTGCTGAAGATGAGAGGGTTCCGCTCTGCTGTATGCAGAGTCTCTAGAAGTCGGAATCCCCACGACAGCGCTAATAACAAGAACAAATCACAAAAGAAATACATGGAGATAATACCCTAAGAAGATATTCCCCCTTCCAAGTTAGATATTGTCGGGGCAAGAGGGAGAATCTCCCTCTGCCCTTTCCCTTAAGGTTCTTCTGGCTGGCCAAATAATCAACAAGACAGGTTAGCAGGAGAAAATAATACCAAGTTTAATAACATGTATACATGGGAGAAACTCAGAAATGAGCAACTCCTCACAGGGTCATCCAGAGAATGTGGCCAGAGAGACAGAACTTCTGATAAGAGGGGCTTGTTGGTGCCTTTCCTATTGTAACATTTACCCTACGTTATCTTTACAGCCATCATGATAGATCTGTTCCAGGAAGGAGCCACCATGTCAAATTCTTTAGGCAGTTAGTGGGGGAGGTCAAATGTCCTCAGAGAAAACAACCAAGGTAAAGAGATAGATTTCAGGGTGGCCAAATCTTGATCTCCCACACAGCCAATACAACAAACAGAAACTAGTTGACTTATGAGGCAATGTGTAGCTCCTAATGTTTCTTCCCCAAGGATTCAGAGTTGCTCGAATTGATGCACATAAAAATGCCTCTAAGAAAAGGAGATGCTTGACTTTATTGAACATATGCTGTATTAAATAAAACTGCAACTTTAATGATAACAACTGCTAATCAGATCATTCCTTTAAGTAATTTGAATACATCTAATTCTTCAACTTAAATTTTGTTATTGTGTGATTTTCCAGTTTCCGCATTCCCTGTTCAACTTAGTATGAAATATTTGCTGTATGCAAATAGGAAGAGAGGTAAATTTTTATTTCAAGACTTTTTGGTATGCCATTAAAGTTTAGAAATATGCTGATTAACATAAAAGACAATTTCTCTAGTAGCTGAAGGAAGAACCAGGGATATAGAAATATATCTCCTAGCTCTGCTGAGAATGAGAGCCGGTAAGCTTCAGGATTTCCAACAGGTTGGTCTTGGCATTCAGAAATAGCCTGGGGATGAGAAGGGACAAGTAGGCTGAAAGGGGAATTCTTTCTCCTCCTCCACTGAGAGACAGGTAGCTGAACTTCTTGAAAGTTTGCTTATGTTAACAAATTAAATGTTAATCTGAATCATTGACCCTTACTCCTTGTGGGAGATCAAGATTTGGCCACCCTGAAATCTATCTCTTTATCTTGATTGTTTTCTCTGAGGGACATTTGACCTCCCCCACTAACTGCCTAAAGAATTTGACATAGTAACTCCTTCCTGGAACAGATCTTCTATCTGATGGCTGTAATATAATGTAAAATAGATGTTACAATAGAAAAGGCATCAACAAGCCCACCTTATGTCTCTGGCCACATTCTTTGGATGGCCCTGCAAGGAGATGCCAGACAATCATTTACATTTATAAGGGAAATCTCCATTTGTAAAGGTATCTCCCTCTCTGTATTGGGAAGAGGGGGGATGAGCTCATTTCTAGAAACATATCAATGTGGAAGGTGAGGCCTTAAATCTGCATAATAACCTTGTTTACTGTGCTTTAGTGGTAATCTCTTGTAACTGACTCCCCCCACCCCCAACATCCTCCTTTATCATTGGCTGAACATGGTATTTAAGACGAGAATTTCTGCGATTGTGTTGAGAAACGCAGTGTCCCTGCTTTCTCCCATGTATCCATGTCATTAAACTTGGTATTATTTTCTCCTGCTAACCTGTCTTGTTAATTATTTGGCCAGCCATAAGAACCTTAAGGAAAAGGGCAGAGGGAGATTCTCCCTCTTCCCCCACATCCTCCTCCTTGATATTCATACAAAACAACTCCATAAAAGACAGCATAGAGAAATGAGATGCAAACATAGGCATAGCTTTATCAGATCTTCTGGGGGAAAGTAAAAAAAAGAATAAAAGATTACAAAGATAGAAAATAAGTCTGAATGATGTCTTGTGGTATAAGATACAAAACTATGACAAAAACTCCAAAATGCTTGTGTCATATCCTGAAGGGTCATTCAAATGTTTCCTTGTGCTCAACGTGAAGTTCTTGGCTTCTATCTCCACATGGGCCAATTAGGTTTTACTCACCTCCCAGGTCTCTAACTGTGCCTCTAACCCCAGGTGACTCTCTTGCAAAGGTGTGCTTGTGGCCAAAGAGGCTGAGTGATACTGTGAAGAAAACACTCACCATGTGAAAAGCAATCAGAAGCACAAGTTACCAGCCATTTAACCAAATTACTATGGTGGAGCAGAGCCTACAAAAAATTGGTAGACGCAAGTTCTGTCTTAGGATTTCTTAGAAATAAGCTGGAGGAGATAACATAGATTTGAAACAATAAGAGTGGAACTTCAAAAAGACTCTTGGCACAACTGGATTTCAGAGAAGAAAAAAATCAGGGTGTATCAGACTTGTCAAGAAAGTCCACATGGAGAACAAATGTATGGAGCTGCATCTTAAAGCTGGGTAGGATTTAACTGGGAAGAGAACAACAGTATCCATGGTTTGAGCACTTATTCTGTGCTAGGCCCTGGGTTAGGTTCATTACATACGTTATCTCATTGACTTCTTACATAGGGGAGGTTTCATTATCCTTGTAGTATAAATCAGGAAACAGGCTCAGGAAGATTAAGTGACTTTCCCAAGGTCAGACTGCTAGGAAGTGCATTCAGGAGAATGTCATAGTTATAACTTACAAGGTTTTGCATAGTTGGCCCCTGTTTGCCTCTCTAGCCTCACCTCACACCACTCACCTGCTCATTCAATATACTCCAACCATAAAAGAACCAATCTCTTCCATCACAGGGTGTTCACATTTCGAGTTCCCTCTGCTTGCATAAATCTTCTTTCTTTGCAAAATTTCTATGCATTTAGCATATTTTTTTAAGTTACTTCTTTAAAAAAGCACCCTCTGACTGCTGATCTAAATTAGGTTCCTGATTAGACTCACTTATAGACATACTATTCATAGCACTTATCGTAGTTTATATCTAAATAATTACACACGTTGTATTAGTCAGAGTTCTCCAGGCCGACAGGCTAAAAATTCAGGTAAGAGTTGATATTGGAGTCTTGAGTCTGAATTCTGCAGGCTGGATACACAGACAGGTTGTTTATGTTGTAGACTTTGCTCTCTTAAGGCCTTCAACTGATTGGATGAGGCCCACCCACACTATGGAGGGCAATCTGCTTTACTCAAAGTGTATTGAGTTATATGTTAATCACATCTTTAAAAAGCTTTTAAAAAACTTTAAACATCTTTAAAAATTTTTCATAGCAACATCTAGACTAGTGTTTGACCAAACAATGATGTACCATAGCCTAGCCAAGTTGACATATAAAATTAACCATCACACATGTCTATTTAAGGACTATTTTTCCTACTTGATTGTAAACTCCATAAGGATAGAGGTTCAGTCCATTTTTTTTCACAACTATATCCACAGTGCCTAGAACAGCATCTGGCATACAATATATGCTCAAAAATTATTTACTGCTGAATGAAAGGAATACCTGCCAGGTCTTAATGACTGGTTGATCTGACACTGGCAGAAAATGGAAAATAGGAAACAATAGCTGACTACAAGACAGTAAGCATTCCTAGCCAGTCAGATTTAATTCAATTTAACCAACAATTATGAACTGGCTTCCATCAGCACATAACTATCTTAGGAATACAGAGGATACCAAAATAAATATAATAGGAGTCACACAAAGATTACAATACAAAGATGTTTGTTGAAGCAGTACTTATAGCATCAAAATTTGAAAATAATCTATATGTCCAACAATGAGGAATGGAATGAACAATTATTGGTGTTAGAGTGAGTTCTGATAGCCAGGTTTGAAGAGTTTATGTATGGCATACCTTTTCCACTATGGACTTGTATAATCCATTCATTTATATACAAAACTAGGTGCCATGAGGCAGCACTGGATGGCAGTTCTAGTAGACCATCATATAAGCATTCTTTGTTGGCCTGGGCTCAGTTACAGAGACAAGGCTGCTCCAACAGGGTGGTCCCACCTTCAGATATTGAGTATCTACTGTGTGCCAAGCACTGTTCTAGGTGTTAGAGATACAATGATGAATGAAACAGACAAATATCTATGCACTCTCATGGAGCTTGCATTCTGGTAGGGAAAGACAGACAAATAAAATAAAAGATATGCTATGTTATTAATCAATAAAATTAGAAAAATAAAGCATGGGAAGGAAGAACAAAGTGTCTGGAATGGGGATTAATATATTAGATAGGAACACCAAGGAAGACTTCACAGAGAATGTGACAATTAAGTAAAAACTTTAAAGAAGTGAGGGAGCGAGCTATTTGTATACCTGGAAGAAGAGAGTTCCATTCAGAGGGAACAGCAAGTGCAAAGACCTGACAACAAATGGAAGTTTTCCTGGCATGTTTGAGATTGGGGCAGAGTGAACTAGAGGGAGAGCTGTAGGAGATGAGATCAGAGATGTAATAGGAGTGAGAGGAAGATGAGAGGGAGACATGGTATCATGTGTGAATGTGAGAAGAGAAACAAATTTGGAACTGATTGAAGCATCTTTTTTCAGGTACAAAGTAGTAGAGAATGTTAAATACAAATGGAATTTCTACACCCACTAAATACAAAGGAAGACCTTGTCCCTGCTGTCCGTGCAAGTAGCTTATGTAGAGCCTATTCAAACTAGCAAACCCTTGTAATTAGCTTATATAACATTTCAAACCAGATGTCAAAAACTTTGACAATTCTTGTACTAAGACACCATTTTAATAACCATGCCTAAACATATCCCACCAAATACCAGAATGTCTGTCTTCCTACCCAAGTGTTATGGGAGAAATCCACCTTATTTTTATAGTTTCCATAATTGGATCCTTTCAAATTAAGAAAGAGTATTAACTTTAGGTTGCTGGGTGAAGTGCTTCAAATATCCAAGATGAGGAAATCTACAATGTAGCCTTACTTTCCATAAGGAGACGCCAAATTACGTAGACACAAGTGAACTTCATTAAGCCTAATGAAAACACTGGGAATAAAGCAAAAAGGGCAGTAGAGCCAATATTTGGCCTTCCTGATTCACATCTGCTACGAATGTCACCAGAATCACATCACCAGATTTACTCTCCATCTTATGATTTTCTAGCAGGATCTTTAGTTGCCCATCAATCTGTGTTTCCCATTAGATAATGGGAGCGAAGAAGAGGCCAGTCTTGCCCATATATAACTGGGCTGAAAGATAAGCTCCAAGAAACTTATTCCCAGGTTAACTGCTTCAAGAAGTCCAAAATCATACAGCAAATATACTACACTGACACTCAAGATGAGGTCCTGTTGCACAATTTGGGCATTCCAAATAGTTAAGATAGCCTTCCAACCAAAGGAAAAACATATTACATTTGATATTAGAGCAAGTAGAATTAATACCAGCCTAAACACTGAGAGTAGCATAAAATTGAGGATAGTAGTTACTTTGGTAGAAGGGGTATAGTGACAGGGAAGGACCATGAAGAGGGTCTGAGGGGTACTTGATATGATTAATGCATAAATAGGTGTATTCATATTATAAAAATTATTAAATTGCATGCTTATGATTTGTGCACTTTTCTTTATTCATGCCTACTTCAATAAGATGTGTACTTAAATAAATGTCAGAGTAGAAACTAGGGGTAGAGCTGTCAAGGTAAAGGAATGATCACAACCAGCAAATGGTTGTCCAGGAGCTGGTATAGAGAGATCCAATCCTGCCTTAGGAAACCTAGCAGAGTTAAAAGAAAGCACCTCTAACATGGCCCAAAAAGAAAGCCCTTCCCAGTCCTGGAGGAGGAATGTTAGGCTAAGGGTAGGATGGAAATACAGGTGGAGAGAAGAAGAAGGAGGACGGTTGGCACTCTAGAATGGGAAGTAGGAATCCTCCCACTATAAAGGGTGGTATGGTGATGTTACACAGGGCAAGCTACCCCAGGAAGCACCACTCTGGTATGCGGATTATTTTGAGCTGAAGACAATAAAGACTCAGAAAACTCAGCAAAAATATTTGTTTCCCCTCCCAAATTGCCTAAAAAATTTAAAACAAAAGATCTGTTTCGGGAAGGAGTTATTATCATGACGGCTATAAAGATAATGTAAGATAGAGGTTACAATAAAAAAGACACCAACAAGCCCATCTTATCGGAAGTTCTGTCTCTCTGGCCACATTCTCTGTATGGCCCTGCGAAGAGTTGCCAGACAATCATTTACAAGGGAAGTCTCCATTTATAAAGATATCTCCCTCTCTGTATTGGGAAGAGGGGGGATGACCTCATTTCTAAAAACTTATCAATGTGGAAGGTGAGGCCTTAAAACTGCATAATAAACCTTACTCTTGTTTACAGCGCTTTAGTGATAATCTCCCGTAACTGACACCCTGACCCCCAACATCCTCCTTGTCTTTGGTTGAACATGATATTTAAGACGAGAATTTCTGCTATTGTGTTGAGAAACGCAGTGTCCCTGGTTTCTCCCATGTATACATGTTATTAAACTTGATGTTATTTTCTCCTGCTAACCTGTCTTGTAATTATTTGGCCAGCCATAAGAACCTTAAGGAAAAGGGCAGAGGGAGATTCTCCCTCTTTCCCCGACAATGGCAGCTGCCATCTAGCCATGAAGTGGCAGAAGGTAAGAAGCAGTCTTCCTTCTTTGTAATCCCATAGCAACACTTATGTGTCCTTGCAGTATACTTCTGAACCATCAATGCTAGCTCTACCTGAGCAATGTTTGGCTCTATTTCTGAAAGAATGGAGTCAGTGCCTGAAGGCAGAATATTTACTTGTTATCTCTTTGGCTTATGATAAGTCACATGTTCTCAGCAGAAAACACATTCCAAGTGGTCAGAAGCTTCACATTAGGCAGAGCTCAGTGGTGCTAAATTAGATATCACCATTTCTCTGTACTCATAAGCACAAAGAGAATCTGTCCCACTCCCTGTGTTTTTGAAAGGTTCAAATATTTCACTAAAGGAAGAGGGTGTCCATCGCATGGTCTCCTGCTCTGGACAGCTACAACATGATAAGCTGCAGGACTGCCTACTTACCTGCAAGACCATCAAATCTCTTCACACTCTTGGTGAGAACACTGCTAAACCGCCAACTCTTTGCCATTCATACACATAACCACCAAATCATTGAACTAAGTACGGTATTTGGTTCTATCACATTCCTGTTTACCTCACTCACCTAGACTTTCCCCCCTATACTGCTCTCTGTATTCCTTAATTTGATTCAATCCCCTACCTATCCCTTCTGAACTCATGGGAACTTGTTTCCTATTCAATCTATTATTCTATATCTTCAACCTCTTTCCAGAACCATCCTTCCACCCATCTCACCTTAATTGAGACCTGCCTGTCCCATGAAGACATGCAGTTGTAAAAGGTGAATATTTTTCTCTCATAATTCTTGAATCTCAGAGCCAGGGACAGCCTTATTCCTCACTGCTACTTCAAAATCATGTCTCCTCTTTTCTTTAAAATCCAAAGTTCCTTTAAAGCTCATGCCATCAGACAAAACCACCTGCTACTCCTCCTAGTTACTGCCATCTACTGACGTCCCAGTGCCTCTTCTTCATTCATTAAAGGCTTTGGCTATGGCTCTCTGACATCATTTCCATTTCTGTTCCAGTCATAATGTTTAGTGGTGTCAATAACCACATACATGGAATGTCCAATATGTTATATTCACAGCTTCCAAACTTCCTCCCGTCTTCTTTCCATCTACCTCACCTAAATTACTCACTCCCATGTGAACATACTCAAGTTTAACATTATCAATCACTGTACCACTTCTGAAAGCTTGATTTCAACTTCTCATCCTTCCTACTGTACCCCCACTCCAAGAATTTTCAACCAACTTGTAATCTCCAATCCATTGACCCCATCACATTTCCAAGTCCCATCACCATTTTCATCTCCTCACTTCTTTACCCAAATTAGATTCCATTATCCAGCACTATAATTACTCCTTTTCTTACGCCCTAACCCTTCTATCCCTCTAAGCAAGGAGTAAAATCCCAACCTTGGTTGAATCCAAATATATCATTTCCTCACATGTAAAACTTAGCAGCTGAATATTGCTTGGGACATCTTCTTTAAATTCATTGTTATAATCCTCACATGGGCACGCTACAGTGCCTGGCAATCCTATGTTTCTCTAATAAATTTGCTTTAACCATATCCATTTTGTACCTTTCTTTCTTTGCTCAAACCTGCCGTGGCCTCACTCACACACTCTCAGCGGATGGTCTCACCTTATTCTTTGAGAAATTAGAAGTGATTGACTTGAATTCCCTAATATTCTTCTTAAGGTAACCAATGATCCTCAAGTTTCCAAAGCCAGTAGATCCTTCTCTGTTCCTGTCTTAAACACTCTCTCTTTCTTTAAGCACTCTCATCTCTTGGCACTCAGGATATTACACTCTCTTGATTTTCTTCATACCCAACTGGCCAACCCTTCTCAGTCTCCTTTACTGTATCATTCTCCTCTTCTTAGCCTTTCATTGTTGAAAGGTCCCAATATTGAGGGGTACTCTTCTCTAAAAATACTTTATTCCTAAAAGAATCTCACCCGGGCATATGGCTTTAACTATCATCTATATACCAAATTTATAGTTTCAGCTTTGACCTCTTCTATGAACTTCAGATTGTTATATTCTCAACATCTCCATGTAGTTCTCTATTAAAGTTCAAACTTAATATGACCCAAGATGCTGATTTTCCACGCCACAACCAATGCTTTCTCATTCTTCAGTCTTTCATGTCCCATAAATGGCACTATCATCCACTCAGTTACTCAAACCAAAAATCAAGAGGCCATCTTTGATTCTTTCCATTCTCTAATCATTAATATCCAATCCAACAACAAGTTTTGTTAACTTACCTTCAAAATATATCCCCAAATCCATGTACCTCTCTCCATCCTTACTGCTATCAGGATGATCCAAGTCACTGTTATCTCTTACCAGCTCACTAATTGCTATTTCTGTTTTCACTCTTGCCCCTCACACCTCAGAGTCTAATCTCTACACAGCAGTTAATTCCCAAATGTACATCAGACCATGTCATTTTCCTGCTTAAATCCCGTCAGTGCCTTCCCATCACACTCAGAATACAATTCCCAGTCCTTCTCGTGGGTTACGTGGTCTCTGAGAGTCTGGCCCCTGCCAGTTTTCCAATCTCATCTTATACCTGTCTTCTCACCTTAACTACACTGACCTCATTTCTGTTCCTCAAAGAAGCAAAGCTCTTTCTCACCTCAGCATCTTTGTGCTTGCTGATTCCTCTGCCTGGAGTGTTCTTTTCTCAGCTCTTCAGGTGGCTGGCCTTCTTCTGATCATCTGAATCTCAGGACAAATGTCATGTCTTCAGAGAAGTCTTTCCTGAAAAGTCTTTCCAAGCAGCCAACCCTCTCTCCCACCACAATCTAACCCTATTCATTTCTTTCATATCAAAACAACCTGTAACTATATTTTTGTTTCTTTGTTTATTAGGTTATTTTCTTATTATCAATCTAGAATACAAGCTCTTTGAGGGCAGGGACATTTTCTTTTATACTGTGGGCATATGGAGCACCTTGACTATATGGTCCAGTGAGTTATAAGGAGTATGCCCCAGCAAAAGACAACTCAACTGAAGAAACAGCAAAAATTTCAACTTTTCTCCTCTTTATAGGGTAGCTAGAAGCATAGCCTGGAGGTATCTACCAACTAAGTCTCATGCTATCCTCTGCTTAACTATTCAGAAAACAAGTCTAATAATGAAAATAACCTGAAAGGATATTTTGTTGCTGCTTATATCTAGAACCAAAAAAAACAGTTTTCAATTCCATTAACCAATTATTTATTCAGTGCCCACTCTGGTTCTAAGCCCTGCCCTCAACATAGGCCCTCAACAATGATCAAAAAGACAGAGAACCTGTCCTCAAGAAGCACATAGCCTGGTGGGGAAGGGTGAGAGAAACTGTGAAAGATAAATATCTCTAACTATAACTCTTTTATAAAGCAGTAAGAACTACTGTCCTAAACGTGCAAAAGAAAGTTAGGACACAAAGGAGGTAAAATCTGTGAAGGCTTTTGCCAAAAAGAGACACACTTGGACTACTATTTGAAGCCAACATCACTGAAGCAAAAACATTAATCATACACAAACTAACACAAAGTGCATCTGGAGGTTTCCTGAATGGAAATGGAACACACTAACAGTGGTATTTTCTATACTTGTTAGCAAGATCAAGTCCAACTCTGGGGTCCCTAAACTCTGTTTGAAAGCCTCATGCATCAGAAGCACTTCTGTGTCCTTGAACTTTCTGTGCAGTCAGAACCATAGAGTGGCAAGGCAGGGGGATAACTTAGTGGAAATCATTTATCTGCTCAGCTATCAAAGAATCAGGTACTCACAGTGTCATGTTTAAAGGGTCAAGGTGTCAGAAAAAGTACAACTCCCTGATGTGCAATTGATTACATAAAAGCAAGAGGACAGTTTGCCAGAAACTTCTATTCCAACTCTTGTACATCAGTAGGACAATATATAAAACTATCACATAGTATAGACTGGTTCCAGCACTTATAGAAGAGACCAAGTCTTCCCCAACTCATAAATCAGGATCTCTAAATGGATCAGTGGTTCTTCAAGCGTTGAATGAGGACTCTTAAGGCCACGTAAGTTTAGGTAGAACATTCCATTGTCTGAACTCCAGTTTTCCCATATGTAAAAGAAGCTAGTAATACTGACATCTGTGAGTTATCCTAAGCACCAAATGAGATAATAGATGTATTTAGAAGTGCAATGTTACTTCCATGTCACACTGCAAATTTGCTAGTTTCCTCTCTTTGATTCAGGGGACAGATCTTACTATTGACCCTTGCCTCATTGAGGAACATTAATGGATTTACCCTGGTTCCATCACCAACAATGGAACCTCCTTCAAGAAATGCTGGAGTCTCTTTGAATAATCAATCTCTTATCATTCAGTATGTAATGTCTAGAAACCCTGCCAATGTATTGTTGAAAACTGATCCCAGAACCCTGAATAAAATATTAACTTTTTTACTTAAAAATCAAAGTAAGATCTAGCCAGTGTAATAAGGCAAGAAAAAGAAATAAAATACATACATATTGGAAAGGAAGAAATAAAACTTTCTCTATTCACAGATGACATGATTGTCTACACAGAAATCCCAAGGAATCTAAAAAACAAAAAAAATCCTACAACTAAGTGAGTTTAGCAAAGTTGTGGGATCCAAAGGGATGCAAGGACAATATACAAAAGTCAATTTCATTCTTATATACCAGCAATGAAAAATTGGAAATTAAAATTTGAAACCAAAAAACCCACTTGCAATAGCACCAAAAAGTGAAGTATTTAGATATAAATCTAACAAAATATGTGCAGAATCTGTATGCAGAAATCTACAAAGCACTGATGAAAGAAACACAAAAAAAGCTATGTAAATAGAAATATATTCTATGTTCATGGATTGGAAGACTCAATATTGTTAAGATGTTGATTCTTCCTCACTTGGTTTATAGATTCAAGGCAAACCAAATCAAACTCCCAGTAAAAATTTTGTAGCTATCAACTAGCTAACTATAAAATTCTTTTGGTAATGCAAAAGGTTTAGAGTAGCCAACCAAAACAACTTTGAAAAAGAACAAATTTGTAAGATACTACCTAATATTAAGATTTATTATAACACTACATTAAGCTATACAATGTGTATTGCATAATGAAAGACAAATAGCTCAATGGAAGAAAATAGAGTCCAGAAATAAACCCATGCCTATAAGGACAACTGATTTTTAACAAAGACACAAAGGCAATGCTGTGGTGATAGGATGGTCTTTTCCATAAATGGTACTGGAACAATTCGATATTCATGTGCAGAAAACTAAAAAGAATTGAAAGAAAAAAATAACTTGGATCTATACCACACACCATATACAAAATTTAATTCAAAATGAAGCATAGTCCTAAATGCAAACCTTAAAACTACAAAACTTCTAAAACAAAGCATGGAAGAAAATTTTTGTGATCCTAGCATAGACAACAATTTCTTAGATATGATACCAAAATGACAAATCCATAAAAAATAAATTGATAGATTGGGCTTCAACAAAACAAAACAAAAAAATCTTCTCTCCAATATGTTGTTAAGAGAATGAAAAGATAAGCTGAAGCCTAGGAGAAAATATTGAAAAATCACATATCCAATCAAGGACTTGTATCCAATGTATATAGAGAACTGTCAAAACTCAACAATAAGAAAACAAGCAATCCAATAAAAATAGGTAAAAAATTGAACAGAATTATCAACAAAAAAAGATATATGAATGGCCAATAAGCACATGAAAACATGCTCAACATAGTAATTTGGAAAATGCAGATGAAAACCACAATGATATGCCATTACACATCTGATAAATGGCTGAAATTAAAAAGGCTGGCCAAACTAAGTGTTGGTGAGTGTACTCTAATCTTTTCACTCTTCCATTCCTACTAACACTCTAGTTCAGATTCTTATAAACTCTTGCCTTTACTGTTAAAATAGTTTCCTGACAGGTCTCCCCATTTTTACTCCTGCCACCCTCCAATTGTTCTCTATACTGCAAACAGCTTGCAATGGTCTGAATGTTTGTGTCCCCTCAAAATTCCTATGTTGAATTCTTAATGCCTAATGTGATAGTATTAGTAGGTGAGAACTTTGGGAGGTGATTAGGTCATGAGAGCAGAGCCCTCATGAATGAAATTAATGCCCTTATAAAAGAAACCCAAGGGAGCCTATTGACCCCTTTTCACCATATTAGGATATGAGAAGTCTGCAACCCAGAAAGGGCCCTCACCCAACCATGTTGACACCCTGATCTCAGAATTCCAGCCTCCAGAACTCTGAGAAATAAATTTCTGCTGTTTATAAGCCATCCAGTCTGTGCTATTTTCTTATAGCAGCCTGAACGGACTAAGACAGAAAATTGGTACTGGAAGTGGGGTGCTGCTGTAACAAATACCTAAAAATGAGGAAGCAGCTTTGGAACTGGGCAATGGGCAGAAGCTGGCAGAGTTTGGAGGTGCATGCTAGAAAAAGTCTACATTGCCATGAATGGACTGTTACGGGTGACTCTGGTGAGGGCTCAGAAGAAGAGAGCTGTAGATAAAGCCTCAATCTCATTTTGTGCCTCTCTCCTGTTTCATCATGTTCCACCCACACTGGCTTCTCTTGTTTTTTTTTTTTGGTGCGTGTGTGTGTGTGTGTGTGTGTGTGTGTCTGAGTGTTTTGTGAGGAAGATTAATCCTGAGCTAACATCTGTTGCCAATTCTCCTCTTTTTTGCTGAGGAAGATTGGCCCTGAGCTGACATCCATCCCATCTTCCTCTACTTTATATGTGGGACGCTTGCAATAGCATGGCTTGATAAGCAGCACATATGTCCACGCCCAGGATCCGAACCTGTGAACCCAAGGCCATTGATGCGGAGTGCGTGAACTTAACCACTATGCCACCAGGCCACTCTTCTTGCTTTTTGAAAACTATCTTACACCTCCTTCCCCTTATGTATCTTATGCATCCCATCAGACAAAACCACATGTTATATTTCCTGAATACATTATTTTATTTCAGATCTCTGTGCCCTTTACAAATCTACTATTCTCTTTGTCTGGAATGTCCTCTCTTCTCATGGCCAACTTGTAACCATTTCTCAAGATTCTGCAACAGCATCACTTCTTCTATGACTCAGTCTTCCCAACATCATCTTTTCTGTGTTCCAATAACACTTTACATTTCATTAGTCTATAACAACTCTCTTGTTATAAAATAAAATAAGAACTAATTTACATACTTGGCTCTTCTACTATACTATGAGCCCTTTAATGGTGTGAATTGTGATATTATATATTTAGGGCCTTTCATAGCACCTAATTCATGGTAGGTGCTCAGTAAATGTTTGAGAAAGATGAAATATTCTTAAAAATAAATTAATTTTCATCTACTCTAAAGCATTCTTTCTTTTTTATGCCTAGGCTATTCTTAGTGTGGAAATGATTTGCAATTTAGAGAGACACTTGCCTGAAGTGCAAGCTTAATTATTTTTTTTTTTGTCTACAAATAGGAGAGGATCATTAAGTGTCATCTGGGACTTGCACACTCCCTGTGTCTTGGTACCAAGCAAGATGTTCCCTTTCAAAAATTGCAAATTTAATGAAAATAAATGAGCTCTCAGATCTAGAGAAGAGATTCCTGACTTTGGGCTCTTTTCCACAGGAGGTGAAAGGCAAATCAGTGATTGTTTCAAGGTGAAGTTTTTGGATTTTTAGTTTTCCTTCATTCTCTTTTGATCTAAATTGCTTTTATTTTTGGTGCTCACTAGCCTCATCACAGGCAGATTCACACAGGGAAAAATGAGGGGTTTAAACCATCCTTTTCCTTATTTGGGGGTGTTTATGGAGTCCTGACCTTCAGTTTCTCTTGCTGTCTGTATCAAATGCCTCAGCCATTTACAAAATGTGTGAACATATATGTGGAGGAAGTTACATAAGAAAGGAGGCTGGATGCTGGAAATCCAAGAAAGTATTTTCAGGCATAGCATGATGTAAAATATTTATAGCTTCACTGTAGCCCTGAACTGATGATTGTTTTTTCCAGAAGAGTTTTGGGTTTTTTGTCATAGTCATATATTACCTTCAAACAACTACCTTAATAGTCCTCCAAGGAGATACACCTTTCTCTCCCTAACATGTTTGTAGAGTTGTTTACAGCTGTGTGATTTGTGTCAGTAACATAAATCTGGCCCCTGGAGCATTGTGTTTCAGATTTTCTTGCCGAGATGGATGGTTCTCTCAGAAGTTTATATTATTAACTTAATTGTTCCAGATGCTCCTCCCAGCCCCATTGGGAGCTTCCTTTTTATTGAGAATAGTTACAAGAAGTGTGGTTCAACCTTAAATCAATTAGGTAATAATTAGGTGACCCATGCCCAAACTTGCCATGTCTAGCATGCCACTGAGGGACACTGAAAATTCTTCTGTGAAACACACATGAGAGTTGAACTTCAGATATTGCAAGAGCTTTGGGGGCAGAAAGATCAGCTTGTTTGCTCCCAGCAGTCCTGATATGGGTAGAAAAGTGGGACTAGGGGCAGAGTTAAGAGGAAGTAAACTTTGGTTCAACGTCAGAATGTGCATTTTAATAGTCAAACTGGACTGAGACCTAGTATGCTTTCTTAAGAATAATGACAGCTCCATGATTTTCACCCAGAAGAGATTTAGAGATGGCACTCTAGTCACAAGTGGATCCTAAGGAACTGGATTGGAAGCTACATTTACAAAGCAATTTATATAAGATTGTGAAAACATCATTTGTCCATATCAATGAACTGGGGAAAAGTGATGGATACTTGGAGGGAAGCTAAAGACCCCCAAGCCACTTCTGCTGATGCTGCTGCTCAAGGGATAGTGCATTCTCCATAATGGAAAGTCTTTAACTTCTTGGTCCAGTTATTGCAGAGGGAATTCTTGCTTAGAGTAGATTCTATTCTTCTATGGTTCCATGAATTGACTTTTTAAAAAAACAACTCGATCTCTGTCACTTCAGCATATAAATTCTTGATGTAATTCTGCTATTTTAAGGAAGGGTAGATGTGGAATTTCACTTTCTGCCAATTCTGAATATACACAAAAAACCAAATGAGGTAGATAAGACAGGTAGTTTGGGTCCTATTTTATATAAGGAAAAGTGGAAGGTCAGGTGGCCTAAGGTTACACATTTTAGCATTTAACACACGTAATACTTTATAGAAGGAGAAAGCAAAGTTTAGGTGGCCTAAGGTTTCACACTTAACCTACTGGTAGGCCCAAGTAAAATACCGATCCCTTCTTCCACTTTTTTTTCCACCAGACAACTTTGTTACCTATAAACAGCTGAGTTTATAGATTTATAGGTAGAGTTCCAGCATTTTAACTATCTAAACAATGCCTAAAGTTAAAAGCAATTTCTATTCCTACTTCTGTCAAGTTTTTTACCTGTTACTGGTTTATTCATCAGTTTCATACATACACATACACACATACGTATGCCCATAAACACGCAGTATAGGTTAGAAAAGAAACTAAAGAATGACCAGCAAAGCAGCAGGCAAGCTGAGTTTTAGGTGAGTGCACCAGGTACGCTTCTTTTTAAAGTGTAGGGATTGGATTCAGGTTCCACCCTCTCGGAAAAGACAACCAACCATACAGACCATGCCATCTCACTGCCAACTCCCACAAGTCAAGTATTCAGCATATAAAACACCATGAGAATTTTTTAAAAAATTTATTGAGGAAAATATCAAATACATATAAAAGTAAAGAGAATAGCATAATAAAAACCATGTACTCATCACCCAGCTTCAAGGGTTATTAACTCATGGCCAATCTTGTTTCATCTATACCCTCCTGTATTAGTTTTCTATTGCTGAATAGCAAATTATCAACACTCTTGGAGGCTTCAAGCAACATTCATCTATTACCTCACAAAAAGTCAGAATTTTGGCCATGGCATAACTGGGTTCTCTGCTCATGGTCTTACCAAGCTACAAACTATTGCCTGGAGCTATGATCTCATGTGGCTTGAGGTCTTCTGCCAAGCTTATGTGATTGTTGGCACAATTCAATTAATTCCTTGTGGATGAAGGACTGAAGTCCTCATTTTCTTGCTGGCTGTCAGCCAGGACTCGCTCTCATCTCCTAGAGATAGCTCTCAAGTCTGTGGAACGTGGCTCTCTCCATAGGCAGTTTGCGACATGGTTGTTTGTTTCTTCAAGGACAGCAGGGAAGCATCTGCTGCTGCTTCTTGTTCTTTTCAAGGCTATCCTGATTAGGTCAGGCCCAACTAGAAAAATCTCCCATTGCATTAACTCAAAGTCAGCTGGTCAGGTATCTTAATTACATCTGACAAAGGTCTCATGCCATATAGCATAGTGTAATCATGGGAGCAACATCCTTTCATATTCACAAGTCTCATCCATACTCAAGGGGAAGAATTTATACCATGCATGTCATAAGGGTGGGTGGATTCATGGGGGCTATCTCAGAATTTTGTCCATCCTATTCACCCATATTATTTTGAAATAAATCCCTGATAGAATATCATTTAATTAATAAATATTTATGTGTGTATCTCTAAAATATAAAGACTGATTTTTAAACATAAAAACTATGCCACTATCACACTTAAAATTATTTCATCAATATCATCAGATATCCAGTCAGTATTCAAGTTTTTTCTATTATTTTATTATTTTTAAAGTTTATTTGTTCATATCAGGATCCTAATGAGCTTCAGGTATTGAAGTTGGGTGATATGTCTCAAATCTTTTTAAACATACAGGTTTCTCCTTTTTTTTTCCTATATAATTTATTTGTTGAAGAAACAGGGTTGGGCCTGCCCCGTGGCTTAGTGGTTAAGTGTGCGCACTCTGCTGCTGGCTGCCCGGGTTCGGATCCCGGGCGCGCACCAACACGGTGCTTCTCCGGCCATGCTGAGGCTGCGTCCCACATACAGCAACTAGAAGGATGTGCAGCTATGACATACAAGTATCTACTGGGGCTTTGGGGGGAAAAAAAAAGATATACTTACTTAAAAAAAAAAAAAAAAAGAAAAGAAACAGGGTCATTTGTCATATAAAATTCCTAGACTAGAATTTTGTTTCTACTTTCCATTATGAGATAATTGTAGATTCACATGTGGTTGTAACAAATAATACAAAGAAATCATATT
Organism: Diceros bicornis minor; assembly: GCF_020826845.1. Lineage (NCBI taxonomy): Eukaryota > Metazoa > Chordata > Mammalia > Perissodactyla > Rhinocerotidae > Diceros > Diceros bicornis. The sequence continues at coordinate 127,949,616 of NC_080781.1, read as the reverse complement.
TACATTTACCCAGTTTTTCCAATAGTATCATCTTGCAAAATTGTATTATAACATATAGTAAAGATACAGAATATTCCCATCATTACAATAATTCCTCATGTTGCCCTTTTATAGCTATATCTACTTCCCTCCCACCCCTAACTCTCCTCAATCCCTACCAACTATTAATCTAGTCTCCATTTCTATTAATTTATCATTTCAAGAATGATATATAAGTGGAATAATAGAGTATGTAACCATTTGAAGTTGGCAGTTTCATTCAGCAAAATTCTCTAAAGACCCATACAAGTTGTGTTTGTCAATACTTCGTTCCTTTTTACTGCTGATTAGCATTCCATGGTATGGATATACCACGGTTTGTTTAACCAATCTAGGACATCTAGATTGTTTCTCTGGGACAAATGCCCAGAAGTGCAATTGCTGGGTCATGTGGTAGGTATATGTTTAGTTTTTCTTTTAAGAAAGTGTCAAACTGTTTTTTCAGAGTGGCTGTACCATTTTACATTCCCGTCAACAATGTATATGTGATCTGGATTCTCTTCAATCTTGCAAGCGATTGGTGTCATCACTATTTTTATTTTAGCCATTTTTGATAGATGTGTAGTAATGTCTTGGTATGGTTTTAATTTGAATTTCTCTAATGGCTAGCACATCTTTTCATGTGCTTATTTGCCATCTGTATATATGCCATAAAATGTATTTTCATGTGGCTTGCCACTTTCTAATTGTGTTTATTTTTTTATGTTAAATTTCGAATTATTTATATATTCTAAATATGAGTTCTTTACCAGATATATGATATGCAAATATTTTCTGCCAGTCTGTAGCTTGTCTTTTCATCTTCTTAACAGGGCCATTCACAGAGCAAAAGTTTTAATGTTGATGGGGTCCAATTTATGAATTCTTCCTTTTATGCATCATGCTTTTGGTGTCAAGGCTAAGAACTCTTGCCAAGCCCTAGATCCCAAAGATTTTCTCCTATTTCTTTTCTAATAGTTTTTCATCTTATACTTATGTTCATGATCTGTTTTGAGTTGATTTTTATATAAGGTGTGATATTTAGGTCAATGTTCCCTTTTTGGCCTATAGATGTCCAAATGTTTCAGTACTATTTATTGAAAAGGATCTTCATCCTCCATTCAATTGCTTTTGCACCTTTGTCAAAAATCACCTTGGCATATTTATATGGATTTATTTCTGAGTACTCTATTCTATTACATTGATCTATGTGTCTGTCTCTTCAATAACATCACACAATGTTCATTACTGTAGCTATAAAATAATTCTTAAAAATGGGGTTGACTGCTTCCTACCAGTTTATTCTTTTTTTCTCAACTTGCTTTAGTAATTCTAGTTCCTTTGCTTTTCCATATAAATTTTCCAATAATATTGTGTATATCCACAAAAAAAAATCTTTCTGGGATTTTTATAGTAATTAAATTAAACATGTATATCAATTTTGGGAAGAATTGGCATCTTTACTATGCTGAGTCTTCTGATTAATAAATATGGTATATCTCCATTAGATCTTCTTTTATTTCTTTCAGCAGTGTTTTGTAGTTTTCAACATAGAGATCCTGTACATATTTTGTTATATTTGTAATAAGTATTTTAATTTTGCATGCTATTGTAAATTATATATATTTTTGTGTGTGTGTGAGGAAGATTATCCCTGAGCTAACATCTGATGCCAATCCTTCTGTTTTTGCTGAGGAAGATTGGCTCTGGGATAACATCCATGCCCATCTTCCTCTACTTTATATGGGATGCTGCCACAGCACGGCTTGACAAGCGGTGCGTCAGTGCATGCCCAGGATCCGAACCTGTGAACCCCAGGCCGCCGAAGTGGAGTGCGCACACTTAACCACTACTCCACTGGGCTGGCCCCATAAATTATATTTTTAAAATTTCAAATTCCAACCATTTATTGCGAGTACATAGGAAAACAACTAATTGACTTTTATATATTGACCTTGTATCCTACAACTCTGCTACACTTGCTTATTGTTAGTTCAAGGAGGTTTTTTGTAGATTCTTTCAGATTTTAAATATAGACAAACGTTGTATGCAAATAAAGATAGCTTCATTTCTTCCTTTCTAATATGTATACTTTTGATTTATTTTCTTGTCTTATTGCACTAGCTACAACGTCCAGTATGATGTTGGATAGGTGTGGTAAGAGATGATATCTTTGACTTGATCTTGATCTTAGCAGGAAAGCGACCATTCTGTCACCATTAAGTATGGTGTTAGTTGTGGATTGATTGTGGATGTTCTTATTAAGTTGAGGAAGTTCCCTTCTGTTTCTAGTTTGCTGAGAGTTTTTATCGTGAATGAGGGTTGGATTTTGTCAAATAATTTTTTCTGTATCACTTTATATGATTATATAATTTTTCTTCTTTCATCTGTTGATATGGTGGATTATATTGATTTATTTTCAAATATTGGACCAGCCTTGCGTACCTGGAATACATCCCACTTGTTCATATTATATAATTCTTTTTATGCTTTCTAGGATTGGATTTGCTAATATTTTGCTGGGGATTATTGGATCTATGTTCATGAAACATATTGGTTTATAGTTTAACTTTATGTGAAGTCTTTACCTGATTTTGGTATTAGGGTATTGTTGGCTTCAAGAATAAGCAATAATCTCTCTTTTTCTAATATCTAAAATAGGTTGTGGAAAATTGGGATTATTTTATCCATAAGTATTTGGTAGAATTCACCAGTTAAACCATCCGAGCCTGGTGGGTTTTTTTTGAAAGGTTATTAATTATTGATTAAATTTCTTTAATAAATATAGGCCTTTTCAGATTATCTCTTCCTTCTTGTGTAAGTATGGTAGTTCTTATCTTTCAAGGAATTGGCCCATTTCATCTAAGTTATCATATTTGTGAGTGTTATGGGTTGAATTGTGTCCTCCTCCAAAAAGCTATGTTAAAGTCCTAAATACCAGTATCTCAGAATGTGACCTTATTTGGAAATAGGGTCATTGTAGATGTAATTAGTCAAGATGAGATCATACTGGGGTAGGGTGGGCCCCTAATCCAATATGACTGGCATTCTTAAAAGTGGATGGCCATGTGAAAACAGAGACATGCGGAGAATGTCATGTGAAGATAGAAGATTGGAGTGATGCATCTACAATCCAGGAAACACAGAGATTACCAACAAACCACTAGAAGCTAGGAAGAAGCAAGAAAAGATTCACCTACAGGTTTCAGAGGAATCACAGCCCTGCCAAAACCTTGGTTTTGGATTTCTAGCCTCCAAAAGTATGAACCAATGAAGTTCTGTTGTTTTAAGCTACCCAATTTGTGGTATGCTATTGCAGCAGCCCTAGAAAACTAATACAATGGGCACAGAGTTGTTCTTTATATTCCTTTACTCTCCTTTTAATGTCCATAGTTAGGTCTGCTGGTGACCAATAATCTTAGCTTTTCCTTCATATGAGGTCTTGATTTCCCCTTTATTCCTGGGGATATATTTGCTGAGTATAGGATTTTGAGTTGACTGTTCTTTTCTTTCAGCAGTTGAAAAATTTTGTATCACTTGCTCTGATCTCCATGGTTTCTGATGAGAAATCCACTCTCATTAAAATTGTGTCTTTTTCAAAGGTATCTTTTCTCTATCATTGCTTTCAAAATTTTTTCCTTTGTCTTTAGTTTTCAGAAGTTTGACTTTGATGTATCTTGGTGTGGATTTCCTTTGGTTTAATCTGTTTGGGGTTAACTCAGCTTCTCGAAGCTGTAGGATTATGTCTTTTACCAAATTTGGAAAGTTTTCAGCCATTACGTCTTTGGGTACTTTTTCAGCTTCTTCTTCTTCCTCTTCTCTGGGACTCTTCTGGGACATGGATTTAGATCTTTTATTATATTTCCATGAGTCATTTGGTCTTTATTTTTTTCAGTCCACTTTTTTCTTTGTTTTTCAGATTGGATAATTCATATTGTTTTATCTTTCAGTTTACTGATTCTTTCCTCTGTCCCCTCCATTTTGCTGTTGGTCCATCCATTGGATTTTTTATTTTGGTTATTGCATTTTTTCAGTTATAAAATGTCCATTTGGTTCTTTTTTATGTCATCTATTTCTTTGCTGAAACCTTATATTTTTTTTCTGAGGCTATTTTTTCATTTGTTTTAATCATGTTCACAATTGCTCATTGCTACATTTCTATGATGGCTGCTTTAAATTCTTTGTCATATAATTCTAACATTTCTATCATCTTGTTTTTGGCCTTCATTCATTGCCTTTCTCAATCAGTTTGAGATCTTCATAGTTCTTGGTATGACGACTTTCGATTGAAACCTGGAAATTTTGTGTATTACGTTATGAGACTCTGAATCTTGTTTAAACCTTTTGTTTTATCTGGCTTTCTCTGACATTGCTCTGGCAAGGGAAGGGGAAATGACACCATCTTGTTACTGACAGGTGGAGGTAGAAATCCAGTACCCAACTTGGCTTTCATTGACATCCAAGGGTTGGAGGTTCCTTTGGATCTTCTACCCTGGATGGGGTAGAATTCCAGGCCCCTAAGTGGTCTCCACTGTCACTGTTGCTGCCCAATGGGATGATAGTCCCCAGTCTCCATTTGGCCTTCTCTGACACCACTCTGGCAAGGGGGTTGGAATACCTCATTATAGCCTAGTGAAGGTAAAAGTCTATGTTCCCCACTCAGCCTTGGCTGGTGTGTGTGAGAGTGGGGCCACAGTTATTTCTGTGGTGTTTGGATGAAGTAGAGCACTTATTGTCTAAAGTTTTCTGTCTTACTAGGCTGCCCCTTTTCTTGTCCTTTGGCTAGAAAGAACAGGCTTTTGCTGGGACTTTTTTTTTGGTTAGCATCCACTGGCATTTCCTGATTGCTGGCTCCTTCAGCTCGAAGTCAGGGATATATGATGCAAGAAAAAAAGAAATTCAGGGAACTCATCACTTTGCCATTCCTCAGATCCTTAGGCCCCTAGCCAGCCTGCCTTCTTCTTTCCACCTTTCAGAGTTTTTTTACATTTGTTTTGAATGTAATGTCAAGGATTTTTCGTTGTTCTCAGCAGGAATAATAGGGAAAAATACATCTACTCCATGGTGCCAGAAGCAGAAGTCTCCACACTGGATTTTGATGATTGTATCTACAAGGTTAGTCTATTTTCTCTCTGTTTTTCACATCAGTAAATTCTATTGATCTCTTCTCAAGTTCACTGATTCTATCCTCTGTCATCTCCACTCTATCACTGAGTTTATCCTGCAAGATTTTTATATCAGTTATTGTATTTTTCAGCTCTATATTTTCTACCTGCTTCTTTTTTATAACTTCTATTTCTTTCCTGAGATTTTCTGTTTTTCATTGCTTACAGAGAATTTGTAGTTGCTTGTTGAACCAGTTTTATGATGGCTGCTTTAAAATCCTTGTTGGATAATTCCAACATTTTATTCATCTTTGTGTTGGCATCTGCTGATTGTCTTTTCTCACTCACATTGTGATTTTCTCGGTTCTTGGTATAAAGTCTTTTTTGATTGTATCTTGCACATTTTGGACACTATATTATCAATTCTACATACTATTTCTTCTTCTTTTTAGCAGGCAATTCCCCTGTTGAAATATATGGCAAAGCCCTTGTGAGTGTCCATGTTTAGCTTCCCTCTGGTCCTCACCATCATCTCCCCAGTAAAAGTAGGGTGCTGACTCACACAGCCTTATTACAGATAGAGTGGAAGTTCAGCTCCCTCTTTCACTGAGCTGACACCTTCCTAGCAAAGGTGAAGAACTAACTCACACCTCCTGGTTGCTTCCCAGTCAGAGTGTAAACTTGTCTTGGCCACCTGTATGAGTGGGGCAGACAGATGACTCACACTGCTTTGTTGCTGTAGGGCAGGGTAGAGTCTTAGCTCACCACTGGCCCCAATGATACTAGGAAAGTGAAGGGGAGGGGAGGAGTGGAGTGCTGAGTAGCCCTGCTTCAGACTGTCAAGTTCAGTGTCATTCAGGGGAAGAGGCTCAGTAGCCACTGGATCCTGCTCATATTACCCTTGAAGAGGAATCTGTGCACCACCTACTTCTGCCAGCTTGGAGATGGAAGATCAGCTCTCTGCTCTGACCACCTACACCACCTGTGGGGGAATTAAAGTGCTGCCTGCTTCTGACAGGGAATATGAACCCTAACTCCTTGCTAAGCCCTGACAACATTACCCAGGCAGAGGAATCCTAGCACTACCAGCTTCAACTTGGTTGGAAATGGAAGATAAGTTCCCTGCTCCTTCCTGACAAAACTTTAGTGAGTGGAAGGTGGGTGGATGTTGTGGTTTGTCTGATGGTGTTTGGCTAGAGTAGGGCAGGTATTGCCAAAAGGGTTTATGTTGTTAGGTCAACCTTTTCCTGATCTTTTGGCTAGGGACAGCAGGCTTTTCTTGGAACATTTTTGTATCTTCCTGCTGCCAGTTTTTGGCTGGAGGTCTTTGCAGCACCCATCCCATATATCCAGGATATATGGGAGGCAGTAAGAGAACTCACAGTGGTGTCATTAACTCAAGTCCCAAGGTCCCTCAGCAGTCTGCTTTCTTTCTACCTTTCAAAGTCTCCTGATGCTTGTTTGGTGTGTTACGTATAGGAATACTTATTGTAAGGTGAAGGGTCTGTAATGAATAAGTCTAATCCATCTTGGCTGGAACTGGAAGTCTACTAGTCTTTTTTTATAGCTTCTGTGTCTCTACTTAACTTTGTGAACATATGGAATACAATTATAATAACTATTTTAATATCCTTGTCTACTAATTCTACAATCTGTGTGAGTTCTGGGTCGGTTTCAATTTCTTAGGGTAATTTTAATTTGCATTTCTCTTAACACAGTAGGATTAAATATCTTTTCCCATTGTGAAGGGTGAGTTCTATATCTTTTTTTTTTAAATATCTGTTCATGTATTTTTCCCACTTTTGTATTAGGTTTTGACATATTAGCAATGTCAGCCCTTTACCTGTGATCTATGTTGCAAATATTTTTGCCAGTCTGTCAATTCTCCATGAATTTGTTTATGGCGTGTTTTGTTCGGACTTTTTGAAATTTTAAGCAGAGTGATGTAACAATGCATCCCTAGTAAGTAAGCAACCAGTGGACACAAGGGAGTGAGTGATCCATAGAAAACCCAAGGAAGAGCCATGAAGCCAAAGGTGGTGTGCCCAGATGAGGATCACAAGCTGGCTAAACCTGCTACTCTATTAGGGACATAATGCCTGTGGCTACTTCCACTACCCCTTCCTCCAGGGCCAGAAAAAATATTAGAAGACCAAGCGTTTGGGGGATATGATAATCATTTTCAAATACCTAAATTGGTATTATTCAGAAGCAAGATGAATGTTTAGAAGTATATTATAATAAAATGTTTGCTTTTAACAGGAGTCTATTGGCATCACTCTGTGAAGATGCTAATGTATATTTTTACCTTATTGAAGTTTTCTATTTTTAACAGCTTTATTGTGATTTAATTCACCTACCATACAATTCAACCTTTTAAAGTATATAATTCAATAGTATGTGGTATATTTATAGAGTTATGCAACCATCACAATAATTTAATTTTGGAAAATTTTCATCACACCAAAAATAAAACTCATACACATTAGCAATCACCTCCCATCTCACACCCACCACCTCAACACTAGAAGCCACTAATCTACTTTCTGTATCTATATATTTGCCTATTCTGGATATTTCATATAAATAGAATCATACAATATGTTGTCCTTTGTGACTGGCTTCTTTGATCAACATAATGTTTTAAGGTTCATCCGTGTTTTAGTATATATTGGTACTTCATTCCATTTTATTGCCAAATTTTCCATTGAGTGGATATACCACATTTTATTTATCCATTCATCAGCTGATGTACATTTGGGTAGTTTCTACTTTTGACTATTATGAATAATATTGCTATTAACATTCCTTTACAAGTTTTTACGTGGACATCTGTTTTCATATCTCTTGCGTATATACTTAAGAGGGAAATTACTGGATCATATGGTAATATTATGTTTAACCTTCTGAGGAAGTGCCAAACCGTTTTCCAAAGTGACTACACCATTTTACCTTCCCACAAGCAATGCATGAGAGTTCCAATCTCTCCACATTCTTCCCAACACTATTATCTGTCATTTCGATTATAGCCATTTTAGTGGGTATGAAGTGGTATCTCATTGTGGTTTTGATTTGCATCCTTAATGGCTAATGATGTTGGGCATCTTTTCATTTGCTTCTTGGCCATTTGTATATTGTCTATGGAGAAATGTCATGTTAAATACTTTCCCCATTTTTCAATTGGGTTATTTGCCTTTTTATGTTTAAGTTGAAAATGTTGCTTACATATTCTAAATATAAGTCTCTTATCAGATATATGATTCCATGGGCTGTTTTTTTCATTTTATTGATGGTGTCTTTTCAAAGTGTATATTTTTTAACTTTGATGAAGTACAATTTATCAATTTTTTGCTTGTTTTTTTGGTGTCATATTCAAGAAACCATTCCCTGATCTTCTGTCACAAAGATTTACCTCTATATTTTCTTGTAAGAGTTTTATAGTTTCAGCTTTTACATTAAGGTTTTGATCCATTTTGAGTTAATTTTTGTATATAGTGTAAGATAGGCATACAATTTCATTCTTTTGAATGTGAAAATCCAGTTATCCCAGCACCATTTGTTGAAAAGACCATTTTTCTCCATCTTGTTTCTTATATTAGGGGGAAAGTATTCAGTCTTTCACTATTAATTATGACATTAGCTGTAGTGTTTCATATATGCCATTTATCATGTTAAGGAATCATGTTAAGTCAGCTCAGGCTACCATAACAAAATATCATAGACTGGATAGCTTAAACAACAGAAATTTATTTTCTCACAGTTCTGGAGGTTGGAGGTCCAAAATCAATGTGCCAGCATGCTAGGTTAATGGTGAAATCTCTCTTCTTGGCTTCTAGATGACAGCCTTCTCACTATGTGCTCACATAGCCTTTTCTTGGTGCATGCGCACAGAGAGAAAAGAGAGAGAGATCGAGACAGAGAGAGAGAGAGCTCTCTTAAGGACAGTAATCTTATCAAATCAGGGCCCCATCCTTATAACTTCATTTAACCTCAGTTACCTCCTTACAGGCCCTATCTCCAAATACAGTCATACTGGGAGTTAGGGCTTCAACATATGAATTTGGGGGGGGACACAACATAGCAAAGTCCCCTTCTATTCCTAGTTTGTTAAGGGATTTTTATTATGAATACATGTTGAATTTTATCAACTGTCTTTCCTGCATTTATTGAGATTACAATGTGTTTTTATATTTGATTTTATGAATATAATGTATCACATTAATTGAATTTAAGGTATTAAAATAACCTTGTGGGGCCGGCCTGGTGGCACAGCGGTTAAGTGCGTGGGCTCTGCTGTGGCGGCCCAGGGTTCGCAGGTTCGGATCCTGGGCATGCACCAACGCACCGCTTGTCAGGCCATTCTGTAGTGATGTCCCATATAAAATAGAGGAAAGTGGGCACAGATGTTAGCCCAGGGCTGGTCTTCCTCAGCAAAAAGAGGAGATTGGCACTGGATGTTAGCTCAGGGCTAATCTTCCTCACAAAAAAAATAAAATAGACTTGCATTCCTAAGATAAATACCACTTGGTATGGAGGATAAGACTTTTATATGCTATTGAATTTGGTTTGCTGGTATTTTGTTACAAATTTTTGTGTCTTGGCATCTTTAAGGAAAATCAACTGATCATAAACGTAAGGGTTTATTTCTGGACATACAGTTCTAGTCCATTGATTTATATGTCTGTCCTTATGCCAGTCCCACATTGTTTTGATTACTCTAACATTGTTATAAATTTTGAAATTGGTATGAGTTCTCCAACTTTGTTCTTTTACAAAATTGCTTGGCTGTTTTGGGTCTCTTACATTTACATATTAATTTTAGGGTCAGTTTGTCAATTTCTGCAAAAATTCCAGAAGGGATGTTGATAGGGATTGCATTGAATCTGTAAACCAATGTGTGGAGTATTGTAATATTAACAATATCAAGTCTTCTAAGCCATAAACATGGGATATCTTTTCATTTATTTAGATTTAATACATTTCCAACTATGTGTTGTAATTTTCCATGTACAAGTCTTCTTTTGTTAAATTTATCCCTAAGTATTTTATTCTTGTTGATGTGGTTATGAATTGAATTGCTTTCTTGATTTTAGTTTTGGACTTTTTATTGATAGTTTATAGAAATACAATTAATTTTCTATGTTGAACTACATCCTGCAAACTTGTTAAACTTGTTTCTCAGTTCTAGTATATTTTTAGAGGATCTCTTCCCAATTTTCTATACATGGGATTATAATATAAATATATATATATATAATATATAAATATAAAATGATGTCATCTGTGAATAAAAAAGTTTTACTTCTTCTTTCAAATTTAGATGTCTTTTATTTATTTCTTTTTCCTCCCTAATTTTTATATCTATACTTATGTAGGCTGTTGGTCTGTAGTTTTCATTTTTCATGATTAATTTGTCTGGCTTTGGTATCATGATAAAATCGGACCTGTAGAATGAGTTGGGAAGTGTTCCCTCTTCTTCCATTTTTGGAAAAATTCACGAAAAATTGATATTAATTCATTTTTAAGTGTTAGGAGATTAACCATTGAATCTATCCATTCACCATGATCAAATGGGTTTTATCCGGGAAATGCAAGGTTGGTTCAATATTTGTTAATCAATCATTATAATCCACCATATAAACAGAATAAATAGTTCTATGATTATCTCAATCAAAGCAGAAAAAGTATTTGACAAAATACAACATCCATTAATGATTTTTTTAAAAATCCCAAAAACAAGAAATACAAAGGAACTTACTCAATCTGATAAAGAGTATCTACAAAAAACCCACACCTAATGTCAAACTTTATAGTGTAGAACTAAATGCCTTCTCCCTAAGACTAAAACCAAGGCAAGGATATCCGGTCTCACCACTCCTGTTCAACATTGTTGTGAAATTCTTACCAATGGACTAAGGCAAAAAAATAAAAAATAGAGACATACAGATTGGAATGAAATATATATATATATATATATATATATATATATATATATATATATAACATTGTCCCTATTCTCAGAAGGTATGATTGACTAGGTAGAAAAATCACAAGAAAATTACAAAAAAAAACCTCTCCTTGAACTACTAAGTAGGGTTAGCAAGGTCACAGAGTACAAGGTCAACACAAAAAAATTGTATTTCCATATAACAACAATGAAAAAATGAAAACCAAAAATGTTTGAAAGACCATTCTCAATAGCTCTAAAAAATAAAAACTTAAGTATAAATCTAAGAAAACATGTACAGGATCTGTGTGCAAGAAACTACAAAACATTGATGAAAGAAATCAAATAAGAACTAAATAAATATAGAGATATACTGTGTTTATAGACTGTGTCCCAGAACCAAGCTCTAGGATAATTATGGAAATACAAAAATACTGAGCACTCGATAAGGTAAAACTCACATTGTCTAGCATCCAATCAAAATTACCAGGCATGCAAAGAAGCAGGAAAGTAAGACCATAATGAGGAGAAAATCTAATTGATTGAAATTGGCCTAGAAATGACACAATTGATAGAGTTAGTAGGTAAGGACATTAAAGTAGTCATTATAGCTGTATCCCATTTTTTCAAGAAATAAGAGGAAAGTTTAAACATTAAATCCAAGGGAGACAAGTCAAGATGACAGTGTAGGCAGACTCGGAACTCAACTCCTCCCACAGACACAGCAGACTTACAATTACTCTTGGAACAATTACCCCTGAGAGAGAACTGAAAACTGGATAAGAGGAACCCCTGCAACAAATGACAATCATGACTCAGGTGGCAGAGGTAGAAATTCCCTTCAGGAGAGAAAAAAACACCACCTTCACAAGCTGCAATGCTTCACAGCCACCTGGGAGAAATCCAAAGGTATGCAGCCTTCCCTGGAAGAGTGGGGGACCTGGGTCGGGGAGTGTTGCTGCTATAAGCATTTTTTGGACCCAGCACAACTGAGACAAGTGTCATAATATCTGGCTTTGCTGGCTACTAACAACAAGTGGACTACTCCCAGAAAAGCTAGGACATAAAGAAATTAAACCTAGCTCTTAAAGGGCCCATGCACAAATTCACCCCATTTTGGAAAGCAATCTAAAATCACCAGAAAGAAAGGTGGACAGTCCTTTGGTGAAAAGAGACTCACCTGATACACTCTGGGTGCATCTCAGTGAGAGGTGAGACCTCTCCGGGGACTGGGACATCGGCAGCAGCCATTGTTGTGACCTGGTGTTGGTGTGCTGACACAGATGCTGGCAGACGCCATTGGAGTTCTCCCTATGGCCTGCTAGCCTAGGGTCTGCCCCACCCACTAGAGTACTGATTTAATCCAGCTCAGCCAAGGAAAGCAGCCCACCCTGGGGACTGGTCCCACCCAACAATGAGGCCTAAGACAACTTGTGGGCATGCGTAGGCTACATGTCTGGACTCTCTGCAGCCTAGTGAGTAGGTCCACATATGTGGGGCAGGGTGTGCATGAGGAGCGGACGGAGTGTGGGGGGCATTGGTGGAGCATGTGGGACCTCTGCCATGGGGCAAGTGGGTCTGCTTCAGAGGGTCGGGGTGTGCACATGGGGCAGGACTATGCTGACTGTGTGTGTGGCCCTGTGGGTGGTGGGGCTTGTGAGCTGCAGAAGACTTCTGCTTCTCAATGAGCCACATAGGGGATTGGCCCCATCTTCCAAAGACTGATACAACTGGGTTCTCCCATTCATCGGGCAAGCCCCACTCACCTGCAAGCCCCAGAGACCAGACAAGAGCGTTATAGGATAGAGGCCTATAGCAATTGTAAGCCCAAGAGTCTCACAACCAGCTACACTGGAGGACTATTCAATTAACAGAAAAACTGCAACAGGATTGTGCTTTTAGATGTTGAAGCCAACTGTGTTGGGGTTCCCCAAACCGAATGAAGATACTGAAGGGTCCACAACAACCACAAGCAGCTGAGCATTACAACCATCCAGAACCAGTCAACCAGGGGGACAGCTCAGCCTCCCGGGGCATCTACAGCAAGAGCAACTCTGCCACAACTAAAAGACACATGTAGCCAACATGGGGGTCACTCCTGGAACATTTGGAACTGGTGAAGAGAGGGAAGCATACTGCAGGGGCTCATAAGGCATCACTTATGTAATGTCACCTCTCCAAGACCAGGAGACGTAGCTGACCTACCTAATACATAGATACAAGCACAGAGAAAGACGTAAAATGAGGAAGCAAAGGAATACGTTCCAAGTAAGTGAATAGTTCCAGAAAGGGAAATAAATGAAACAGAAATGAGCAATCTACCTGACAGAGAGTTCACACAAAGAGTCATAAGGATGCTCACTGATCTTGGGAGAAGAATGGATGATCTCAGTGAGAATGTCAACAAAGAAATGGACGATATAAAAAGGAACCAATCGGAATTGAAGAATACAATACTGGAAAAGAAAATTCACTAGAGGGACTCAAAAGCAGAGTAGAGGATACAGAAGAACGGGTCAGTGAGCTGGATGAAAGACTAGAGGAAATCATCCAAACTGAACAGATAAAAGAAAAAAGAATTAAAAAGAGTGAGGACAGTCTAAGGGATGTCTGGGACAACATCAAGCACACTAACATCTGTCTCATAGGTGTCCCAGAAGGAGAAGAGAGAGACAAAGGTGCAGAGAATCTATTTGAAGAAATAATAGCTGAAAACTTCCCTAACCTAAGGAAGAAAACAGACATCCAGGTACAGGAAGCACAGAGAGCACCAAACAAGATAAACCCAAAGAGGCCCACACCAAGACACATCATAATTAAAATGTCTAAAATTAAAGATAAAGAGAGAATCCTCCAAGCTGTAAGAGAAAGGCAACAAGTTACATACAAAGGCACCCCATAAGGCTATCAGCTGACTTCTCAGTAGAAACTTTACAGGCTAGAAAAGAGTGGCATGACATATTTAAAGTGCTAAAAGGACAAAACCTACAGCCAAGAATACTCTACCTGGCAAGGTTATCATTCAGAATGGAAGGACAGATAAAGAGTTTCCCAGACAAGCAAAAATTAAAGGAGTTTATCACCAAGAAACCAGTCCTACAAGAAATGCTAAAGGGACTTATTTAAGGGGGAAAGAGAAGACCACAAATAGGAAAAAATTATCTGTTTCCATGATAAGAGGGTAACGGATACAAGCACACAAAAAAGAGGTTAGATATGATATCAAAAACATACAATGTGAGAGGTGGGAAGTAAAAGAGTAGAGCTTTTATCAAGAAGTCAAACTAAAGAGACCATCAACTTAATATAGATTGCTATATATGTAGGTTATTATGTATGAACCTCGTGGTAATCACAAAGCAGAAACCTATAATAAATACACAAAAAACTAAGAGAAAAGAACCCAAACATAATAGTAAAGAAAGCCATCAAACCACAAGGGAAGAGAGCAAGAGAAGGAGAAAGTAGCAGAGAAGAACTACTAACACACCCAGAAAAAAAATAACAAAATGGCAATAAGTACATTCTTATCAATAGCCACTTTAAATGTCAATGGACTAAATGCTTCAACCAAAGGCGTAGGGTGGCTGGTTGGATACACGAGACACACTTCAGACCTAAAGACACTCACAAATGGAAAGTGCAGGGATGGAAAAAGATACTGCAACGAAATGCAATGCAAACGGCAAGGAAAAGAAAGCTTTGGTAGGAATATTCATATCAGACAAAATAGACTTTAAATCAAAAGCTGTAACAGAGACAAAGAAGGACACTACATAATGATTGAGGGAGCAATCCAACAAGAGGATATAACACTTGTAAATATCTATGCACCCGACTTAGGAGCACCTAAATATATAAAGCAATTATTAACAGACATAAAAGGAGAAACAGACAGTAACACAATAATAGTAGGGGACTTTAACACTCCACCTACACCAATGGATAGATCATCCAAACAGAAGGTCAATAAGGAAACATTGGCCTTAAATGAGGCACTAGAACAGATGGACCTAGTAGATATATACAGAGCATTCCATCCAAAAACCAAAGAGAACACACTCTTTTTTTTTTTTGACCATTTTATTTTACTTTATTTTATTTATTTATTTTTTAATTTTTTGTTTATTGCAGTAACATTGGTTTATAGCATTGTATAAATTTCAGGTGTACATCATTATACTTCTATTTCTGCATAGATTACATCATGTTCACCACGCAAATACTAATTACAACCCATCACCACACACATGTGTCCAATTATCCCTTTCACCCTCCTCCCTCCCCCCTTCCCCTCTGGTAACCACCAATCCAATCTCCGTCTCTATGCAAAGAGAACACATTCTTTTCAAATGCACATGGAAGATTCTCCAGGATTGATCGTATATTAGGCCACAAAACAAGTCTCCATAAATTTAAGAAGATTGAAATAATACCAAGCATCTTTTCTGACCACAACGGTATGAAACTAGAAATCAACTACAGGAAGAAAATCAGAAAAGCCACAAATATGTGGAGATTAAACAAAATGTTACTGAACAATGATTGGTTCAATGAAGAAATCAAAGGAAAAGTCAATAAATACCTGGACACAAAGGAAAATGAAAATACGACATGCCAAAATGTATGGGATACAGCAAAGGCAGTTCTAAGAGGGAAGTTTATAGCAATACAGGCCTATCTCAACAAACAAGAAAAATCTCAAATAAACAATCTAACAGTGCACCTAAAGGAACGGGAAAAAGAAGAACAGACAAAGCCCAAAATCAGTAGAAGGAGGGTAAAAATAAAAATCAGACCAGAAAAAACGAAATAGAGACTAAAAAAAAAATAGAAAAAATCAATGAAACCAAGAACTGGTTCTTTGAAAAGATAAACAAAATTGACAAACCTTTAGCTAGACTCACCAAGAAAAGGAGAGAGAAGGCTCAAATAAGTAAAATCAGAAATGAAAGAGGAGACATTACAACAGACACCTCAAATACAAAAGATTATAAGAGAATACTACGAAAAGCTATATGCCAACAAATTGGATAATCTAGAAGAAATGGACCAATTCTTAGAATCATGCAACCTTCGAACACTGAATCAAGAAGAAATAGAGAATTTGAATAGACCAATGACCAGTAAGGAGATCGAAACAGTACTCAAAAACCTCTCAAAAAATAAAAGTCCAGGACCAGACGGCTTCCCTGGTGAATTCTACCAAATATTCGAAGAAGACTTAATACCTATCCTTCTCAAGCTCTTCCAAAAAATTGAAGAGGAGGGGAAGCTTCCTAACTCAATCCACAAAGCCAACATTAGCCTGATACCAAAACCAGACAAAGACAACGTAAAAAAAGGAAATTACAGGCCAGTATCTCTGATTAACGTCGATGCAAAATCCTCAACAAACTACTACCTAATCGAATACAACAATGCATTAAAAAGATCATACACTATGATCAAGTGGGATTTATTCCAGGGATGCAGGGATGCTTCAACATCTGCAAATCAATCAATGTGATACACCACATTAACAAAATGAAGAATAAAAATCACATGATCATCTGAATAGATGCAGAGAAAGCATTTGACAAGATACAGCATCCATTTATGATAAAAACTCTGAATAAAATGGTGATAGAAGGAAAGTACCTCAACATAATAAAGGCCATATATGCCAAACCCACATCTAATACCCTCAACAGTGAAAAACTGAAACTATCCCTCTAAGACCAGGAACCAGACAAGGATACCCACTGTCACCACTCCTATTTATCATAGTATTGCAAGTCCTAGCCAGAGCAATCAGGCAAATCAAAGAAATAAAAGGAATCCAAATTGGACAGGAAGAAGTGAAACTGTCACTATTTGCAGATGACATGATTTTATATATAGAAAACCCTAAAGAATCCACCAAAAAACTTTTGGAAATAATAAATGAATACGGTCAAGTTGCAGGATACAAAATCAACATACAAAAATCAGTTGCATTTCTATACACTAACAATGAAGTAGCAGAAAGAGAAATTAAGAATACAATCCCCTTTACAATTGCAACAAAAAGAATAAAATACCTAGGAATAAACTTAACCAAACTTACCAAAGAGGTGTAAGATCTGTACACATTGCTGAAATAAATTGAAGAAGACACAAAGAAAAGGAAAGATGTTCCGTGCTCTTGGATTGGAAGAATTAACATAGTTCAAATGTCCATACTTCCTAAAGCAATCTATAGATTCAATGCAATCTCTATCAAAGTTCCAACAACATTTTTCACAGAAATAGAACAAAGAATCCTAAAATTTATATGGAACAACAAAAGACCCCGAATAGCCAAAGGAATCCTGAGAAAAAAGAACGAAGCTGGAGGCATCACACTCTCTGATTTCAAAATATACTACAAGCTATAGTAAACAAAACAGCATGGCACTGGCACAAAAATAGACACTCAGATCAATGGAACAGAATTGAGAGCCCAGAAATAAATGCACACATCTATGGACAGCTAATTTTCGACAAGGGAGCCAAGAACATACAACGGAGAAAGGAAAGTCTCTTCAATAAATGGTATTGGGAAAACTGGGCAGCTACATGCAAAAGAATGAAAGTAGACCGTTATCTTACCCTATACACAAAAATTAACTCAAAATGGATTAATGACTTGAATGTAAGACCTGAAACCATGAAACTTCTGGAAGAAAACATGGGCAGTAAGCTCTTCAACATCGGTCTTAGCAACATATTTTCCAGTACCGTGCTGACCGGGCAAGGGAAACGAGAAAAAGTAAACAAATGGGACTACGGCAAACTAAAAAGCTTCTGCACAGAAATGGAAACCATCAACAAAACGAAAAGGCAACCTAACAATTGGGAGAAGGTATTTGCAAACCATATATCTGATAAGGGGTTAATCTCCAAAATATGTAAAGAACTTATGCATCTCAACAACAAAAAAACTAACAACCCAATTAAAAAATGGGCAAAAGTCCCAAACAGACATTTCTCAAAAGAAGACATACAGATGGCAAACAGGCACACGAAAAGATGTTCAACATCATTAACTATCAGGGAAATGCAAATCAAAACTACAGTGAGACATCACCGCACACCCATCAGAATAGATACAATTAACAACACAGGAAACAAGTGTTGAGGAGGATGTGGAGAGAAGGGAACTCTCATACACTGCTGGTGGGAGTGCAAACTGGTGCAGCCACTTTGGAAAACAGTATGGAGATTCCTCAAAAAATTAAGACTAGAACTGCCATACGATCCAGCTATTCCTCTGCTGGGTATTTATCCAAAGAACATGAAAACACGAATGTGTAATGATACATGCACCCCTGTGTTCACTGCAGCGTTATTCACAATAGCCAAGATGTGGAAGCAACCTAAGTGCCCATCAAGGGACAAATGGATAAAGAAGATCTGGTATATATACACAAGGGAATACTACTCAGCCATGAGAAACAATGAAATCCAGCCATTTGTGACAACATGGATGGATATCGAGGGTATTCTGCTAAGCAAAGTAAGTCAGAGGGAGAAGGTCAAATACCGTAGGATCTCACGCATAAGCAGAAGATAAAAACAACCAAAAAGAAACACATGGAGACAGAGATTGGATTGGTGGTTACCAGAGGGGCAGTGGGGAGGGAGGAGGGTGAAAGGGATGATTAGGCACATGTGTGTGGTGATGGATTGTAATTAGTCTTTGGGTGGTGAACACAATGTAATCTATGCAGAAATAGAAGTATAATGATGTACACCTGAAACTTATATAATGTTATAAACCAATGTTACCACAATAATAATAATAAATAAATAAAAATAAACATTAAATTCAGACATGGAAAATATAAAAAATAAAAACCTAAATGAACTTTGAAAGATGAAAACTAAAGTGTCTGAGTTGAAAAAATACACTGGTTTGATTAAAGGCAGACAATCATTAGTGAACTTGGACATATAGCAATAGAAACTTTCAATAACGAATCAGAGAGAAAAAAACACAACTAATGAATAGAGCACTATTAAGCTCTAAGACAACTTCAAGTGGCCTAATATACATACATCTGGAGAGTCCAAAAGAGGAAAAGGGGGGACAGAAAAAATCCTTGAGAAAATAAGTGAAAAATTATCAAATTTGATGAAAACCATAGACTCACAGATCCAAGAAGCTAAAAGAATCCCCAAAACAAGAAAACTATGGGGGAATCCTTTCATAATGTATACGTATATCAAATCATCACTAATATCTTACAATTTTATTTGTCAATTATACTTCAATCAAGCTGAACAAAAAAACTATGCAAAGGCACATAATAATCAAATTGCTTCAAACTAGCGTTAAAGAGAAAATCCTAAAAGTAGCCAGAGGGGGGAAAAACAGTTTACCTACAAAGGAACAAAAATAAGAATGACAGTACTTTTTTGTGAAAACAATGACAGCCCAGACACAAAAGACCAAATATTGTATGATTCCATTTCTATGAAATATCCAGAATAGGAAAACCCATAGTGACAGAAAGCAGATTAGTGGTTGCCAGGGCCTGGGGGATGGAGGGAATGGGAAGTGATTGCTTAATGGGTACAGGGGTTTCTGTTTGGGGTCATGAAGAAGTTCTGAAACTAGATAGTGGTGATGATTACACCCTA
This sequence comes from Diceros bicornis minor, assembly GCF_020826845.1. Taxonomy (NCBI): domain Eukaryota; kingdom Metazoa; phylum Chordata; class Mammalia; order Perissodactyla; family Rhinocerotidae; genus Diceros; species Diceros bicornis. The sequence continues at coordinate 127,929,900 of NC_080781.1, read as the reverse complement.
AGTGCCACTGAATTGTATACTTTAAACCTGTTAAAATGGTCGGTTTTATGTTATGTGAATTTTACCACAAAGAAAAGAAAGCCAGAGTAAGTGGAGTAATATCTTTAAAGTACTGAAAGAACAAAAAACTGTCTACCTAGATTTCTATACCCAGTTAAAATATATTTCAAAAACAAAGGTGAAATACTCTTTCAAAACGGCAAAATCTGAAATAATTCATTACTAATGGGTGTGCACTATGAGAAATGGTAAAGGAAGTCCTCCAAGCAGACAGAAAATGGTACCAAATGGAAGTCTGGATCTACAAAAGGAATGAAGGGTGACTACATGGAAATTGTAACTACATAGTATAATATAATTGCAACTACCTGAGTAAATATAAAAGATGTTTTCCCTGTTGTGTAAATGTCTTTAAGAGATAATTGATAGTTTAAAATAAAACGAACAGCAATGTATGGAGTGGTTTATAATATATGGAAAAGCATAATGTATGACAACTACAGACTAAAGGCTGAGAAGGGAGAAATGGAAGTACACTGTTGGGTTTTGTGTGTCTGACTATTCTGAGATCCAAAAGAGAGGGCTGGCTGTTTTCTTCTTTGTACATAAGACCCTGGCACAGTGACCAGGTGAGCCCACACACACCAGGCATTTAAAAAACACTCATCATTTAAAGGGTGAACACAACGTAACTAGAGGGAATGCTGTAAACCCCAAACTATTCTCCTCTGTTCCTTGAATAAAGAACTCTTACAAGAATCACTTCACCTTGTCTTCTTAAAGGGTATTAAGCCACACATTTTTTAATTGATTTGGTTAAGATTAGGCAACCTGAACATCAATCAAGGGGATTGTGGGCCATGTTGGGGGATCAGAGGCAACAGATGAAAGTAAAATGAGTGAAGTTTCCTGGTCTTGTTGAGGGGGATGGAGCATGAACTGAGAATACTTTCAAAAGAGGGAAACACGGGTGAAAGGTCGGAGAAGGCCCTCTGTGTTATTTGACGCTGAGACGCTACCAGGCGAGGCACTAGCGGGGCCCTCTTTGCAGAAGAGAGTTCAAAGCGAGGCTAGGAAGGAAGGCGTAGACAGGGACTGGGGTCAGCAGGAAGGAAGAACCTGCTGCGAATGGAGACTAGATGTGTGGGTAGGAGGACAGCGTGTGCCTGTGTGTGTCCAGGTCAGGGGTGGGGCAATGAGGAGTTGGGGAACGAGAAATGGGATGGTAAGTGGTGCTGGGGATGCAGAGGCTGGGGGCTCCCACATTGCTGGCAGTGCTGGAAAGCCAGGCAGCAAAACTGGGATTCAGTGCATTGGGCAGAACGGAGTCCTCACAGATAGATGCCTGTGTAGGGACATGATGAAGTCCACGGCTGAGGAAGGGTCTTCTAGCACAGAGCTTTCCCAGCAGTGCTCAGAGGGAACCCTCGAGTTCTGCGGTTGGGCGACAGGGCCCACTACCCTGAGGGAGAAAGGTAGTGGGTAGGCAGGACACCGGCCTTACAGTCCTTGCTTCAGTCAGACTGCGCTGCCTTCCCCATTGTGGTGTGAGACCTAAAATTAAGGCTCAATATTGTGCTGCCTTGACATCTGGTGAAATTGGGAGGGCCTTGAATAATCTGACTCCTGGTTCCCCTCCCCACTCTGCTCTTGCAGATAAGGTCTCCTAGCCAAACAACCTGCTTTATAAAGGGGACTAGGCCCAGTTCCTGCCTGTCCCTGAGTAGCGGGTTTCAGTTCCTGCCAGCCTGCAAAAGTATTCAAACAAGCCAATTACCTCCTGCTGTGGCAACCAGGGGTCTCCCCCACTCTCTTGATTCTACAAAGTCTATCTACCTCCCACAGTCTGGGTTGTTCACTCTGTTCCTGAGTGCAACCCCCGTGTGGCCCTACATGGCATGCTGTGTCCTCCTCCCCCGGGCTGTGAGTACATGTGATTAATAAACTACTATTGATCTCATCGTAGTGTCAGGTGTCATGTGCTCAGTCATCCCAATAAACCTAAGGCAAGAATCCCTTCCTCACCAGCAGAGTGAATAGGAGATGATTAAAATACTCATGTTCGTGGATTGGATTTCTGTGGAAGGCTTCAGTTGGAATGAGAGGTCTCCCACCTAGAATTTTGACAACCACTTTCCACCAGTTAGATACGGGATGGATCATGGAGTTCCAGCCTCCAGGGACCCTGGCCCAAGCTTGACTCCAGCCCGTTGCTCTGTTTGCCGTGAGGAACTTTAGCTACTGCAGAGCTGCCAGCTTCCTAAAACAGACACACTAGATTAGAGGAGTGTCTGGGTATCAGTGTGTGTAAACTCAGACCTTGACAAAGGATGCCAAGAGCAGAGCCTTAAAAGTGATCTGAAACAGCAGATGTGTGATTGAACACTCACACTATATCACTCTACATATAATATGAGCCACAAATACACAGATATATATATGTGTATATACGTGAGTGCGTATGTTAGATAGATAGATAGATATACATTATGTAAGTGTATATATATATAAATACTTATATATATAAGTATATATAGTGATACATATAAAAAAAATTTCTCACCCAGAAATCCACCAGAGAAAGTTTTCTTGTGTTTCCTTAAACCAGGTGAGTACTGTTTCCCTATAAGGCCTTCTCTGGATTTATTAACCTTTGTGTGATTTTAGCTGCTGCCTGTGTTTGCAGGAGAGGGAAGGACATCCTATAGCATGTAGACCACTATCTATACAACAAATGACCTCTACTGATGCAGCCTAATCCAGTCTCCAGCCCAAGCCCTCTCCTCATAGTCCAACCCATGTTTCCTACTGCCCACTGGACAGCCACATCCGGACCACCCACTCAACCTCGCCATCTACATGGCCCACACTGACCTCATCCGCCACACCCTTCCTCATCCCTACCCCCAACTCACATCGCCACCAACTCTTCCTTCTTTATCCTCAGCCTCAGGTAGGAGGAACAGCTTCTACTAGTCAGCAACCTTCAGAACTCAGAATCATTATACACTCTCTGCCACAATTTCACAGAATTTCCCTAAAATCTGTCTCCTCACCTTCTCCCACCCACTGCCTGAATTAAGTGCCTTGTCATTTTCTTTTGCTTTGTTTACTTGGTGTTTTTAACTCATTATGTGTTCAATAAATAATTGTTGAATCAATAAATGAAAGAATGAATGAATCAATCAAAATGCCAGAGGGTCACATTCAATGATTCAAAATGCGGAGCGTGTTCCCTGCCCAGGCCTTCTGCCTGTGTGGGAGAAACCCAAAGTGTTACAGCTGCTCGTGGAACTTCAGAATTCCCACGGGAAACTCTCACTGCGAGTGTCATGTTGGACATCTCCTCCCTCTGTGCAAACACTGTCTTAGAGGTGGAGATGCTCTCAACAGGATAGTACGTGGTGCTTTCTGCATTGGACCTCACACATCCCCTCACCCCCGTTCAGTTTAACAACGAAGAGCACCGTCTCTACGGGGTTCCGTCCACCCTGCAAATGTCTGCACCGTGGGCCAATCCTCCATCCCAGACGGTATCTGGTGGCAATGTAGACCAGCAGTCTCGGCCACAGGACACCCGCCCTCCAGTGTGCCAACAGCTCAGAATCCATGGCAGGCAGCCTGAGCCAGGGACGCCATCTGGATCTATTTCAAGGCATGTCCACACCCAGCCCTTTATCTGCAGAGTCACTGAGGTGATTAGTCCCAGGGCATTGCCCCTCCAATTCCTCCCTCCTTGCAGCTGCACAGCCACTCCCTTCCACTGCTCACTGCTGCCCCTGGCCTGTCTCAACTGTCAGACATCAGTCCCCAACCCCACTCACTCACACAGCCCTAGTCTCTATGGAGGGGTCCACTGTTCACAGGGGAAACATCCCAGCCTCCAGCAGGCATCAAGACAGCTCCCAGCCCTGGGACCACTGGCACGGGTGCACTGGACCGCGAGAGTACTCAAGAGTGTTGCTCACCCGAATGACACAGGGGAGCAGCTATGCTCCTCCTGACAGGACAGGGGGCGACTCTAAGGTAGGAGGCAGTGTCTGGCGTGCCGCTGGCCCACTCCTCCAGTCGACCTTTTACTCGAGTAGACCACACTGAGACTTCCAGCTGGTGATGAGGATTCCGAGATTTCCCAAGCCTGTTCATGTAAATTGTCCAGTACCTCCTATCCCGACTCCCCACCGTCTCTCCTTCTGGACTCTTCTCCTCCCTACGTTGAACTCGGGACTCAGAGCCCTGACCGCCAGCCTGCCCGGGGCTCTCTGGACCTGGTTTTGCATGTGGTCTCTCTCGTGGACTCTGGCAATTGCTCTTCCCAGGGGGCTCTCAGTGCCTTTCACCGACTGAGGGTGTCCTGTCTGGTCCCCTTCCCTGGTTCCTGGTCATTGTGGATGAATCCTTGTTTCTCAAAGTAAGGGGAAATGTCCTGCTGACATTTCAGAATTCTAAATCCTGCACAGGGGAGTCCCTTCCCTCAGGACATCACTGCAGAAATCTGGCATTATATGGGTGAGGGAGTAAGTTACTGTTCTGCTCAACCTAATGAGAAAATGGGGGATACAAATTAATTTTTTTATTTTATTTATTTTTTTCCCCCAAAGCCCCAGCAGATAGTTGTATGTCATAGCTGCACATCCTTCCAGCCGCTGTACATGGGATGCGACCTCAGCATGGCCAGAGAAGCAGTGCGTCTGCGCGCGCCCAGGATCCGAACACGGGTCGCCAGCAGCAGAGCGCGCTGCACTCAACCGCTAGCCACGGGGCCGGCCCCGGGGGATACAAATTAAAATAACATTGACACAATATTTTTTCACTCGTAATTTTGACCAAAATTTAAAATATTGGTAAAATTATATGTTTGTGAGAGTGTAGGATATTTACATACAGTAATTTATGGGAAAATATATTGGACTACAAATTTGGCAGTATTTATAAAAATTTTAAATAGTCATACCGTTTGCACATTAACCCAATTTCTATATTATGTCTTTCTTATTAGAAAACACACTTTTTACCAAGAATTCATGTTCAAAGATGTTGATTTCAGTTCTATTGATCATCGCAGTCAACGGGAAACAACCTAAGTGTCCATCAGGAGGAGAAGTATTTAATTGTAGCACATACATACTTTAGAATTCTAGGGAGTTACTGCTGTCACGGAAAGATCTTGCATTCACGGTATTAAGTGGCAAAGATAAATAGAAGTTAATATATACATCATTACCAAGTATGTTAAAAGATAAACAATATATTTTTGATACATATATCTATGAAAAAACCTAGAATAAGCTTTAAAATAATACACACCAGATTGTTAAGTGCGGTTACCTCTGAAAAGGGGGCTGAATTTTGGAAGAATTTGTAAAGGGGAGAATTGCGATTGATTTTTATTTTTAGAATTTTTTTATAACAAGAATATGTGAACTACTACCTTTGTGAGTAAAATATTTAAATAAGCCTAAATCCAGCAACAGGAGCTGTGTATTAATCAAAGTAACTGCTAGCTGATGCAATAGACAAAACCTGAAATATAAGTGGCTTAATACAACAAAGTTTTTGTTATGGTTGTTCACATAAACTCTCATGTGGGCTGGCAGGGACTCTCCACTCTCAGGTGACCCAGGAATCCAGGCTGCTTCCGTCTTGTAGCTCCACTATCTCAACACGGGGTCTCCATGTTTGCTGCTGAATGGCGGAGGAAGCATGGAAAGGGCATAGTGGCTCCCGCCTAACTACAAGTGGACCACCCGGGAAGGAGAGAAAGACAAGAGGCAGAGGAGCACTTGTAGTCTCTCCCATAAGCCGTCACACAGTAGGTGCTCAATAAAAAGCAACTATTATAATTTGTTATGACAACAACTCTCTTCATTTCTTGAAGGAGTTTCTAAGAAGACCAAATGTGCCTTGAAATTCACCAACTTTTTCAAGAGCCTGCTATGTTACAGGTGCTTTTAAATATAGGACCACATCTAGTTTTCAAAGGATCCTGTAAATCTTAGAAAAGAGAACTCATCCTTCTTCGCTCAACAGCACTTTTGCGCACTGCTCTTCGCAATAACCTCTATAATCTCAGCAGACTGAGAATTTTCTCCTTCCTTGTGATGCGTGGTCAAAATCTTAATTTATGAACCTCTGTTACCTTCCACATGACTGAACGTTTCTTTCTTTTTTTTTTTTTTGTGAGGAAGATCAGCCCTGAGCTAACATCCGATGCCAATCCTCCTCTTTTTGCCAAGGGAGATTGGCCCTGGGCTAACATCCGCGCCCATCTTCCTCCACTTTATATGGGACACCGCCATATAAAGCATAGCTTGACAAACGGTGCGACCGTGCGCACCCGCGCATCCAAACTTGCGAACCCTCGGGCCGGCGGAAGCGCAGAGTGCGCACTCAACCGCTGCGCGACCGGGCCGGCCCCTGAACGTTTCTGAACACCTGTATAGGTAGGTGCCTTTTAGCACACCACAAACTGGGATTTTCCTGTGGGGCAGGTACACAGACAAGGGGCAATGGAAGTATGGTTGTTTTAGTCAGCTTGGGCTGCTATAACAAGATACCATAGACTGGGTGATTTAAACAACAGAAATTTACTTCTCACAGTTCTGGGGTCTGCAAAGTCCAAGATCATGGTGCTGGCAGATTCAGTGTCTGGTGAGGACCTTCTTCCTGGTTTGCAGACAGCCATCTTCTCGTTTCGTGGCCACATGGCCAGGACAGAGCTCTAGTCTCTTTCTCTTTTTATAAGGACACTTAATCTCATCATGGAAGCTCCACTCTCATGACCTCGTCGAAACCTAATTACTTCCTAAAGGCCCCACCTCCTAATACTACCCCATTGGGGGTTACGGTTTCACCATATGAATTTGGGAGGGACACACACATGTAGTCCATAACGATTGTTTTTTCTTTTTTAATCAGAGCTAGCATGTCCGCTAAGGAACCATTCTTCACCGCCTAGAAGGACTCCAAGGATTTTAAGAATACCATCTCTGTAGATGTTCGCTTACACAGAGATTTCCATGGTCTTGCCTTATCTACCATTTGTGAGGGAGGCTTTAGTTTTTAAGCACATGAGTAAGCTCATTCATCTGTGTATGTGCTCAGTGGCCAATTTAAAAACAAAATACATCCCATTAAAATCCTACTGCAAATATCAGGTTGGTTTCAAAAATAATCTATCTAACCCAGTTATCTCCCAATAGCCAGTAGATTGTGTGCCAAATCAAACTCTACTCACAAGCCCATTTGGAAAACACTTTGAGAGTTTGTTAAATACACCTGGGGGAATGACCGTGTATTAGCTTCCCAGGGCTGCTGTAACAAACTGCCACAAACTGGCTGGCTTGAAACAATAGCAATGTATTCTCTCATAGTTCTGCAGGCAAACAATCCAAAATGAATGTGTCAGCAGGTTGGTTCCTTCTGGAGACTTTGAGAGAGAACTCCATCTCTGGAGAGAGGCTCTCTCCTAGCCTCTGGTGATTGCCAGCAACCCTTGCCAGTCTTTGCCTTATAGATGTATCACTCCAATCTTTGCCTGCATTCTTCACATCCCCTTCCTCTGTGTGTGTGTGTGTGTGTGTCAAATCTCCCTCTCTTTTCTCTTATATGTACACCATTCATTGTATTTAGGGCGCACCCTAAATCCAAGATAATCTCATCTCAAGATTCCTAACGTAATTACGTCCGCAAAGGCTGTATTTCCAAATAAGGCCACATACACAGATACTGGAAATTATGACTTGGACATATCTTTTGGGGGGTCACCATTCAACTCACTATAGATCAGTCTAAACAACACTGTCCAAATTGAACTTTTAAGTCGAAGGAGCTGTTGCTTTCAGGGCTCCAGAATGACGGATGGGACAGCCAGGGAACTTCTGCAGGGAGTAGGAATGTTCTGTTAGGGGGAAAACAGGTGGTCCTGGGTTGTCCACTGGGAGCAGGGCACAGCCTTCAGAGGAGGAGACAGTAAAGAGCTGGTCAGCGGGCCAGGTTCCAGCATTAGACAGGAGGGCACACTGGGGAAGATCAGGGGGAGGGTGCTATAATTCGGGAAATTGCTAGGACTGAACACAAATACCAGCAGATGGGCAGAGTCAGCTATTAAGGTATCCTAGGGCTCAGAAGAGGAGGGCCCTAGACAAATAAACTCAGACAATCCCCAAATTATGTTTTATTCTCAGTTCCCTTCCTTCTTTAGGCCTGCTTTTAGAATCTTGTCACATGGTCCTTCTTTTTGTCCCCTGAGAGACATTATGGAGTACTGAGAAGAGAAATGGAGTAAGAGACAGAAGACCTGCCTCAGGCTAGAAGTGGGAACAACGTGGGCCCCAGATGAATTCAGACCAGGGTTCTAGTCCCAGCCCTGTCACTTACTAGCAGTATAATCTTGGGTAAATTACCAAGCACTATGAGCCTTAGATTCCTCATCTGTAAAATGCGTTTGATGAGCCCTGTCCTGCAGGACTGCTGGAAAGTATGTAAAGTAAGAAAAGCATCTGGCACAGTGCCTGGCACTTACTGGATCCTTAATGAATGGCAGTTATTTCTAATGTTATTTTGTCCCCAGACCCTACTGCCCTCTCCTCTGGGATTTTGTTCTTATCCAGGACATCTCAGACAATATGCAGCTCAACTAGGAGACAGACTATCAAATCAGGCAAAAATGCAGCTTCACAAATAAAACTCATTAAATTCTTCCTCTTAGAGGATATATTAATTTGGGTATGGGTTAATCTTCCCCAGCTGATATAACTCCAAGTTTCTAGAATTTAAGTCAAAGACCAACTTCTTTCTTCCCTTCCAGTTGCTCATCCATCCAAAATACTATTTTCATTCATTTCACTGCCACCAAAACCTAGACCTTGCTTCCATGTGGCTTAATTACACTCAAGATAACCTATCTTTCATGTCATTTTAATGGAGCAGACTCTGGCTCTCTCAGGCACGGAAAAGGGTGCCAGCCTAGTGGCTTCTGGGTATACTTCAAGGGAGTATTGAAACCGGCAAACGGCTATTGATGATTAAGCAGCTAGTAACTATGGGGGATTAGAATTTGCCAACTCAAAATATGTCTCTGCCTGAATGACATTTTGACCCCCACCCCCACTAACTGACCAAAGGAGTTTGGGATGGGAGGCCTGCCCCCAGAAAAGGCCATTACCATAGACAACCTCCAGGTACCTGGGTGGGTCTGCTAAGCCCATTCTTAGTTCTGGTTACCCTTTATGAGAGACATTTACATTTGTAAAGAAAATCTCCATTTGTAGAGGTATCTTCTTCCCTGTACCAGGAAGAAGAGGGGGATGGCCTTACCTAGAAACTTATCAGAACAGAAGATGAGGACTTAAATCTGCATGATAAACTTACCCATTGTTAACTGTGCTGTTTAGGTAATATGCTATCTGACTCCCACTAAATTCCTACAGATAACACCCCCCTGGAGCCGGGGTCACCATGGTAATGGGTGTTTGAGCTATTTTTTCAGGAACTGAACCCCTCGTCCGCTTCAGGCCAGATTGAGACCACCAACCCATCAACTGGGCTGAAGCAGACAAGTGTCCGATAAGCGACCTTTTGACTACAACAGGTTGGAACTCCACCCTCAGGGCATGCTAATGCTGCCATTCTGTGACCATGAGTCCTACGAAGAGCCTTGAAGCCTGACTACGCTTGCACAGATCATCAATTACCTTATCTCTCCCAACCTCCAATCATTTCAGACCACCTTGCCCCTTCCCCATAAATACCCGAGTCCCTATTTTCAAGGAAGCGGATTTGAGATTCATTCTCCCGTTTCCACACTTGGCTGCCTTGTGAATAATAAACCCTCTCTCTCTGCAATCTCGATGTCTCGGTGATTGGCTTCTGGGCAGCGGGCAAAACGGACCTGGTGTGATAACAGTATCACCCCCTTCTCAAGAAATCGTTGCAGATATGTGTATACAACACCTATTTCATGCACTGGGACAAGAGTTCAGGACACCTTCCGTACCTGCTGCAGGTGGGGATTTCTCTCTGGTTTATCCACGATCCAAAAGTAACTACTAAGCAGTTTTCCATTCCAGGCTTTTCTCTCACCTTTAGAACACACCATCTGAGAGTCTGGCCCCTGCCATCACCCACGGCTTAACTTATAATTAACTCCCATAGAAGGAATTGCAATTTCCCAAAGCCCCAAACTGCCTTGGCTCAGGGTATTTCCACTTGACTGCTCACATCTGGAGTCCCACCTAGAGGACATCTCACCATCTTCCTGATACGACTGCTGCTCCCAGCCTCTACCATTCTAGGGGTAGGGGTGTGTCTTGCTTATCCTAGTATTTCCACGATTAACACAGTGCTTTCCAAAGAGAAAATACCCAATTAATGTTTGGTGAATAAACGAGTCAGTGAACAGGATCTTTCATTTATTAAGATTAATTCAGATTACTCCTAACTTTCTTGAATAAGCCAAGCAAATCCAGGTACATATCTTTTAATGTTACAGAACAATAGACTAAAGTGGTTAAGGGAATCCAAAAATTAACCACTCTTTACATTTTTTCTCTATTTTCTGCTGAGTTCTTTCATATTTCGAAGGAAATTTCTATTCCAATTTCATGTTATTTTGTTCCAGATCACAAAAGGAGATGGAAGGTTCTCCAATTTGTTTTACAAAATATCAACACTCTTATTCTTAAACCTGATTAAAAGCAATAAATGTGTGAGCAATGTCATTTATAAACTTAGATTCTAAAGCTAATGAAACTGTTAGAAGGAACAGCATTTGAAAAATATCCCAAAAAAAAAAAAAGATAAACCTTCAAGTCACCCACACAGAACAGGAACACAAAGCCGTTGTACACTCTGTTTTCCCAGCCTGACCCCCGACCCTCTTCTACTTAGAACTTTGACTGCCCTTTTCAAAGAGAGTGAAGATTTGGGTTCATTCTTCAGTTGGGGCAGGAGAAGCTGCTGACCAACGCTGCGCAATGAACATGGCAGTAGGACTATCCACGGGGCCAATTGTGGCCCGGGCTCTCTCTTCCTCATCTCTTAAAGCCTTCTCATACCAGCAGGAGAAGGAAATGGGGTCAGTCCCTTTGATCTTGGCCAAAAATCCCAGAACTTTCATCTTGCTGGTTTCAGCATGGGCCCTTGGACCCCACACGAATTCATAGCGTGCGGGATCACTATTACGCACCTGCCGGTACTCCAGGTAATTCTCTTGCACCCAATCTCTGGTAATGAGCTTCCTGGGCTCCCCATAAATGAAGTGCTCCCTCCCAGCATACACTCCCATCGTATTCAGGAAATCCCAGATGTCTTCCTCAGGGGCACAGTTGCCCTCTATGAAGATCACACCCCAGGAGGCCGTTTTTAGGCATGCTCTGGTTGTCACTAAGCATCTCATCATGGGTGAGGTCCAGTGAGTTGACAAGGACATAGGAGTGGATGGTGGGGTCCACTTCCTTCACATCAAGGCCAGAGATCACCTCCAAGCACTTAGAAGCTTTCTTGAAGATCAGAGAAAATCGTTTCTTGTACCTTTTGATGACAATCTTCAGCATTTCTGCCTTTGTGATGGGCTCTTTCAATCGATACTTGAGGATCATGAAATGCACTAAATCCGACACCTTCTGATCTAGCCAGTCCCTGGGCAAGGATTCAGTATCTGTTGAGGTCTGCGGGGAGCTTGTATCCTCCTCTTCTTGGCTGCTGAAGCCTTCATCTGATGTGCTCCATAAGATGGAGGAGAAGGAGCAGGAGCTCTGAGGATTCTGAGGAGGACTCAACATCACAGCGGCAGGCTCCTCCCCCTCCTCCTCCTCCTCTCCCTCCTCCTCCCCCTCCTCTTCCTCCTCCTCCTCCGTGATGCCTGGGATCACAGGAGAGGAAGGTGGGGAGGAGGAGGAAGAAGAGGAGGAGGAGGAGGAGGAAGACGAGGAGGAGGAGGAGGAGGTGGAGGGGTAGGAGAAGGTGAAAGAACATGAGGAAATGGAGGAGATATCATCCTCCTCCTCAGCTGTGGGATCCTGTGCTACCACCAGGTCCCGTATCTCATTTTGGGCCCAAAAGTCTGGCTCAAATGTGAGGCATGGACGCTTTGGAGAGTGAGACATGATGACTCTTGTTGGAGGCAGCAGGTGGAAGTGTGAGCAGGATGGTGGCAGATGGGATCCCACGGGCCTAGGGGAGAGAGGGAGAGGGTCAGCAGCCTCAGCAGAGAAACACACCCTTGGCAGCTCTGACAAAGGCCAACTTACAGGTCTCCTCTTTATGGGGTGCTCTAGGGCCTCACAGAGCTCCTGTCTTCCTGGACAGTTTGTCCCCTAGGAACCTGTAGGAGGATGTGAGAAAGCTCCTCAGGGTGCAGCCGGCCAGCACAGCCCAAGGCGTCCAGGGCTGACTGTGGGCCGGTGGGATCAGGCACTGTGGGGTCCCTCCTGTGCTGGCGTGGGTGGAGTCCTTGGTAGACATTCAGGGTGTGTACCTCACCCTTGACTCCTAGCACTGCCTGGACCTCCTCTGTTCTGCTGACCTGAGGACATGGGCCTTGTGGGAGATCAAGATTTGGCCACCCTGAAATCTCTCTCTTTACCTTGGTTGTTTTCTCTGAGGACATTTGACCTCTCCCAAACTGCCTAAAGAATTTAAAACAAAAGATCTGTTTCAGGAAGGAGTTATTATCATGATGGCTGTAAAATAGATGTTACAATAGGAAAGGCACCAACAAGCCCATCTTATCGGAAGTTCTGTCTCTCTGGCCACATTCTCTGGATGGCCCTGCAAGGAGTTGCCAGACAAACATTTACATTTATAAGGGAAATCTCCATTTGTAAAGGTATCTCCCTCTCTGTATTGGGAAGAGGGGGGATGACCTCATTTCTAGAGGCTTATCAGTGTGGAAGGTGAGGCCTTAAATCTGTATAATAACCTTACTCTTGTTTACTGTGCTTTAGTGGTAATCTCCTGTAACTGACTCCCCCCACCCCCAACATCCTCCTTTGTCATTGGCTGAACATGGTATTTAAGATGAGAATTTCTGCGATTGTGTTGAGAAGCGCAGTGTCCCTGCTTTCTCCCATGTATACACGTTATTAAACTTGGTATTATTTTCTCCTGCTAACCTGTCTTGTTAATTATTTGGCCAGCCATAAGAACTTTAAGGAAAAGGGCAGAGGGAGATTCTCCCTCTCTCCCGACGACAGTTTTGGCAACGAGGATGGGATGCTAACTGGCTGGCAAGTTGCCTTCTCTGGCTGGAAGAACTGCCTTCTCCCTGGACTACTGCAGATGATGAGATATGGGAATGCCTGACAAAAGCCGGCAAAAAGGTAAGACTTCTTACCACGTCAGCCTCCCGGAATCTCTATCTGCGGAGTCCGGCGGAAGGAAGTGGTGAGAATTTTTTTTCTAAATTTAGATTGGCAGGAGAAAATATTTGGGAAACTAGTTTCTTGTGCTTTTAGTGACTCTGGTAAATTTGGCAGAGTACTCTTGGTTTTGATCTTGATCCTTTTTCCTCCCAGAGTAGTCTCTGTCTTGTTCTGTGTCCTGAGAAAATTTGGCTTTGTGACCAGTGAGAATATTCTCCTTGGTCTCCACCATACAGAAGGTGCATTTACCGGGGTGCACCTTGGTGGCCAGTCGAGTAGACTGGGGTTTCGAACTGTCTCTTTGTCCGGCTGTGCCAAGCTCTCAGGGGAGTTTGTCATAAAGGGCCCAGTCCATAAGGGCTTCTGTCGTCTTAACCTTCGTTGCTTGTTAGTGCTGGGAAAATCCCATTCCAGTATCGCCTGCCCGGTGTCACAGATTAGCGGGTCCGCGACCGGAGGCGTCCCACACTATTGTGGGAGACCGGAGACACCATCCTTACCGCCTGTGCAATGAAGGTCTTTACTTTCTCTGAATATCTTTGGGAGTGAATTCTGTGGATCATGGGGGCTACATCATCTGCGCCCTCACCAGGGATGCCTCTTGCGTCCATGGGAAAGATTTATTCTAAGCGTGGAAAGTTACCTACGGGTCTTTCCTCAAAAAGGCTTATTGGATCGAGTCACTATTGGAATAAATATACAAATGAAGATCCTACTCGTCAATGGCCAGACGACAGATCCTTTGAATTGGGAAAACTTCTAAATTGGGGGAAAAAAAATGTTTTGAGAGCTCTCACATAATTGTTTAATTGGTACCTAAGAAAAGGCCAGAAAAAGAAAGGGAAAAATTTGACTAGACTAGACAAATAAGACCTTGACTCAGGTTACAATTGAATTGAGAACATGTAAAAGTGTAAGTGTTGATAAGATTATAAAGGTTGGCATGTTTGAGCTAATTTTATACAAAGAGGTTACATCAACTTTGCCTGAGTACGTTTTAAAATGTCTGACTGGGAATGCTTCCCTTGTCCAAAATTAGAAGACCAAGACCTATTGATAAAAGTCTTGATGAAAACTGTGTCTAGAGGTATAAGAGGTGATGAGATTTACATGAAATTTTGTAGAAAAACTGATGTTATTTCTATTACAGAACTGGTTAACAAAAACAGTAATTTAAACGATGGCTAATTTTATCTAATGTCTTATGAAGTCTTGTAGGCAATCTAAATAATTATTGGGAACACGTAACTAAATAGTTGTGAAAAAGATGAATGTTGGATGAACTTTAAACAATAATTATGTGTTACGGTGGTTACAGCTTCCAAACTCTTTTTGGTGACTTAAAACTTTAGAGTTTTGCTAGATTTTATGATAAAAATTCTCTGAGTATCATCATTTCCAAATAAAATATTAGACATTGATTGCTAAATGTAGGTTTGTCTACTTTTGGCTTTTTTTTAATTACAGGAAAACTAAAAGTTGTTTTGGGTCTATTGGTAAACATGTCTTGTGTTTTATTAAGAGACTGTACTATAAAGTAACATTTCTAGAAGTTATGAAGTGTTTATAAATTTTCCAAGCCACAAGATACTAATGTAAAAGAAAGTTTATAATTGTTTACTTAGTTTTTACTTAGAAATTAAGCTTTCTAAGGGTTAAAATTCCTAATTAGTATATGTGATTGAAGCTACTAAAAATTAAGAAAAATATGTCTGTGCACAAGGAAAGTAAGACGTATAAAGAAGGTACAAAGAATGGAAATATTTTATTTGGTTGATTAAGAAAGATAAATTTGTTCTCAAGTATTAGGAGGGAAAAGAAAGACATGGGACAAATTCTGAATGTAAAAAGAAAGTTATAGAAGGTCTGTGGAAGAGGAATTCTGGAAAAGGAGTTTTTCCATGGTCAAGTTGGCTAAGATTAAAATGAATTTAATTAAGTAAATGAGTTTTAATATCAGAAGCAAGCTGGTACAAAATTATAATTTGGTCTTATTTCTCTTAAAGGGATAATTTTCTTGAACTTGATAAAGAGGTTATAAAAGATTTTTCTTTACCTTTGAGTAAGTCTACCTAAAAAAAAAAAAAAAAAACCTGTTCAAATAATTTCCTGTGTTCAAAAGACTGAGGTCTCTCTATTAAGGCTTTTTGGACTGTTAATGCTCTGTTTGCTTTGACTTTTTATATTTTTGACAAGCTCCCCAAAATTCATACCTTAAATAAAGTCTTTTTACTTTTTTTCTTTGGGAATTTTCAAAGGGCCCTGGAACTCCTCAAAGAAATTTGCTCTCTTCCTATAAGGAGGAAGATACTAAACTTATTAGGCTTATTCAGTATGTTAAATTACATGGGAAGCATTGTCAGACAAGTGATGATAAGCCTGCTTAGGTGGTATTTTGTGGGTAAATGTTATTGATATAGGCGTTTTAAAATTGTATAACATTACTGAAATTCTGATCTGTCCTGGTTATCAGTCATAATTCTGGTTATTATTATTTTAAAGTGTTGTATGTCACAAAATTAACCAAATTTCTTTGTCAATTGCCATTTTGAGGTCTTGTTGTTTACAGACATTTCTTTGCTCTGATGCTTTTGCAAAATGTTTCAACTTCAGAAAAATTCATGGAAAGGACTCTGACAGTTACACTGGAGTACAGGTTTCTGACAAACTTTCTGATCATAAAACTGAACTTGGTAAAAAAAATTACAGAAATCTGATGGAGAAACTGACTTCATGAAGCTGCTAACAAAAAGACTGGGATCGAGAATGGATTACACAGGACTGAATGAACTGATAAGGATGATTATAATTTTTATGATTTTTCACTTGAAGTATTGCTGAATTTTTAATGTTTTGTTTTTTCAGATTTAAGGAAAACTTTTTCTCTTTTCTCCTGAGCTAGCTATGACTTACAGCAATTTGGTAAATGATACTTGTGTAAGTAAAATTGAAATATTTATCTTTTTCCCTCTATCTGATCCCTCGAATTTGGAAACTCTTAGTAAGTGAGTATTGTTGTTTTCATGGCAATATAGTTATTTGCATAAGTTCAATAAGAATCTGTTCTCCTTATAACAGGACGCAATTGGAAACACTGGCTATATTACCAAGGTTGTGACTGGAACATCATATTTGCGATATAACCATACAGCTTTTGAGGAATGAAGATTGGACTTTATGGAATAAAGCCACGTGGAAATACTGGCCTGGTACCTTATGTTCCAAGCAG
This sequence comes from Diceros bicornis minor, assembly GCF_020826845.1. Classification (NCBI taxonomy): domain Eukaryota; kingdom Metazoa; phylum Chordata; class Mammalia; order Perissodactyla; family Rhinocerotidae; genus Diceros; species Diceros bicornis. The sequence goes on along the minus strand of NC_080781.1, from coordinate 127,913,307 downwards.
CACTTACCAGGATAAGTAAAGAAAGTCACTTATCTGGCAGGTACAAGGAAACTCGAAATATTTGGGGGGAACCTCGGAAGAGAGGAATTCACCCAAATCCGTAGGTATTGTAGGCGAAGTCTGATGACAAAATTCTTGGCTTGGCATTCCTGGCCTCGAGAGGCCTTTAAAGTTCAATCTGAGATTCCTTATCAAAAGTTCCAGCAAAGCAGATTTAAAGGAGCCTATGTGATCAACTGCTATTCTTGCTGTACTTATGTAAATAATTGAGCCAACTCTATTGGAACTAGACTTATTTTGCAAACTAGTTAGTTTTAATTTAGCTATCTTTGATAAAAATGAGGGTGATTTTAGAGAGAAAAATTATATTTCAGTAAAAACTGTAGTATACATTTGCGGATATTAGATCCTAGTTTTGCTAATTGTCTTTTAAGGTTTTTGTTTTATATCTGTTGACTGGACTGGATCCTGAGTTCTTCTAGTCTCCTGAAATATCTGGCTACAGATATCCAAACTAACGTTTTTGATTTTTTCCATCATTTTCATTTGAAATCACTGAAAACTGAACCTGCCCTTTTTCCTGAAGCCTTACAAACTGAAGCTGATGGACTTGATATAAACTTAAGAGATGACCTGACGACACCATCAGAGACATTTTAAACTGCAAAAGATACTTTGACGCTGACATCTAAAAATCTTCTTAACTGGCTGTCCTCTTAACTCAAACTCGTTTCCAATTTGCTCCAACCATTAACCTTGTTTTTCTTTTGTTTAAGTAGAAATGCTTCTATTAAATACTTGATTGCTTGCTTCCACAATATAGGCATAACCTTGAGAGCCCACCTGCATCATCACCTTCTAAAATGAACTTAATTGAACTGATCTATTATCAGGACTAAGAAATGTGTTCAGTGAGAGGAAACAACCTACCAACTCAGCTTCTGGACTATGAAACTTCTTTAAGTTTCAAAAGGACTGTGAAACTTTTAGTTTCAAAGGCGGGACTGTGGGAGATCAAGATTTGGCCACCCTGAAATCTCTCTCTTTACCTTGGTTGTTTTCTCTGAGGACATTTGACCTCTCCCAAACTGCCTAAAGAATTTAAAACAAAAGATCTGTTTCAGGAAGGAGTTATTATCATGATGGCTGTAAATATAATGTAAAATAGATGTTACAAAAGGAAAGGCACCTACAAGCCCATCTTATCCGAAGTTCTGTCTCTCTGGCCACATTCTCTGGATGGCCCTGCAAGGAGTTGCCAGACAAACATTTACATTTATAAGGGAAATCTCCATTTGTAAAGGTATTTCCCTCTCTGTTTTGGGAAGAGCGGGGGATGGCCTCATTTCTAGAGACTTATCAATGTGGAAGGTGAGGCCTTAAATCTGCATAATAACCTTACTCTTGTTTACTGTGCTTTAGTGGTAATCTCCTGTAACTGACTCCCCCCACCCCCAACATCCTCCTTTGTCATTGGCTGAACATGGTATTTAAGACGAGAATTTCTGTGATTGTGTTGAGAAACGCAGTGTCCCTGCTTTCTCCCATGTATACATGTTATTAAACTTGGTATTATTTTTTCCTGCTAACCTGTCTTGTTAATTATTTGGCCAGCCATAAGAACCTTAAGGAAAAGGGCAGAGGGAGATTCTCCCTCTCTCCCGACAGCCTCATACCAAGGCCCGCACCTGATGGTTCCTGGAGCCCCTGACAGGTGAGGAGGGGCCAGGCTCTGTGAGGTCCCCACTCCTCTGGAGTGGATAGTCCCTTCTGTGCTAAGTTTCTCACCTTTCCCCTAACAAGGCCCGCTCCACCCCACCCCCACCTCTGCTAGCCTTAGCCAATGAGGAGGAAATGAAGGGCGACACGTTCGACCACACTTACTCAGGGCCTCCCAGGGTGACAACAAGGGCTGGCCAAAGTCTGGGGGGATCCCTCTCTCCTAGCTGAGGGTTATACTCATTCCTCACACTGATGTCTGGTAGGGCCTGGGACTCTTCCCTCTGCTGTCCTGAGCCCAGCCCCTTCAAAACAAGCCCTTGCCTTCCTGAGACCACCAAGAAGGAAGTGAAGACGCACCATATCTGGCCACTATGCACCAGGGCCTCCCAGAGCTGACAGCAAGGGCAGGGTAGGGCTGGGTATGCCTTCAGTTTTGGGTGGCGGTGTGCCCTCAGTCCTCACTCGGTCCTTACTTTAAACCGTGGCAGAGTCTGGGACTCCTCCCTCTGCTGATCTGATGTGGCTCCCCCTCAGACTGCTGCCTCCTCAGAACGGGGCCCTGACCTCCCTGAGAACCCCTGGACAAAAGTAAGGAGGCACCACATCTTGCCACTCCTGCTAGCTCCTTCCAGTGCCAAAAGCAAGGGCTGGCCCCACCTGTTCTATGGTGGGGCTATCCTCAATCCTCCCTCACTGTACTCATCGTTACTCCTGGCAGGGCCTGGGCCACCCCCTGCTGACTGGACGTCACCCCCTCAGACCATGACCTCACCTCTCTGAGACATCTCACTCACCCTAGCAGAAAGGGAGGGCATACCATATCCAGCCAGCCCTGCCTGGGTCCTCCCAGGGCTGAGAACAAGAGACAGTCAGACTCTGTGGGGTCTCTTCTTTCTGGGCGGGAGGGGAGTACCTTTGGTGCTCACCAAGGGTCCTTACCTTGACACCTGGTAGAGCTTGGGACTCCACCCTCTTCTGACCTGATGTGGCTCCCTCAGCTAACCTGCCTTCACACTCAGACCAAGGCCTTCACCTCCCTGAGACACTCAAGACAAAAGTAAAGAGACATCACATCTAGCCACCCCTGCCGGGCATCTCCCAGAGCTGACACAGGGGCTGAACCCCATCTGTTCTGGGATGGGGGTTCCCGCTGTCCTCCCTTAAGGTATTCTTTACTCCTGGCAGGGCCTGGGCTCACCGCCTCTGGTCACCTGAAATCACCCTCTCAGATCAAGGCCTCACCTCCCAGAGACACCTCCACCCACACCATGCAGGAAGGTGGATCTTCTGCCCAGATCCTCCCAGGGTAGACAGTGGGGACAGGGTGGAGTTTCTGTGAGGCCCCTTCTGTCTGGGTTGGGGGGGTACCCTTAGTCCTCCTTCAAGGTCCTTACCTTATCTTGACTCCTCACAGATCCTGGGACTCCTCCCTCTGCTGATGTCACCAGCTCAGACCAAGGCCTTCACCTCCCTGGGACACTCCAAACAAAAGTAAAAAGACACCAAATCCAGCCACCTCTGCCTGGCGTCTGTTCTGGCATGGGGAATACACTCAGTCCTCCCTCAAGGTATTCATCTGCACTTCTGGCAAAGCCTGGCCCACCCTCTGCTGACCTGGAGTCTCTCCCTCCAGCCAAGACCTCACTTCCCTGCGACACTCCATCCCCTTGACTCCTGGTAGAGCATGTGGCAGAAATGAGAGTTCCTCCCATCTGGCCACCCCTGCTCAGATCCTCCCAGGGCCTTCTGGCCTCACCAAGGGTGCTTAACTCGACTCCCGGCAGAAAACACCACGCTTGGCAACCCTGCTGTGTGGCCTCCCAGGGCTGAGCGGGGACAAGCTTCTGCGAGACCCCTCTCTATGGGGCGACAGGTCCCCTGAATCCGCCCTCAGAGTCCTCATCTTGACATCTGGCAGCGTACGGTGCTCCTCCCTCTGCTGAACTCAGGCCACCCCCCTCAGACCCAAGTCCTCACCTCCCCGACACCCCCTCCCCAGAAGAAGGTGAGGGGGCCGCACGCAGTCACCACGCCCCGTCCTCCCCTGTTGACAGCAAGGGCAGAGAAGCTCTGGGCCCCATCGGCTCCGCGGCAGCGGGCGCCCTCAGTCCTTACACTGACGCTGGCTAGGGCCCGGGACTCCTCCCTCTCAGGACCTGAGTCCTCGCCCTCAGAAAAGCCTCCCGTCCCTCAGCCTCCCAGCATGGAAGTCCGGATACACCACAACCCGGGCCCCGCCTGGGGCTTCCCGGGGATGACAAGAGGGGCGGCCCCCTCTCTCGGGCGAGAGCGCCACTGCGGCCCGGCCTCAACGCCCGGCAGGGCCTGTGACCCGTCCCTCTCCCGCCCCGAGACCCCCACGTGGAAGTCGGGCCCCACCGTCTCGGGGAGCCCCGCCCGGGCTTGCTCGGGGCCCGCAGCAGGGCCACGCCAGGGCCGCCGCGCCCCTCGTGCAGGGAGGTCTCCCCGTGGGCAGCGCCTGGGACGCCCCTCCGCTGACCGGAGTCGGGCCCAGACCCCCAAATGGACGTCACGGCCGCCACAGCGCACCCCGTGCTTGGGGGGGTCTGGGACTGACAGCACACGCAGGGCTCGGCCCTCTCTCTGCGGCGGGAAGTCCCCCCCTCCTGCCGCAGGGTCCTCACCTCGCAGCCGGGCAGAGCCTGGACGGCCTCTCGACCGACCTACGTCGCCCCTCAGACAAAGCCTCGCGCAACTCAGACTCGCGAGACGCCACATCCGGGAACCCCGCCCGGGGCCTCCCAGGGATGACTGCAGGGGCACGGCGGGGCTGGAGCCCCTCCGTCTGCAGTGGGCGGTGCCTCCACGCCTCCCTCAGGGTCCTCTCCTTGATGATTGGCCAGGCCTAGGGCTCCTCCCTCTGCTGCTCTGAAGCCCCACCCCTCAGACTCCTGAGATCCAAGTCAGGAAAGGGAACATCCGGGAACCCTGCCTGGCCTTCCCAGGGGAGGCAGTAAGGGCGAGGCGGGGGGCGTGGAGGGGCTCCTTTGTCTGTGGTGGGGGCTCCCCTCACTCCTCCGTCAGGCTCCTCGCCTTCTGCCGGGCAACACCTGGGACTCCTCCCTTCGCTGACCTGAATCGGGGCCCCTCACGCGAAGCCTCACGTCCCTCAGACCCCCAAATGGACGTCACGGCCGCCACAGCGCACCCCCTGTGCTTGGGGGGGTCCGGGACTGACAGCACAGGCAGGGCTCGGCCCTCTCTCTGCGGTGGGAAGCCTCCCCCTCCTGCCTCAGGGTCCTCGCCTTGCAGCCTGGCAGAGCCTGGGCTCCTCTCGCCCCACCTAAGACGACACCCCTCAGAGAAAGCGTCCTGTCCCCCAGACTCCCGAGATGAAAGTCCCCACATGCCACCTCTGGGAACCCTGCCTTGAGCCACCCAGGGATGACTGAAGGGGCTGGGCGGAAACCGGGATGCCCCACTCTGCCCGGGGTGGAGAAACCACTCAGTCTTAGCTCCGAGTCCTCACCCCGACTCCTGGCACTGCCCGGGTCGCTTCCCTCTGTTGACCTGAGTTCATGGGCCCCAGAACATACCCCTCCCCTCCCTGAAAGCATCAAGGTGGAAGTGAGGGAGCATCATATCTGCCACTATGAGCCAGGGCTACCAAGGGTTGACATCAAGAGCCCCGGGGCCCCGGACCCCCCAGGCCACGCCCCCTCATCTGAGATTGTAGCATACCCTCAGACATGTTCAAGATATTTATATTTACTCCTGATAGGGCTTACATGTCCTCCCTTTTGCTGACCTCAAGATGCGTCCCTCAGTCCAAGGCCCCCATTTCTCTGAGACTCCCCTTCTCGAAAGAGGACTAGGGGAGGGGGTGCTTCTGCCTGACTGCCCTGCCTGGGACCTCCCATGCTGACAGCATGGGCAGCTTTCTGTGGGTCTCCCTCTATCTGGAAAGGGAGTCTCTTTGGTTCTCCCTCAAGATCCTCCTCTGGATGTCTGGCAGTGCCCGGGTCCCCTCCACACTCCCGACATGGATTAGATACTCTAGCTGACCTTTGGTATTTAATATGAGTAAGAATTAAATCTTTGTTATATTAAGTGACTAAGATTTTGGATTTGTTTGTTTTCCAGCAAATTGTAGCATATCCTGATGGATATTCATGTTTTGCTTAGACTATATGAAGATCCATCCCTGAAGTGTGGAATGAAGAGCTATGTATCATAATCTACAATGAATGAATAGATATTGTTGGTGCCTGAGATGGAGTCTTGCACTCTGAACTCCCAACCCATGCCCATCCTAAATTGTTGGGTGGGTGGGGAATAACTGAATGATAGAAACCAACGATAAGTTTGGGAACCAGAGATGAGAATACATCCATATGCCTGAGAGAATAAAAGAGGCAAAATTGCCTCCAGCCCAGAGTAGTGAGAGATGGAAAGAAATGTCCAAGTGATCTGTCTGGGAAGATGGGCCTAAGACTGTCTGACATAGTCACCATGCACTGTATTCTGTGCACAGCATATCAGAGGTAGTAGCGCTATCTGAGCATAGCACTGAAGAAGTAAAGGTCCTCTAAAAGCCCTACCTTGTTTCTTCAAGAATCAGAATAGTGGAAGGAAGCAGTTAAATGTTTCCCATGCCCCTAAGAGGGGCATGGAAGTGTCTTAGAGAGTTGGAACTAGAAAAGCCCTGTGGCTGAAATTGACAGATGACAAAGATGTGTTCTGCATGAATCAGCCACAAAGATCCTGATGGGATGATGCGCATCTCAGATGTCAGATGGACACAACTCTAGGGAATGTGACAGAGATTCTGAATTGATTAAGTTTTTGCCACATGCAAATTAAGTGCAATTATAGAAAAATGGTATTGTATTTCTTGTTCAGCTTAGCATTTGAACCAGGTATATTTATGTATCAACTATACCGATAAAAATGTCACTCTCTTACAAACCCACTTGCGTTCCAATATGCTTTTTTGGGCGTAAGAGGAAGGGATGGAGTTATAATGAATGTGCTGAGAAATGAGCATGCCTTGCATCCCGTCTTCTCTATTCTGCAGAAAGGCCCTTGAGTTGTATATTGCTTGAGGGCCCATCATTTTCCTCATGGGCAATAAAAGTTGAGAACCACTGATCAAAGCCATTGTTCTGTTTGAGAACCAGTGTGTATAAATACCTTGCCATTGACTGAAATATAGACTGTGCAGGCTGGACCCCATAACCCGTGGTACAATAATGCTGAGTTGAGCTTAAGACAGCTTCTATTTCTAGATCATCCATTGGAGGTTAACATGCTTTTGGGCACTTGTTATAACAGAGCACATGAAGTCATTTCAGACATCAAGGCTGGTCCTATGTTATCCTATGCGCCAGACTGAATCTAAAAGAGGACAAGAAAGCAAAAAGAAAGAGGGAGAGAGACAGAGAGAGAGAGAAAAATAAAGGGGAAGGGAAGGGGGAGGAAGAATAAGGAGAAGGAGAAGAAGAAAACAAAAGAAAGGAAAAGAAAAGAAAACTATCCCTAAACCTGAATTTGTAGAAAGCTTCAAAAGTCTGAGTTTTGGGGCCAGCCCAGTGGTGTAGTGGTTAAGTTCGTGTGCTCTGCTTTGGAGGCCCGAGGTTTGTGAGTTCAGATCCCGGGCGTGGACCTACACACTGCTCATCAAGCCACGCTGTGGTGGTGTCCCACGTACAAAATAGAGGAAGATTGGTACAGATGTTAGCTCAGGGACAGTCTTCCTCAGCAAAAAAAAAAAAAAAAAAAAGTCTGAATATTGACAACTAATATTTAAAAATAAAATTATTAGAAAGTCAGGTAGCTAAACCTGTTTTTGAAAAACATCTGGGCAACTGGAAAATACTTAGTAAAGTAATAATGACAATGATTATTTCTTATATACTTGATCCCCTACTGTATATTTTACACCAGATCGTGTTTTTCCTTTAATGAAATTTCCAAAAGCTTTTCATCTTGATCAGAGTAAAATCCAAATTCCTAAGAAGGCTCTATATGATCTGGCCACCTATTAACTCTATGACTTCAATGCTTATTCTCCTCCTGGATTGCTTTGCTCCATCACACTGACCAGTCTGTGATTCCTGTAACCCACAATGCATAAGTCCATCTCAGGGACTTTGCATTCTTCTGCCTGGAAGGTTCTTCTCCAAGATATCAGCTGTGCATCATCATTTTCTTCAGGTCTCTACTTAGAAGCCACTTTATTGGAAAGGCCATCCCCAATTTAATGGTGAAAGCATTATATGATACTTGTACTTTTGTCAAAAAAAATGATCCTTTTTATCAGTTTCATCTAAGTACAGTGCCTAGAACATGTAAGCTTTCACAAATACTTAGTGAATTAACACGTTAATCCGAGCTTAGTATTGCAGCCTTCAATATTAGAAAACATTGACATGTAGAGGAAAGAATGCTGAACTGCCAGCGAGTAACATTTGGGAACTGATTAATTCCTACATCTATAAAAGGGATGATACTGTCCATGCTAATTATTTGCACAGTAGTGCTAAGGCCTATTAAATAGCCAAATGTAGTACAACTCAACGTATATTAATGTTATACTCATTAGTATTACTCCTGTGACATTCATTAGAGGCAATATGGCACAAAGGTAAGGACATGGACCTGGTTCAAATCTGGATTCTGCTACTTCCTAGTTGGGTGATCTAGGTCTAGTTTCTTAACCTCTCTGAGCCTTAGTTTCTTCATCTAAAAGGTGGAAATAATAATAGAACCTACTTCCCAAGGTTGTTGTGGGAAACAGATGAATTAACATATGTAAAACTCTTAGCACAGGGCCTGGTACATAGTGTGTGTTCAGTCCCTGCTAACTATACTGGTGAATATATTAGGATGTGGAAATTTATGGCATTGAACATCTAGGACCAAGATTTAGATTTTTACAAAATAGAAAGCACTGGACCTCATTGAAGCTAATACATTTCTAGCATAGAGTATTAAAACTGGAAGAGACCATAGGATGAAGGAACCCAATGTCCTCACATTTTTAGAAGAAAAAACTAGAATCCAAAGAGGGAAAATAACTTATTCAGCATCACCCAAATACTCAGTAGCAAATTTAAGGCAAGAATCCAGGTCTCAACGCTCGGAAATATGCTAACTCTTCCTTCAGAAAGCTGCACAGTAGGCTTGGTATAGCCTCTGCAGTCAGTGGAGATGTCAAGGCATCAGGGGCCACAGGGTTTAGGACACCGTAATACTCATTAGATTTTCCCACAAATGCTTCCCCACATATATATGTGCAGGTAAGAAACAGTGAGAATGCTATGCAAATTCAGCCTAGGACAAGTCCTTCAGCCTTTCTGCCCATTTCTCTCAACCAATTGCTGATGCCAAACTCCACCAATATAAAAATTCTAGAACTGCAATTGTCTCTATTGATGTCAGTAATATGCATGGAGTCGAGATTTCAATCTAATTTCATGAGTAAATCGTTTGTAGAATTTTTACATTTTATGGATCAAATAGGATTTTGAAAAATCGACTAGAAGTGAAATGTTAGTGATATCTTCTTATGAGTGGGGAAACGGTGGCATGGCTATAGGCTGATTTACATGCCATTTCCATCTCCAAGTGATAGTTAGGAGTGAGATTGCAGCTGAGGTGAACAATCATTCCAATTCTGGTGTCAGGTCCCTGGAGAAAGGAGATTAGACTCTTACTGTCAGTTAATTCCAGAACTTAGATGTATTAAACACACACGTGCAATGGTATTTACAACAAAAGTATTCACCACCATCACTGTCTCTATTCCTGTTGATTGAATGACAAGTTCCTGCTGTTACTGTGGAGGAAATTGCTGCTCCGGTTCCCTGCAGAGGTGAGTTGTAATTTACTCAGTGGAGTGGCCTTCCAAAACATATCAACTCTGCTAACGTGGCCGTCTTACACTGTGGGAGTAACTTTTCTTTGGTAAAAACTTGCTGAGTAGATAACATGTATAGCCTTTTTAGTTCCACTATGAAGTCATATTATTTAACTATATATACAGTTAGCTTTTTAAATCCTTAATGGCAATAATTTTTCCTTGTTCTTAAAGGAATAAAGCTTATTTATTTCTGTTTTTGACCTGGGAGCACATGGGCTGCTAGCACCTCACCCAAAATGGCATACCGAGGAAGGCTTTTCAGAGACAATAGAAGAGATTATTGCTTAAATTGGTCCTTTTAGGACTAGCAGAAATTAACATCAGGAGGAAGAATATTCCCAGCACATGCAAAGAGGCAGAGAAATAAGAGATGAAAAGATCTATTTGGAGACTGCAAAGAGTTCACTTTTTGTATCGATTTGAATGTTGAGGTGGCAAGAGTTGAGCTGGGGCCAGATCTTGGAACACTTTGAAAATTATGTTAAAGAAACTTGAATGTCTTCCTAAAATTTTTTGAATCAATCTAGAAGGTTATGGGAAATCCTCGAAAGGTTTTGTATAGGAAAGTGTCATGAATAGTCTTTTTTGAGGGATGGGCCAAGGGACAGATGTGGGAAGAGATGAAGGTGGCTGTAAGTAAGTTTCATGCTTTTCAAATAGGGCCTTTCAAGATAAAAAAGATCATTCCAAAGTCAAGTGAATGTAAGTCTGAAATCTTCTGTCCCCAAATGGGAACTTTAGGGGTGTAGAACCCATGTTCATGAACTAGAGCTAGAGAAATTCTTATTTCTTATTTTCCTTATTTTTGACACTTTTGTTTTACATGTTAATAGCCAACAATGTTCCCATAAATTATTTTACTATTTCTTGTGAATCCTGTGTGCTCTGTATGAATGTTATGTCCTACATTGCAATTTAAGTAATCATTCAGCACTAGTAGTATCCATACCGTCTTTCTATAATCCTGAACCAAACTTCATGTTTCCTTTCATTGAAGAATAGGAGCAAGGTACAGTATGTGTAATTAAATTAAAAAAAAAACAAAACATTTTCTTTGTTGTTGTTATTGTTGTTCTAGCCAAGAGGAGCCTGAGAGAGATCACAATTTTTAAATAATAGCAATTTAGATGCTTTCTTGCTGCTAAGGCTGACCCAATGCTTTTAAATGTGAAAACAGTCTCTGAGGACATTTTCTATCAAAATAGATCAGCGAATCAATTTCTCAACATAGCCGATAATATCACCTAACTCTTTGATATCATTTGAATAGATACTCATACCATTCTCTCATGGGCAGACATTTGAGCGCAGAATAAAACCTTGGCTCCATGGAGACATTTCATTATTCAAATTAAAAGTGATTTGATGATGAGATCAAGATGTAGAGCATATTAATTTGGTTTCATCACAAGGTTGTAATACAACCCTAATGTTTCAATATTTTTTCATGAAAAGAAACTGTCACCAAGTACAACAGTGATATTACTATTCTTTTATAATTATAAAGGAAGTTAATTAAAATATTAAATCTGAATCTTCAACTTTAGGTTAAAAATGAGATTATAGAAAATCCCCCTATGTTTGTGACACTATTTAAAAAATTGTACCTCCTTGAGTGCACTTATTCTTTACCTCTTTCAAAAATATTTATTGATTATCAGCTATGTGCTACTCATTATGCTAGGAAATTCTGACAAAATGTTGAACAAAAACAGACATGGTTCTCATGGACCTTATCATCTAATTGTTAAAGTATATATTAATCAAATAATCACATAAGTAAGTGTATCATTCCAATCTGAGAAAAAATTTATTAATGTCAAGAACATGGTTACATGGAGCGTATTAAAGAGGATCCTGACCTAGACTAGGGGGAAAGGTTGGCCAGGGAAAGCTTCTCTGAAGAAATGTTACTTTAGCTTAGACCCAAAACATGACTAGTCCCTGATTAGGTAAAGGGCATAGGTATCAGGGAACATTCGGAATGAATCAAATAGTATGTACAATGCATACCTGTATGTACATACCAGTATGTACATACAGTACCGGATGGAAGGATAGAATGATACATTAAAGGAACTGAAATTAGGCTAGAGTGACCGGAGTGTAGAGGGTGAGGATGAGAGTTCTGCAAGAGGAGGCTGGAAAGGTAAGAGAAGGTCATACCGTACAGCACCTCATAGGTCATAATCTTAGAATTAACTAAAAATTTTGGTTTTTAAGAGTGTTGAGCCACTAATGACTTTCAAGCATGCAATTGACATTCTCATCTTTGTGTTTTGAAACACCCTAGTTTCAACAGAGAAAATAAGTTGAAGGATCTGGAGTAGAAGCAGGCAGACCAGTTAGGAGGTTATTGCAGTTGACTAAAAAAAGGATAGCCTAGGGAAGACTTATGACAGTGGAGGCTAAGGGGAAGACAGATTTAAAAGATGTCAAGGAAGCAACATTGTCAGAAGTTGATAAAAATTGGAAAATGTGTGGCAAGGAAGAGAAAAAGGTCGAGAATAGCTCTGAGGTTTTTGAGTAACACTACTGAATACATATGATATGCATACTTGAATGACTTCTGGATAGGACACTTTCATAAAAAAAGATCCAGATTCATTTGGAAACAGAAGTTACAGTATAAGGAAACCAAGACTGTTCCAAACTTCTACAAACAAGCTATAGTTCATACATCCACTTTACACATTAGAACCAAATGTGACTATCTTATAGATGCCATGCATTGCAGTGTAAATTGCTTTTTGTGTAGGTTACAAAGGTTGATTATTATTAACCTCTTCATCCATAAGTCATGTTAATTGCACCATCAAAATCACTTTTATATCCATGTCCTTTCCTCCATCTTACTTCCTTGTTTCTTTCTTTTCTTCCTTCCTTGCTTTCTTCCTTCTCGCCAGTCCTCCCTCTCCACACATATTTATGGAACATTTATTAGGAATCAAGCATTACGCAAGTCACTAGGCATACAATGGTGAATGAAACACATTTGCTGACTTCATGGAGCTTAAAATCTATCAGGGTAGATACTTTAAAACAAACATTAAGAAAGAAATAAATATCTGATTATATCTGTGGTAAGTAGAATAAGGAAAATATATAGAGTGCAATGAGAGTGATGATCAGCACGTTTAGTCACATGGGTACACAGAGGAGAGAGCTACCTATGTAGTGAAATAGCCCATTGCCTTTTGAACCGTGTTTCGTAGAGATAGATAGAACAAAATGGGCCATCATCTCCACAATAGACCTTAACATGGAGAAATTATTATTTTTTTTTACCTTTTATGTCTTTTTAATTCTCTTTTTTATTTATTTATATATTTTTAAATAAAATTTATATGTATTTAAGGTTTACTTGATGATTTGATATACATATACAGGGTGAAATGATTGCTACAGTCAAGCTAATAACATATCATTTCCTCACATAGTTACCATTTTTCGTGTGTGATGAGAGGACCTGAAATCTACTCTCTTAGCAAATTTCCAGTGTTCAATACAGTATTATTAAGTATAGTCATCATGCCTGTACCTTAGATCTCTAGGCTTATTCATCCTACATGAGTACAACTTTGTAACCTTTGATCAACATCTCTCCATTTCCTCCACCTCCCTACTCCTGATAACTACTGTTCTACTCCCTGCTTCTGAGTTTGACTTTTTATTTTTAGATTCCACATATGAGTGAGATCACATGGTATTTGTCTTTCTCTGCCTGGCTTATTTCATATAGCTTAATATCTTCCAAGTTCATCCATGTTGTTGCAAATGGCAGGATTTCCTTCCTTCTCGTGACTGAATAATATTCCACTATTATTCCAATATATATCACATCTTCTTTATTCATTTATCCATCAACAGACACTTAAGTATTTCCATATCTTGGCTATTGCGAATAGTGCTGCAATGAATATGGGAGTGCAGATATCTCTTTGAGATACTGATTTCATTTCCTTTGGGAATATATCCAGAAGTGGAATTCCTGGGTCATATGGTAGTTCTGTTTTTAATTATTTGAGGAATCTCCACACCGTTTTCCATGATGGCTGTACCAATTAAAATTCCCACCAAGAGGATACAAGGGTTCCCCTTTCTCCACATCCTTGGCAACACTGGTTATCTGTTTTTGTTTTTGTTTTTGATAACCCCCAATCTAACAGGTACGAGGTGATATCTCCTTGTGGTTTTGATTTGCATTTCCCTGATGATTAGTGATGCGGAACACTTTTTCATGTACCAGTTGCCCATTTGTATGTCTTCTTTTGAAAAATGTCTATTCAGGTCCTTGCCCATTTTTTAAATAAGGTTATTTGGTTTTTGCTATTGAGTTGTTTGAGTTCTTTATATATTTTAGATATTAACCCATTATCAGATGTATGGTTTGCAAATATTTTCTCTCATTTGTAGATTGTCTCTTCACTCTTGTTTGTTTCCTTTGCTATGCAGAAGCTTTTTAGTTTGATGTAATCTCATTTGTCTATTTTTGTTTTCACTGCCTGTGCTTTTGGGGTCATATCCAAAAAATCTTTGCCCAGACCAATGTCAAGAAGCTCTTTCCCTATGTTTTCTTCTAATGGTTTTGTGATTTCAGGTCTTACATTTAAGTCTTTAATCCATTTTGAGTTGATTTTTGTATTTGGAGTGAGATAAGGTTCCAATTTCATTCTTCCCTAACAGTTTCCCCAACCAGTTTTTCCTCACTAGTTTTCCCAACACCATTTATTGAAGAGAAATTATTTTGTGCTATCATGTTATCCCTTGTATCTTCTCTTTTCTAGAATAAGTAATTGCAATTCTGGAAAGAAGCTAGGATGCCTAAACTATGCTCTGGAATTTACTGAGAAGATGCACAATGTTTAGTTGACTTGATCACTAAATAATCACCTGCTGAAAATGCTCTGGTTTAGGGGTAACTAACATAGTATTATAATATTTGGAGACTGGAATTGTTTCTTTGGTTTTGGTTATATTTTAAACTTCTCGAGTTTATTGTGTTATGCATATAAGCACTGAAAAAAGCATGATCTCACTGAGTTATATTAAGTAAGGTCTTTTTTTTTTTTGGTGAGGAAGATCAGCCCTGAGCTAACATCCATGCTAATCCTCCTCTTTTTGCTGAGGAAGACTGGCTCTGAGCTAACTTCAATTGCCAATCCTCCTCCCTTTTTTTTTCCCAAAGCCCCAGTAGATAGTTGTATGTCATAGTTGCACATCCTTCTAATTGCTGTATGTGGGACGCGGCCTCGGCATGGCGGGAGAAGCGGTGCGTCAGTGCATGCCCGGGATCTGAACCCGGGCCGCCAGTAGCGGAGTGCGCGCACTTAACAGCTAAGCCATGCGGCCGGCCCAAGTAAGGTCTTTTAGATATTATTAAAATCCACTTTATACACACCAGTACATATAGATGTAGATGTAGATATACACATACATATGCATATGCATATACGCATGCATATACATATACATATAGTTGTTTGGCTTGAAAGAGGATAGCACAATTTGCCAGCTGACAGGAACCTTATGTAGGAACGTTATTCTTTTGATGTAACTGGGCAGATATTAATTGGGAAACATGGAGTGAACAGAGAAGCCACTCAACGTGTCTCTAGGTTTAGCAGTAGCTGTCCCTTTATGTTCTATATGTGTTTTGTGGGGGCCAAGCACTCAAGAAAGCCCAGGCCATGGCTCAGCCTCTTCTCAGCAACTTTCCTGAGCTGCACTCATTGCTAAGTGCTCTGGGCATACTGCATCCAGTGTCTGAGCTCACATGTGGACACAGGGGATCCTAGTGGCCTGAGTGAGGGGGACAAAGGCCCTCTGCCCCACAGCCAGCTCTCCCACCACATCCCTAGTAACCCTGTCTAGACTCAGGCTTAGGATCTAAGGGATTGGTGGGAAAAGGGGTTGAACCAGGCCTGCTCAGAATCTGTGGGCCACAAACAAGCCAGAGTGGGAGTAGGTGGGATTATTGATCTGAGGTTAGAAAGCAGAGACAGAATCAGAAGATGATCAGTTGAAGAACTAATGGAGCCATCCTCCTTAACGTGTTTCCGCCAGGGAGAGGCTGTATAAAACCTGCAGGAAATGAAATGACAACAGCAGCCCGTGAAAGACCCAAACAGACATCTCAGCCCCAGCTCCATCAGCTTTTGTTACCTTCTCCAGCCCTGAGTGCATTCTCCATCCTGGCTCTGTGAGCCTCGATATTAACCTGCTGCCGCCTCAGCTCTAGCCAGCAACTCGGCCCCAACTGCTGCCTTAGCCTCAGCTACTGAGGCTTCAGCCTCCTCTTTGGTCCTGATCCTGCAGCCCTGCTGCGCACTTTGCCGCGTTGGCTTCAACCATCTCCTCAGCCCCGGCCTCTGAGTCTCCACTAAACTCAGGCGCACAGGCCTATGGGCACCGGCCACCCCAAGGGAAGGGAAGAGAAGGACCCAATAAGTATTTCTGAATTCAAGGAGAGAGGAAAAAGAAAAGGAATTTAAATTATACTATATATATATATATAGTATATATAGTGTGTGTATATATATATATATATACACTATAAACTATAATACACTATTGTTCCTTGGAATGCAATCCTCTGTGGAACTAGATCCTGAGGCTAGCAACTGGCCTTGATACGGGTTACATAGTTTATGCCCCAAGGTGAGATGGAATCATAGTGTCTCAGGGAAAGATATTTTGTTCACTTTATGCTGTATACCTGTCTCATAGCCCAGAACATTTCTCCCCTCCATGAACACAGTTCTCCTTGTAGGAGTTTGAAGGGAATATAATGGTACCAGGAAAATATCTTCCATCAGAAGTAGATTAAGAAAAACAAGTGTCAAGCATAAGAGCACTACTCCTTCTGTGTTGCTCATGTGCCTTTTTTATTTGCAGCTCTTCATAAGTTATGCTTGTATAACTTAATCAATGCCTGTTGTATCTTTTGAATTGCATTAAAGATTTAAAGGAACCTCATTGAACTTTACACTTACGCATAGAAAATCCTTTCTGTTCTTTTTCCATAGGCAGAAATGATTTGTTCACAAAACTACTCATTTTCTAAGAGATTAAAAATTCTATTAACTTTTCAGAAAATATACTCAGTTCTTCAGATTACAATACAATATTTGACTCTGCAAACACAGATACCAAGGACAAAGCTCGTCGAGATGGGAACTGGGGTGAAAACAGCAGTCATGTTTCTCTGGGCATCTTGATAAGATTGTTATTCAGTACAGGCCAGGCTGCACTGGGGATTACATGCTCGTGGGGTTCAAAGGTCCCAATATTGCTTATTTTCATTCCCATTCCTTTCAAGAGGTGAAGGATTTCATGATTTTACATTATTTTATACCCTTTACTTATGTTCCTGCATTTGTATAGTAACCTCTAAGACAGCAAGGTGTAGCCTGGAAGCTCCCAGTGCTCTTGCTAGCCAACACTGTGGTGTATCCTGTGACAAGGCTACTTTTCTAGGGATAGCTGCTCTGCTTCTCTCCTCCTCTGACCAACTGACCCATAAGGCCTGAAAGCCACATTTTCAAACTTCTGCCCCAGCTCAGTCGGTTAATATACACTATTATTTGCCTTTTAAATTCAGTTTGATGTAGAATTACTACCAGTGATTTTATATTCTACCAAATAATATTTTTATGTTACCAACCTAATCAGAAAATCCCAGTTCAGTCAGACTTTCTCAGAGCCGAGCTACAAAATGTCGTCCCATTCCAATTTTTAATCTCCACCATAAGATAAATATGCAGCAAGGCTCTATAGGCAGCAGTTAACCTGACAGTGATTTCTTTACATCAAAAATTAGTTTCTAAAAATTATTTCTAAATTTAAAAAATTCACCTCAGGAAGTAAGAATACAGCAGTCTTTGTAGATAGATTTTTGCATAAGGAAAGGCTCTTTGAATCATGTTTTCTCTTTAGAAAGAAGGAGGGAAAGAAGGAAGGAAATTGACATGTATTGAGCACTTACTACATATCAAGTGATGTGCTGGACATTCTCACTGATCTTAATAAACTCATTTCATTTAACTTTCATGGCAACCTCCTGAGGTAGTTATTATGCCCACCTTTACATATGAAGACATAGACTCAGAGAAGTTCAATGACTTGCCTAAGGTCACACAGATCTCAAGTGGCAGAGCTGTTTGAACCTACTTCTGCCTAGTTAAAGAGCCTATGCTCTTTCCACCACATAGGACTGCCTCCTTATTTCTTGGGCATGTTGTTTTCCTGTTTTTGGTTAACTTTATAGTTTAACTAAATTTCCGCCTTCCAAACTCATTTTGTTTCTTTCTCAGGTCATTATTATACTTATTGTTCAACTGCCATCTGCTTTCAGTAGAACAATGGAAGCAGATTAAGACCAGGTGCACCAAAGTCAAACAATCACCTGTTCCGTGATTCTCTGTTTCTTGTCTCCTTTTTTGTTGGCACAAGAAACAACCGTTTCGACCATGTTCATTGTAATACAGAATCTTTCTCTGCTCCTGAATTGCATAAGAACTTGGAAAGGATCTCTTAGGAGAAGTGAGTCAATGAACTTGCAGAAGAAGATCCATTCTTATCAAGTCTGTTTTTAAATAGCTAGGACAGGAATCATTAAATCAAAAAAGCACAGAAACGTAAGTGCTTGGAACTGGAAGGCATTTTAGAGATCATTTCTGAGGAAGGGGAATAAGTTTCACCTTGCATGTCGACTCCGATGGTCTGGTCGCAGCTGCCTGGATTGCTGAGCTGGGGATTGTGAGACTGTATCTAGGTTCAGGGAAAAGGGTGCCGTGATCCATTATGAGTATCTGCTGTGGCTGCAAGAGGAACTACTGGAAGCATGTTTTCTCCAAATGTACCTTTTCTCAATTTATTTAAACCCTCCTCAATTTCAAGATACATAAACTGAGACCCAGAGAGGGGAAATGACGTACTGAAGATTCCATAGCCAGGGGGTGGCCGGGTCAGAACTGAAACCTAAGTCTCCGGCCTCATAGCTGGATGCTCTTTCCACTTGACTGTCCTGTCTCTAGTCAGACACTTTCCTAGTTTGAATATAAATCAAGCATATTAGGTTATCTCTTGGATATTTTGAATGAGTTTACTGCAAATGAACTCCCCAAATTCCTTCAAGTTTCCTTTAGGGAATAGCTTAGAGGAATTCTTTAGAGGAATAACTAAGGTTTATTTCTTCAACTACAACATTGCGTATGTATGTTAATTTAAGAATGAGTTGAGGAGAAATATATTTGGGAGGGATTGAGATGCAGCATCTCATTCAGGTGATAGGAGTCAGTGTGCATATATTTGCAGGTTAATATCTCTCTTAGGATTGTCTTGTATGTGACCTGCCTGCTATCCTGAGCCCTAAAGTGTGATGGCTTCTTCTCATAGATCGAGAAAACGTGAATGGATTCGTATCTCAAAACTGTGAGTTTCTTTGCCCTTTCCCCTTGTTGATGGTAATAATTTCATTCTTGCCTCTGTGACAATGTCAGGTCATATCTGTAATTGTTATGATACCCTCCTTTTGGCCTACTGAATTATGCTCCTTCCCTCCTCCATGAAGGCTTCCTTAATACATACAAAGAGATGTTGATTTCACCTATACCTGGGACTGGGTATATAAATCCTGGGGTTTTCATATCCGCAATTTCTTCATAGTGAAAAAGGAATATATTGATTTAGTTAGAGTTATACCATGGTTGATTTTCATGCAATTGTTTATGCAGTTTGAGCTGAATTCAGCTAATCTGAGTTGTCAAGCTTGCGATGATACACGACTGCCTCTACAGAAGCTTCTTTCCACAAAGTTTCTTTTTCTCTTGCTGGAAAGTGCTCCATTAAATGTATTATTTTGGGGCAGATGAATTAAATGCTCACTCTACTGCACTTCAAACCAATTGCTTTTTCCAATCTAGTCAGAAATAATGGTTTAGATGTTTTTCTTAACTGATAAGCAGGTTTAACATCTTCTCACAGCTTTATTGTCTCTTTTGATTCCTCAAAATATCATCCCTAGTTGGTTGACAATTGTGTTGCTTAGGACTTGTTACAGAAAACATGCACAGGGCCTGCCCCGTGGCTTAGCCGTTAAGTGCCCGAGCTCCGCTACTGGTGGCCCGGGTTCGGATCCCGGTCGCGCAGCGACGCACCGCTTCTTGGGCCATGCTGAGGCCGTGTCCCACATACAGCAACTAGAAAGATGTGCAGCTATGACATACAACTATCTGCTGGGGCTTTGGGGAAAAAAAAGGAGGAGGATTGGCGATGGATGTTAGCTCAGTGCCGGTCTTCCTCAGCAAAAAGAGGAGGATTAGCATGCATGTTAGCTCAGGGCTGATCTTCCTCACAAAAAAAAAAGAAAGAAAGAAAACATGCACAGCATCATTTTCCTTCTTTTCTGTCTAGGTGCTCTTTGTGAATCCAGGAGGGTCACTGCATTAGTTTTTTTTATAGATGCTGTAACAAATTACCACAAACTAGGTGGCTTAACACAACACAAATTTATTTTCTTACAGCTGTGGAGTTCAGAAGCCCAAAGTGGGTCTTAACTGGGCTAAAATCAAAGTGTCAGCATGCCTACATTCCTTTCTGGATAGTTCCTTTCTAGGGAAGAATCTGTTTTCTTTCCTTTTCCAGTTTCTAGAGGCTTCCCACATTCCTTGACTTGTGGCCCTCTGTCACAAAGCCAGCAATGGCTCGTTGAGTCTTTCTTATGATGCCGTCTCTCTGGTTCTGACTCTTCTGCCTTTGTCCCTATTTAAAGACCCTTGCAATTCCATCAATCCCACCTGGATAATCCAGGATAATCTCCCCATCTCAGAATCCTTAACTTAAGCATAGCTGCAAAGTCCATTTTGTTATGTAAGGTAAGGTATTTACAGTTTCTGGGAATTAGGATCTGGAAATTTTTCAGGGACGATTATTCTCTCTACCATAGTCACTAATAGGGGGTTAGGGTAACACACCTATGAAGTCACATGTCTTTTTTTCCAACGTTGAAAAAAAATTTTGCAGAGTGTACTTGGGTTCCGAATAGACACAGGATTTTAAGCAACCTGCTTATATATACGTATGGAAACAGACTTGACTACACATTTAATTATTTTGAGTGAAAGAAATTCCTTCAACTGAAACACATATATCATCTGTCTTAGAATTGCCACTAAGTAATATCATTCAGATCTTGGCAAAAACACATCCCAATGACATTGGCAAAATCATTTTCCACCTACTTGCTTTAAGCATGTCACTGTGCCAATGAACACATTAAATGTGATTAATCTCTTTGGAGATGGAAGTTGGAATTACTTATCAGCAAGGCCTGATTGAACAAAAAACTTTTGAACAAAACTTTACCCTATTAATTCATTCTGTCAAAAAGAGAAATTGCATTTAACTTTATCTGTAAATGCTTTACAATTTTTCTTTTGACTAACTTATTGTGAATTTTGACTTCCCAAATACATTCTGATAGAGACAATTTGTTGGTTTACATTGTAATTTATTTTGTTAGACTTAATGCCTCTACAATAAGGTAAATACCTACCTCTTTGCTTTTGTTTTTCATCTCCTATACATAATCAAAGGAACTTTACTTTGATTGTAGTGATGGTATTGTGGGCGTATATATTGTCCAAACTTATCAAATTGTATATATTAAATATGTGCAGGGTTTTTTTTTATATCAATTATACCTCAATAAAGCTGTAAAACTTTTAAAAAATTTAAAAAAGGAACTTAGAGCTTAAGGATAACTCCAGAGATGACAGAGAGCTTTTCCATAATGATAGCATCAAAGCAAGCATTCAGTCAATGATTGTTGAATGCTTGCTTGACTGATTGATTCATTTAATCAAAACTTGTGTTGGTTGTCAATTAACTGCCAAGAACTACGTAAGGAAGGGAGAATGAGAGAGAAAACAGACATAATTCCTGTTTGCTTCTTTGTGAGGCTTACAGTCCTCAGAGAAAGAGATCCTAGGAATTTTTTTGGTGGTCATTCCTAAAGACCAAAATGACCAGAGAGTTGGTAAGGTGTTTTGGCCCATTCACTAAGTGCCCATTCCAAAAAAAAACAAGAAAGAAAATCACATTGAACATGCTCTTGCTTGTTTTGTTAATAAGCATAGCCAAGCCATATTTGGCCAGCTAGATTTTACAACAAACCGGTCCCATCTATCTGGCTATGGGAGTTGTTGTCTTAGCTTTTTATACAAGAAAAAGAATTTTTCTAAAATATGCTAATGGACTGGTGGGCCAAACAGATGGCATTGCAAAAGAAATGTGAATTACTGTGTGTTTGTAAGCAACACAAATAGAAAGGTAGAATGCTGCTAGTTATCTGAATATGACTCCTTCACATAGTGTCTACCTTATACCTTAGAGGCTGCTTTCAGAAATGAGATGCCCTATGACTCTGGAGGGGCAAATTGAAGCCTTCATTTTATTCAGGCGGTTATTTTAGGCTCTCTGTTGCCATAGCAAGCTTACACGACTTTGCTCAGTCACCTTTTCTGAAAAAATCAATGTAGCTGTGAATGAGGTCTGCCCGTGCCCCTCCCTTGCCAATTCCACCCTGTTTCAGTCTACTCAGCTAGCCTACATTGGACCCTTACCTTGTGACCAATGTAATATCAAAATAATTGGTTGAAAAGTAGAAAATTCCTTTGATAGGCACTAATTTACCAGTTTCACCGATTTATTTTTCTGAATTTATTTAGGTTGATAGATTGATCTGCTTTGGACTCAGGTGGATATACTCCTGTAATGTCATTATTGCTATTCACATTTAATAAAATCAATTTTAATGATAACTGAATAATATTGATTAAATTCTTGTACTTCTAAACTGAGTCAGCTGTGTATGAAGGGTCACCAACTACTTCACTCTCACAGACACTGTAGTCATCCTTTCTGATGCCTTTTGATGAGACATATACAATGTATTCCTAGGTAATCTTTTCTAACTTTGTGGGAGGATTTTATCTACTAGTTCTACATTTCCTTTTTGTTTTAGAGATACTTCATGTATATTGAAAAGCTGTGTACTTTTTTTCCACCTTTATTGAGGCATGATTGAGAAATAAAAATTTTATATGTGTAAGGTGTACAATGTGATGTTTTGATATACATTGTGAAATGATTACCACAATCAAGCTAATTAATTATCCATCATCTTGCATAGTTACCATTTTTTTTTTTTTTTGGTGATGAGAACACTTGAGATCTACTCTCTTAGAAAATTCTAAGAATACAATACATTATTATTAACTGTAGTCACCATGCTGTACGTTAGGTCTCCAGAACTTACTCATCTTATAACTGAAAGTTTGTACTTTTTGACCAACATCTCCCCATATCCCTCACCCCTCAGCCCCTGGTAACCATCCTTCTACATTCTCTGTTACTGTAAGTTTGACATTTTTAGATTCCACAAATAAGTGAGATTATGAAATATTCATCTTTATCTTTCTGACATTTCACTTAGCATAAAGTCCTCCAGGTTCATTCATGTTACTGCAAAGGCAGGATTTCCTTCTTTTTTAAGGGTGAATATTATTCCATTGTATATATATGATATAATATAATATAATACATAATTAAATTATATATCATATATAAAATATAATTAAATTATAGATAATATAATATATAAATATAATATGTATAATTTTCTTTATCTGTTCTTCTGTCAGCGGACATTTAGGTTGTCCTAAAATTTACATAGCTTGGCTATTGTGAATAATGCTGCAATGAACATGGGAGAGCAGATATCTTTTCATAATACTGATTTCATTTCCTTTGGATATATACCTAGAAGTGGGATTGCTGGATTATATGACAGTTCTATTTTTTAACTTTTTGAGGAACTTCCATACTGTTTTCCATAATGACTGTACCCGTTTACATTTCCACCAACAGTGTACAAGGGTTCCCTTTTCTCCACATCCTCACTCAAACTTGTTATCTTTTGACTTTTTGATAATAGTCATTCTAACAGATGTGAGGTGATATGTCATTGTGGTTTTGATTTCCACTTCCCTGATGGTTTATGATGCTGAGCACTTTTCCATATACCTGTTGGTCATTTGTATGTCTTCTTTGAAAAAATGTCTGTTCAGGTCCTTTGCCCATTTTAAAATCAGGTTATTATTATTACTATTATTATTATTGCTATTGACTTGTATAGGTTCCTTATATATATTGAATATTAATTTCTTATCAGATATATAGTTTACAAATATTTTCTTTCAGTCTGTAGTTGCCTTTTCATTATGTTGATTTTTAATTTTCTTTTGCTATGCAGGAGCTTTTTAGCTTGATGTAGTCCCACTTGTTTACTTTTGCTTTTGTTACCTGTGCTTTTGGTGTCATATCAAGAAAATCATTACCAAGACATATGTCAAGGAGCTTTTCCCGTATGTTTTCTTCTAGGAGTTTTATGGTTTCATATTTCTACATTTTCTTTAGTACTTTATTTCAAGAAAGAGGAACACTGAGTTCATAGTACCACCGGTTCTCACTGGTCTAACAGTCACCAGGTGTTTGCTTTTCCACTTGAAATTGATGGCCTCTCAGCCCTCTGTGGAGTCCTAACTGAGGAAGAGAGCAATCACAGGGCTGTAGGCAATGCTGTACTGATAAATGTTTAACAACTGGTTCTCTGAAAAAACATAAAGGCCTGATGTTAAGGGTTGAATTGTATCCCCTCCAAAATTCATATGTTGAAATCCTAACCCCCAGTACCTCAGAATGTGACCTTATTTCCCAATATTTACATTGCAAATATGATTATTAGGATGAGGTTATACTGGAGTATTTGGGCCCTTAATCCAATATGACTGGTGACTTTATAAAAAGAATGCCATGTGGAGAGAAGGAGACACACATAGAAGGAAGAGAATGTGAAGAAACACAGGGAAAAACTAGTCATCTACAAACCAAGGAGAGATGCCTGGAACAGATCCTTCTCTCACAGCCTTCAGAAGGGAGCAACACTGCAAGTCTTGATCTGAACTTCTAGCGTCCAGAATTGTGAGACAGTTTCTGTCGTTAAACCACCCAGTTTTTGGTAATTGTTACAGCAGCTCTAGCAAACTAATACACTTGATTTGTAGCATTTGCCTATTTCCATGGAGCAAATACTTCTGCTATGGCTGATTTCAACCTACCAATGTACTATCATCAATCGCAAAGTTATGAAGAGACACATACAATCAACTCTTTCAAGCTGGTTTGTGCCAGCACCAGCACACCACTGCCTGTGAGTCAGCAGATCACACAATCTGGGATCCCTATAAAGGCAGTGAGCAGGTAGGTGATCCTGGGGTAAACAGAAATGGCCCATTACAAAATAATGTTTATATTCTTGTTCATGCTCCACTCTCCAAGCTAATGACATTACATAAAGAAAAAAGTGATGTGAAAAAGGAGAGGAGTGGAAGGAGGAAGTGGAGGAGAAGTGACAGAAACCGTATGGTTCCCCAAAACTAAACTATCTGTTCCTTTACAGAAAAATTTGCTAGTCCTGGAAGTGAAAAATAATTAGAAGCAGAGCAGCACTTGGTCAAGTTAATTCCACTCAGGGGAAAGATATTGGAAGTAATTTTGGTAGGATTTATGCCATTGACAAAGCAATGAGGCCATCAGGGTCATAGCTGGTGTTCTGTATACAAGAGTTAGCTTGAGTCTGCTGACTCCACGGGGAGATCTGGGCGCTGTTGACCTACCTCTTCTTCTATTGGCTCATTTTAAGCTAGTATAGTAATTACATGGTTAGAAATATATATATTGTCTCACCTATTCTCTTTTTTGCTGTTGCTGTTCTGTTTTTTGACATCAATCTCTGAAAGGAACCTTTAACTGGGAAAAGGCAGGGATTTGCTTAGTTCCCTCTGTAAATTGACCTGTAATCAGTGTAATCCCAGCAGCCTGCTACTTAGATTGTTCTTTCTACCGTTACCATTGTCCATAATGGTAGTGAAAGTAAAGCAGGAATGCAGAAAATCTATTGATATTATTATTGTTATTCTCAATGTGGATTAAGTGTGCTTTAAAACTGCAAGCCTCATCCTGCATGAAAATAATTAAAACTTCTTTATATAAAAGCACAGATAAAATGAAAAGGTAAATAACCAGAAAAAAAGGGACGCATGTATCATACAATACTTGATTAATATATAAAGATTTTTAGAAAACAATAATAAAAATATAAATGTCCAAATAGGAAAATGGGCAAAGACTTGGTGAGGTAACTCCCAAAAGAAAAATACATATGTTCTAATTTTACTTAGATGTTAATTGGAGTAATTACTGACAAATTGCTTGGTATATTTTTTCTCATTGCATTTGACACTAATGAAAGGAAAGAGAAACATTTCCATACCTTCAGCAAATATTTGCTGAGCACCTACTATGTGCTAGACATTGTATGTACTAAGCCCCAGGAGTGTTAGCCAGGACTTTGTTCCTAATATGTAGGCTTAGCCTTAGGTAGGGGCACGTTAATAGCTCTTTTGTTTCAGTAACTCCTCCCCACTCTGCAAAAAAAAAACCCAAAATTAAAAGTTCCAGGTGCCCTGAAATCAACTCTAAATAGACTTTGGTTTAGAAATCCTGGATTCATGGGGCCGGCCCGGTGGCGCAAGCTGTTAAGTGTGTGCGCTCCGCTGTGGTGGCCCGGGATTCGCCGGTTCAGATCCCAGGTGCACACCGACGCACCGCTTGGCAAGACATGCTGTGGCAGCATCCCATATAAAGTGGAGGAAGATGGACATGGATGTTAGCCCAGGGCCAGTCTTCCTCAGCAAAAAGCGGAGGATTGGCAGATGTTAGCTCAAGGCCGATCTTCCTCACAAAAAAGAAAAAAGAAAAAAGAAATCCTAGATTCAAAGTCATGAGCTCAAGTACCTGTAGAGGTCAGGCAGTTTATCTAAGACAATGAAGCAGCCAGGTGGTGAACTGGAGTGTTCCTGGCCTGTCTAAAGACAGAAGTTACTATTGGATCCAGGAGATTTTGCCTTGCAAGGTATGTGAACTAGTGTTGCCAGATCTTTGGGGGCAGGAAGAGGAAGTAGGTCTGGATTTTTACATTAAAGCTCCCAATTTTTACTTGTTGGAAACTAATGTTAAAAAAAAAAAAAAAAGAACAATGTGAGGGCATTCAAAGAGGCATCTTCATTTGGTTTGTAGAATGAGTTTGACTGGTAGTTCTACATTTGGCTTGTGGAACTGAAGTTGGCAACATCTAGTCTGGGCCTAAAAAGGAATTAAGATTAGTCTAATCAACCCTCAGGGGGAGGTTTGGAGGCTGTGTGGTTTGGAGAGCTCAAGCAGAGAAGGTTGACTCTTTCAGACTAGGAGAAGAGACAAGGGATAGTGGGTTTTACTGTCAGAGACTTGTACTGACTTCACAAGCTGTGCTTCGAGGTGGCAGGGCCTTGGATATCAATGGCTGTGGCTGAGGTGGAATACTTAACTGTAGTTTGGAGAGCAGTGGAGGGGCAGGTAGGGAGCTCACCACTTGGATCCTGAGAATCATCATTGAGAAGGAGATCTCTATAGCCTTCTGTAGTAACAGTTCCTGAAAATCATGGAGGACCACAATTCAGCAGTGCCGCTGGAGAGCAAGGAAAGTCATGCTTTTAGTTCGTCAGCACATCATCCAGTAATATATCCTTTATTTCTCCTAAACTCTAAAATTTCTATTGTCCTACATTTGATTTTATTTTTAAAAAGAAGAAATCAAAGAAAATATATGCGATATATCTTATATCCCATATTTTCTGGAGCATTCTGTTTCTGCTTCAGTAGAAATCGAGAAATGCAAATTAAAATATGTTTTTCATCTAAAATTTAGCAAAAGATAAAAAATGAATCAGATAGTATTGTGTAACATTTTGAATCATAAATTCTAACTACAAATACCAAGTCTGCTACCTCCTAATTCTGTGTCTTTTGGCAAACAACATGTATCCTATAAACACATATTCTTTCTGAACCTCAGTTTCCTTATTGGTAAAATGGAGCTAATAATAAAACCTACTTCTTAGGATTGTTGGAGGATCAGTTAAGGTAATACATGTGAAGTACTTAGTACAGTGTCTGGCACATGATAAAAGTTCAATAAATGTTAGCTTTGATGACATTACCTATTAACATGTAGAAAGTATTCAAGGTAGTGGCATGGTTGGGGGGCAGGATGAGGTAACCTTGAGGAGTCAGAGAGAAGCTATTTGTATGGCAGTGACATTGGCATGGCCCAGCAAGAGAACGGACAGAGGCATTTCAGAGGAGACAAAGCCAAGGAGAGAGTAGAGTGAATCTGAGGCCATGAGTGTGGCCCAATGAATTAAAACTGGGAACAAGAAGAGTGGGCAGAAATAATGCTACTAACTTGTGCAGACCAGAGTGAGACTTGAACTTCAGGTCAACTTGTTCTCAGAAGCAGCGTCATGACGTTTCTTCTGAGGATTTAAATTCTTATACTGGCCTGTCACATGCTTACACCTTGGCAAACAGGCAATAAACTTGACGTGTGCTGTTCCCTGTGTAGAGACTTGCTGCAGGGCACAGCTTTCCCTGAAACAGCCTGTCATGTATATTTTGTTTTTGTTAATGTTTCTGTTGTTAGTTTAAAACAGTTAAAATTCTAGAGCCAAAGCATAGCTTGGAAAGCTATATATGAAGTCTGAGACATTGATAGCCAATTTCTATGCTGAATTTCTGAATAAAGTGCAAGGTATAAAAATGTATTTTATTCCACTGTAGTATAATTTGTTTGATTACAAAAGTACGTATGGTTATCTTTAAATTCAGTGAATGTGTTTCTAGTTTATAGAATAAACTTTGCAGGTTTCATAGATTTGAAAAGAAGCCATGCATTTGGATGGATGATATATAGTTGTGACAAAATTGCTCTTCTCTTTAATCCCTGGAGCGAAGAACATGATTTGTTCCAGCAGGGATTTTGTGGAGGTTTCATCTTCTTTTCTTTATATTAAAAGCAACTGTGTATTGATTTCCAACCACATCTCGACATGTTCTTTAACATCTTGTTTTATCTTTTATTTAGTTATTTAAGGTCACTGATTTTGAGTAAATCTGAAAAAAGAAAAAACCCTTGGGTGTGGAAGGCCTCAGCACAATCTTGAATTAGCTGGTAGTAGTTTCCATTTCTAATGTTGGCAGCCATATTCATTGAGTCACATTTATTCCATTGACTTTTCAGTGACTGATTTTCTTACTGGTAGCCAAGAGAATGGCAAAGATGCACCAGTGGCTAATTAAAATGAAGAATGCCTACTAACTCAACCCGCATCAGTTACTTGTACCAATCAACAAGATACCAGTAGAGGACAATGAGAATAAGAATATAGCCTTTTGGAATAATTGATGTTTTGGCAGCTGACAATATTCAAGCAGTGAACCATTATTAGAAGTAAATTCCAGGAAAAGGTTGACATTTAAAATAAAAATTGTTGGCATATAAACATTGGAAAGATCTTTGGAGGGGATTAGAACATGTGGGAAATTGGCTCAAGATAGGAAGATCTAATTTTTGCTAAGAACTATTATGTTCCAGTCACTGTGCTGGCCTTAGCACATACCTTATTTCATTTACTCCTAACAATATTTATGTGAGGTAGGTGCTATTATTACCTCCATCCTACAGATGAGGAAACGGAGAAGTTAATATGCTCAAGCTCATATGTTAGTGATGGAAGATCCATGGTTGTCTGGCTCCAAAGATCATTCTCTCAATCATTAGGATTTATTGGTCACATTTAATTCCTTCCTAATAATTTAATCATTTTCCATGAATTGATTTTGAACCAGACAAACTAAATTTGTCAGAGAAATATGGTAAATGATGATAGGATTGTAATAATAGCTACCACTTAATGAGCATTTACTCTGTTCCAGATAATGTGCTGCAGTCTTTTATTTCTGCCTACCACACAGGCTTTTTTAACAACTTTATTGAGACATACTTCACATACCATACAGTTTACCCATTTGAAGTGTACAATTCAATGTTTTTTAGTATATTTGCAGATATGTGCAAGTATCACCACAGTCTATTTTAGAACATTTTCAACACATCAAAAAGAAACCCTGTACCCTTTAGCTATCATTCCCCTATGCCCCCAACAACTTCTGCCCTTAACCGTATGCAACTATTAATCTACTTTGTCTCTATAGATGTCCCTGTTCTGAGCATTTCATATGAATATAATCATATAATATGTGGTCTTTTGTGTCTGGCTTCTTTCACTTAGCATAATATTTTCAAGATTCATCCATGGTACATCTATCAGTACTTCATTCCTTTTGATGGCTGAATAATATTCTGTTGTATGGATATGCCACATTTTGTTTATCCGTTTACCAGTTGATGAGCAATTGGGTTTTTCCACCTTTGAATATTATGAATATTGCTGCTATGAACATTAATGTACAAGTGTTTGTGTGGACATATATTTTCATTTATCTTGGGCATATGCCTAAGAGTGGAATTGCTGGGTCAAATGGTAGCTCTGTTTCATTTTTTGAGAAATTGCCAAACTTTTCCAAAGCAGCTGCACCATTTTACATTCTTACTCACAGTGTATGAGGGTTCTGATTTCTCTACATCCTCACTAACTGTTATGATTATCGGACGTTTTCATTCTAGCCATCCTAGTGGGTATGAAGTGGTATCTCTTTGTGGTTTTGATTTGTATTGTCCTGATGACTAATGATCTCAAGCATCTTTAATGTGCTTATTGGCCATTTGTATATCTTCCTTGGAGAAATGTCTATTCATATTCTTTGCCCGTTTTTTTAACTTGGGTTATTTATCTTTCTATCATTGACTTGTAATAGTTCTTTATATGTTCTGGATAAGAATTCCTTATCTGATATATGATTTGCAGATATTTTCTCCCATTCTGTGGGTTTTTGTGCTATATTATTTACATGAATTATTTCATTTGATCTTTGCAACAGCCGTATGAGATATAATCCCCTTCTTTTTTAGAGATCAGAAAATCAGGCTCAGAGTGGTTAAGTACCTAGCCTAACTTACAATGCTAATATGGGATGATTCCAGGATTTGAGCTTAGATCTCTACTGGAAGTTCAATTAAAGCTCTCCATCCTCTTGCCTTGATGCTTTATATACACTGTATGTATTTGATGAAAGAGATTGAATCTTAGGATTGCATTGCTCAGTCTATGCTTCACTCCTAGACATTCCGGTGGATAAACACTAAAAAGAAAAACACTTTGGGAATACTCCTCAAATTGATTCTCTGAGGACAGTGCTGATTCCCAGCAAGAAGGTATAGCCACAAAGATCCTGAGACAAGTTGAATTGATGCTCTGAGTCTAGATTTATAAGCATGGGGAATTGTTCTTTTAAAAGACAATGACAAAGAGAAACCTTCTAATGTGAGCCAGATGCAGCCATGATTTTGATTAAATGTTTGCTGGTAACCATACTTAGATGGGAACATCTGCCCACTGATGAGCTCCCTGGAGTTTTAGCAGGTGAATTTATGTAGGAAATACAACTCCAAGACTTCTTCCTGAGGAGAGATGTTAGGGGGGAAAAAAAAACAACTCGCTTTTCTTTCTTACGTTTTTTCCGTCTGCCATTTAGGAGGCCTAAGTAAATGCGTTTCTGTGTTGGGATAATACCACTACCCCTTGGCCTCTCTCCTTCCCCAGCTTTGGCTTTGCAGGTGCCCAGTAAGTGTTGGTACCTGCATCTGGGCCATGTGTGTGCAGGCATCTTGGGTTGTCCAGGAATAGTGCACGGCTCCATACGCCTATAATATCAATCCACTGACATTAAAACGCAATGCTGATATTTTTCATACACACCCACACTCCCAGGCATATACACTTCTCCTTTCAAATCTAGCCTCTTTGATGACCTTATTAGTCTATCTTTGAAAGGCTGGATCATCATGCAGGATACACGATATTTAGAGGAAACATGTTTCTATTGGTGTTTCTGGATTCTTCTGGGTTCTAGGTCAATCTTAAGCAATTACCAGTCAGGAGGGCTTTACTCACCTCCCATAAAATCACAGGGTTCATCTTGTCTCATCATTTTTACTTAAGTCACTACTCTGCAGATTATCTACCATTATCTAGACCCTTATTCACCTACTATTCTACACATAACAAAATTGGACCCAACTCTCTCCCCATCTTCATAAGCCCTTCTTTTCTGCCCTCTGTAACTCATAGTCTGTCCTTAAGAAACTCTCAGTAGCTTCAAATTCTTCTCTCAATGTTCCGTTCGTCTCTTGTTTATAACTGGAATACGGCTGTGCTTTGAGGAAATCACTTCCCCTGCAGTCCTCTTAAGTGAACATTAGTTTTTCTCATATACCCCAGGGAGTAGAGGTTGAGTAGGTGGCTGCTTTGCTCCTCATTGTCCAAACCATTTCTCTCGCTTTCTCCTTCAAAATCCAGAGTTCATTTGTAGTTCATGCTATTTGACAATATCATGTGCTACTCCTACTTTTTCCTTTCCCTTCATTCATTAGACATTTTAGCTCCTGAGTCACTTTCTTCCTGTCTACTTTTATTACTGCCACTATTTTGGCAACTTCAACATCTATCACGTGTGTGGATATTCATCCAACATTTCTGGCTTTGCAAATCTTTCATTCCCTCATCTCCAAAGATATTTTTATTCTATCATACTTAAGCCATTCACCTTAATGCTCATGCTCTAGACATTGTCATTCTCAAAAATTGTACCAACTCTGAAATCTTGATTTTAAAACATATATCTCTTGGGCTGCAACTGATTATTCTTCCTGCCAAGGTACCTCCCTCACATGCATGCATGCACACACAGACGCACAACTCCAACAATTTTTCAACTTTGAACTCTAATCTATGAACTCTACTACTTTTCGCCATCAACTACCCTTCTTATTCCTCATTTCTTCATTTTGTACTAATTTAGAGTTCATGGCCCATCATTATTATCACTTACTTCCATAAATCTTCAACTTCCTGCCCACTTTCCCACCCTAGGACTTTCCTGGCAAAACCACAACCCTTGTTAAATCTAGCTATCTACTTGTTTTATTCCTGTACGCAAGCGATGAATGTTGCTGTAGAAATCTACAAGACTGAGCTGACTAATCTCACCTTAAATTCTTGACCACATATCTCAAATCAGCAATCCTTTCATATTATGTGCCCATTTCCATTATTCAAAGTGAATATTCAACACCTTATCCTCTCCTCAGTTTCTCAAAACTCCACCCTCACTCCTGTCATCTTATTACCTTACCTCATCACTTCACAGAAAAAACGGAAGAATCAAGAGAGAATTCCCTTATATCTTCCTCAAAAAATCCACCATCTTACCTGCATTTGTAACTATACCATAAGCATTTCCTTCTCTTCAATACAATGTATAAACATTACTTGTTCTCATGTAAGGCCAATCCTCCTACTTTTACTATGGGTCCCATCTACTAGTACTCTGAATATCCTTCTTGCTTTCTCAATATTTTTTCTTCTACAATTATCTGTTTGATCTTTTATATCATCAATTTCATTGAATCATTCACATCAGCATACAGGTGTGCTCTAGAATCTGCCCTCTTAAAAATTTACTCTCTTGATACCAAATCCCCCTTCAACTATAGTCCCACATTTCTCCTCCTCTTAGCACCAAACCTCTCAAAAGAAATTGTCTATCCACCCCCACTTCCACATCTCACATTATCTCCTTAATACACATCATTTAGGTTTATATTAAATCTTTTCCACTTTTTTAATCTCCTTTTCTTCAAAGTTACCAATGATCTCCATACTAACAAGTTCAATAGTCATTTGTTTCCATCTTACCTGTGAAAAATATTTAATAATATTGACCATATTTTCCTTCTTGAAACATTATCTGCCCTTTGCTTTTGTGATGCTCCATTCACCTGGGTTTTATTTCCCTGTTTTCAATTCTTTTGATTATATACCTAGGAGTGGAATTTCTGGGTAATATGATAAGAGTATGTTTAACTTGTTGAGGAACTGCCAAACTTTTCCACAGAGGCTGCGCCATTTTATGTTCCCACCAGAAGTATATGAGGGTTTCAATTTCTCCACATCCTTGCCAATACTTGTTAGTTTCTGTCTTTTTTCTTTTTTTTTTTTTTTTTTTTTTGATTTTTATTGATATTTTAATGGTTTCTAACATTGTGAAATTTTGGGTTGTACTTTTTTGTTTGTCCATCACCCCATATATGACTCCCTTCACCCCTTGTGCCCACCCCCCACCCCCCCTTCCCGGGTAACCACAGTCCAGTTTTCTCTGTCCATGTGTTGGCTTATATTACACATATGAGTGAGATCATACAGTGTTTGTCTTTCTCTTTCTGGCTTATTTCACTTAACATAATACGCTCCAGGCCCATCCATGTTGTTGCAAATGGGACGATTTTGTCTTTTTTTATGGCTGAGTAGTATTCCATTGTATATATATACCACATTTTCTTAATCCAATCGTCAGTCGAGGGACACTTAGGTTGCTTCCACTTCTTGGCTATGGTGAATAATGCTGCAATGAACATAGGGGTGCATAAGCCTCTTTGGATTGTTGATTTCAGGTGCGTTGGATAGATTCCCAGTAGTGGGATGGCTGGATCATAGGGCATCTCTATTTTTAATTCTTTGAGGAATCTCCATACCGTTTTCCATAGAGGCTGCACCAATTTGCATTCCCACCAGCTGTGTATGAGGGTTCCTGTTTCTCCACATCCTCTCCAACATTTGTTGTTTTTTGTCTTGGTGATTATAGCCATTCTAACGGGCGTGAGGTGGTATCTTAGTGTTGTTTTGATTTGCATTTCCCTGATGATTAGTGATGTTGAGCATCTTTTCATGTGCCTATTGGCCATCTGTATATCTTCCTTGGAGAAGTGTCTGTTCATTTCCTCTGCCCATTTTTTGATCGGGTTGTTTGTTTTTTTGTTGTTCAATTGTGTGAGTTCTTTATATATTATGGAGATCAACCCCTTGTCAGATGTATGTTTTGCAAATATTCTCTCCCAGCTGGTTGGTTGTTTGTTCATCTTGATTCTGATTTCATTTGTCTTATAAAAGCTCTTTAGTCTGATAAAGTCCCACTTGTTTATTTTTTCTTTAGTTTCCCTAGTCTGGGTAGGCATGTCATCCGAAAAGATTCCTTTAAACCCAATGTCAAATAGTGTGTTGCCTATATTTTCTTCTATGAGTTTTATAGTTTCAGGTCTCACCTTCAGGTCTTTGATCCATTTTGAGTTAATTTTTGTGAATGGCGATAGCACATGGTCCACTTTCATTCTTTTGCATGTGGATGTCCAGTTTTCCCAACACCATTTATTGAAGAGACTTTCCTTTCTCCATTGCATGTCCTTAGCACCTTTGTCGAAAATTAGCTGTCCGTATATGTGTGGTTTTATTTCTGGGCTTTCAATTCTGTTCCATTGATCTGTGTGTCTGTTTTTGTACCAGTACCATGCTGTTTTGATTACTATTGCTTTGTAGTATGTTTTGAAGTCAGGAATTGTGATGCCTCCTGCTTTGTTCTTTTTTATTAGGATTTCTTTAGCTATTCGGGGTCTTTTGTTGCCCCATATAAATTTTAGTATTCTTTTTTCTATTTCTGTGAAGAATGTCATTGGGATTCTGATTGGGATTGCATTGAATCTGTAGATTGCTTTAGGTAATATAGACATTTTAACTATGTTTATTCTTCCAATCCACGTGCATGGGATATCTTTCCATTTCTTTATGTCATCGTAGATTTCCCTCAATAATGTCTTGTAGTTCTCATTGTATAGGTCCTTCACCTCCTTGGTAAGATTTATTCCTAGGTATTTTATTCTTTTTGATGCAATTGTAAATGGTATTATCTTTTTGAGCTCTCTTTCTGTTAGTTCATTATTAGCATATAGAAATGCAACTGATTTTTGTAGATTGATTTTGTACCCTGCAACTTTGCTGTAGTTGTTGATTGTTTCTAACAGTTTTCCAACAGATTCTTTAGGGTTTTCTATATATACAATCATGTCATCTGCAAATAGTGAGAGTTTCACTTCTTTGTTACCTATTTGGATTCCTTTTATTCCTTTTTCTTGCCTAATTGCTCTGGCCAAAACCTCCAGTACTATGTTGAACAGGAGTGGTGAGAGTGGGCAGCCCTGCCTCGTTCCTGTTCTCAGAGGAATGGCTTTCAGTCTTTCCCCGTTGAGTATGATGTTAGCTGTGGGTTTGTCATATACGGCCTTTATTATGTTGAGGTACTTTCCTTCTATTCCCATTTTATTGAGAGTTTTTATCATAAATGGATGTTGTATCTTGTCAAATGCCTTCTCTGCGTCTATTGAGACGATCATGTGGTTTTTATTCTTTGTTTTGTTGATGTGATGTATCACGTTGATTGATTTGCGGATGTTGAACCATCCCTGCGTCTCTGGTATAAATCCCACTTGATCATGGTGTATGATCTTTTTAATATATTGTTGTATTCGGTTTGCCAATATTTTGTTGAGGATTTTTGCATCAATGTTCATCAGCGATATTGGCCTGTAATTTTCTTTCTTTGTATTGTCTTTGTCTGGTTTCGGTATCAGGGTGATGTTGGCCTCATAGAATGATTCAGGAAGTGTTCCATCTTCCTCTATTTTTTGGAATAGTTTGAGGAGGATGGGTATTAAATCTTCTTTGAATGTTTGGTAAAATTCACTGGAGAAGCCATCTGGTCCTGGACTTTTATTTTTTGGGAGGTTTTTGATTACTATTTCAATCTCTTTACTTGTTATTGGTCTATTCAGATTCTCCATTTCTTCTTGGTTCAATTTTGTGAGGTTGTATAAGTCTAAGAATTTATCCATTTCTTCTAGATTGTCCAATTTGTTGGCATATAATTTCTCATAGTATTCTCTTATAATCCTCTGTATTTCCATGGTATCCGTTGTAATTTCTCCTCTTTCATTTCTAATTTTATTTACTTGAGCCTTTTCTCTTTTTTTCTTAGTTAGCCTGGCTAAGGGTTTGTCTATTTTGTTTATCTTCTCGAAGAACTAACTCTTTGTTTCATTAATCCTTTCTACTGTTTTTTTGGTCTCAATATCATTTATTTCTGCTCTGATTTTTATTATTTCTCTCCTTCTGCTGGCTTTGGGCTTTGTTTGTTCTTCTTTTTCTAGTTCTGTTAGGTGTAATTTAAGGTTGCCTATTAGGGCTTTTTCTTGTTTGTTAAGGTGGGCTTGTATCGCTATGAGTTTCCCTCTCAGGACCGCTTTTGCTGCGTCCCATATGGTTTGATATGGCATGTTATCATTTTCGTTTGTTTCCAGATAGTTTTTGATTTCTCCTTTAATTTCATCAATGATCCATTGGTTGTTCAGTAGCATGTTGTTTAATCTCCACATTTTTGTCACTTTCCCAGTTTTTTTTTCCTGGTTCATTTCCAGTTTCATAGCCTTATGGTCTGAAAAGATGCTTGTTATGATTTCAATCTTCTTAAATTTATTGAGGCTTGCTTTGTTTCCCAACATATGGTCTATCCTAGAGAATGTTCCATGCGCGCTTGAGAAGAATGTGTAGTCAGCTGTTTTTGGGTGGAGTGCTCTGTATATGTCTACTAGGTCCATCTCGTCCAGTTTTTCATTTAAGTCTAATATTTCTTTATTAACTTTTTGTCTGGATGATCTATCCATTGCTGTAAGTGGGGTGTTAAGATCCCCTACTATTATTGTGTTGTTGTTGATTTCTCCTTTTAGGTTTGTTAATATTTGTTTTATGTACATTGGTGCTCCTATGTTGGGTGCATATATATTTATAAGTGATATGTCTTCTTGATGGAGTGTCCCTTTTATCATTATATATTTCCCTTCTTTGTCTTTCTTAACCTGTTTTATCTTGAAGTCTACTTTGTCTGATATGAGTATGGCAACACCTGCTTTCTTTTGTTTGCCATTAGCTTGGAGTATTGTCTTCCATCCTTTCACTCTGAGCCTGTGCTTGTCTTTAGTGCTAAGATGTGTTTCCTGAAGGCAGCATATTGTTGGGTCTTGCTTTTTAATCCATCCTGCCACTCTGTATCTTTTGATTGGAGAGTTCAATCCATTTACATTTAGGGTAATTATTGAAATATGAGGGTTGAATGTTGCTGTTTTGTCACTTATTTTCTGGTTCTTTTGCATTTCCTTTGTTTCTTGTCCCATTTGTTTTGGACTGCCTATTCAGTTTGGTTGTTCTGTCTTATGATTCTTCTAGTTTTCTCTTTGTTTATCATATGTGGTTTTAATTTGATTATTTGTTTAGTGGTTACCTTGAGGTTTGGGCGAAAAATCTTCTGTATGAGATAGTCCATTATCTGATAGCCTCCTATTTCCTTATACTAAGTCAATTCAGTCACTTTCCTCTTCCCCTTCTAAGTTGCTCTTGTTATACCTTATTCTATCTTGTGTTGTGGCTGTGTGTTTACAGTGATGAGGTTAAATTTATTTTTGGTGAATTTCTTCCTTTGATCTTTGAGTTTAGTATTTAAGTGGTTGCTAACCTATTCCAGTAAAGATCTACTATTTCTCTGATTTTGTCTACCTACTTTTCTCCTTACTCCAAGCTTTGTGTTCCCTTTCTCTTCTTGTTTTCAGGCCTGAGGGCCTTCTTGAGTATTTCTTGTAGTGGCGGTCTCGTGGCCATGAACTCCCTTAGCTTTTGTTTATCTGGGAGAGTTACTATTTCTCCATCATATTTGAAGGATATTTTTGCTGGATAGAGTATTCTTGGCTGAAAGTTTTTGTCTTTTAGTATTTTGAATATATCATTCCAGTCTCTTCTAGCCTGAAAAGTTTCTGTTGAGAAATCCGCTGAGAGCCTGATGGGAGTTCCTTTGTACGTTATTTTTTGTTTTTGTCTAGCTGCCCTTAATATTGTTTCTTTGTCGTTGACCCTGGCTAGCCTTACCACTAGGTGTCGTGGTGAAGGCCTTTGTCTGTTAATATATATAGGAGTCCTGTTGGCTTCGCTTACTGGTATTTCCTGCTCCTTCCCCAGATTTGGAAAATTTTCAGCTATTATTTCCTTGAATAGGCTCTCTGTTCCTCTTTCCCTCTCCTCTCCCTCAGGAATACCTATAATTCTTATGTTACATTTTCTAATAGAGTCCGATATTTCTCGGAGTCTTTCTTCATTTCTTTTTAGTCTTAGTTCTCTCTCTTCTTCCATCTGGAGTATATCTGTATTCCTATCCTCTAAAGTACTAATTCTTTCCTCCATATTGTCAGCTCTGTTCTTTAAAGATTCCAGATTCTCCTTTATCTCCTCCATTGTGTTCTTCGTCTCCATCAGCCCTGATAGGTTTTTCTTTATGATTTCAATCTCTTTTGTGAAGAAACTCCTAATCTCATTTAATTGTTTGTCTGTGTTGTCTCGTATTTCGTTGAGTGTTTTTATGATAGCTATTTTGAAATCTCTGTCATTTAGTTTATGGATTTCTGTGTCTTCGGGGTTGATTTCTGGGTGCTTGTCATTTTGTTTCTGGTCTGGTGATTTCATATATTTTTGCATTGTGGTTCCTGTGTTGGTTTTGATTTTCCTCATCCTGGAAGTCTCTGGTTGCAATTTCCACCTGCCGCCACTGTGTGGTGGTAAAGGGCTGTGTAGTCTAAGCCCCCTGCGCTCTGCCCCAGTTTTTCTGCTGCGATCCGCAGTTTTGTTTTGTTTTGTTTTGTTTCTTTTCCCCACTGCGATCCACGGGTCCAGTCCAGTTTATTCAGGTCTGCCTCGGACCGCTAGATCTGGTCGAGCTGCAGACTCCGGGTTGCGGGGAGGGGGGAGCTCTCTCTTTTGCCCTCTGGGTCCCTGACGTGGGAGGCTTCTCGTTTGCCCCTCTTTATCCGCTCTCTGGGTTGCTCAGATGTTGATGGTAGCCCTGTGGCTCCTCTGAGCCCTCTGTGCGGGAGTTTCCCACTGGCTGAGAGCGCCCGAAGAGCTACAGTTTCCCGCCGAGGGCCGCCCCTCCCCCCTCTCTGGGAGCCGCGCGGACCGGATCGCTGATCTGATGGGGAGGGAGCGGAGTTCTCCTTACCTCTCCCCACTTCCTCCGGGGTCCCAGCATGTTCCGCTCTCAGATGTGCGGCAGTGTGGATCCCTCCGCTCCAGCTTTTGACTGTCTGGGATTCCGTTGTTGGTCTGTGGCTGTTACTTTTGTTGTATTTTGTGGGGGAAGAATTCACGGGAAAGCTCACTCCGCCATGATGCTGACGTCACTCTCTGTCTTTTTTCTTAATTATAGCCTTTCTAATGGGTGTGTAGTGGTATCTCATTGTGGTTTTGATTTGCATTTCCCTAATGATTAATTATGTTGAGCATGTTTTCATGTGCTTGTTGGCTATTTGTATATTGTCTTTGGTGAGATATCTTTTCAAATTCTTTACCTAATTTTTAATTGAGTTCTTTGTATTTTTGTTGCTGAATTGTAAGAGTTCTTTCTGTAATCTGAATACTAGACTTTTATCAAATATGTGATTTGCAAATATTTTTCTCTCTTTCTTTGGGGTGCCTTTTCACTTTCTTGATGGTATTTTTTGCAGAAGAAAACATTTTAAATTTGGATATAGTCCAACTTGCTCTTTCTTTGTTCCTTGTACTTTTGGTGTATTATCTAAGAAATCATTGTTAAGCCGATTCTATATGTTTCTAATCTCCATAACTGACCACAAAAGTTCAAACCCATTCAGTCATCAGATATGTTTATGAGCACTTATTATGTATCAGGCCCTACTCTAAATATTGGGGATAATAATGAACAGGATAGTGGAGACACAGATTGATAGCTTATTTCCAGCATTCAGTTCTCCTCTTCTTCTTGGTAGACTACATTTTTATTTTTCTTTTGCGGTTAGGTGTGGTTATGTGAGTTTTTGTCAATGAAATGCGAGCAGAAGTAATGCATGACCCTTTTGAGCCTGGCTCATAAATATTCCCGTATACCTTCCTCCGTGTTCTTTTCTGCTTCTGCAGTTGGAGTGGAGATGGTCTCAAGAGTCCCAGCAGAGCTGGCAAAAAGTACTATTTTGCCACTTACCTCAATAGGGGTGTGATGAGGATTAAATATGGTTATGAATATTTAGAATAATTCCTGCATGGAGTTAGTGGTCAATAAATGTTAGTTTCTATAATTATGATTACAGTCTTTGGATGCTACAGTGATCATCTAGGAAGGGAAAAATGTAAGAAACCCCACATAATTCAGCAGATAGTGTAATGAGGTCTGTTCTCCTGTAGACAGGGTGTCAGACTTGCTGATGCTAGCAGGTTTTTCCTCTTTCTACACAGTTTCTCTGTTGATGAACCAAGACAATTCTAAGCCACTGAAATAATATTTAAATGACCATCATTTGGGAAATGCTAATCTAGTGGAAAGCAGCTTAAACTAAAGACAATATGGGAAACTTGGTTACAATGGTTATGAGAATTCTAAATTGTTCTAGAACATCTCGCTTTTACACACAACACTATTCTATAAAAGAGCCCCACCACTTCCTCTTCCCCTGCTTACATATATCTGCTAAGAAAGCTCAAGTATGCTTTTCTGCGGGGCCAGTAAGAAGTTCAGACCATGCAAGCCCTGATGTGTGTGGGAACACTCACTCCAGTTTCATCCCTTTACTCCCATAAAAGCCAAGTCAGTCTCCTTTCTCTGCTTCTCAAGTCATTCTTGAACCTGCCCTGCTCTCCCCAGAAAGCCTCATTATGTGAGTAATAAACTTTGTCATACTCTCTGGGTGCATGTGTCATCAGCCTTGACAGTCAAACCAAATTTTAGGTGAAGGATCTATGCTGTCTCCGTGGAGTGATCACAACAATTGGCCCTGTGAGCAGGACATCGAGGTGCAGTCCACTACCACCAGGGGTCTTTCTTCTCTTGCTTTGGGTTTCTGACTGGCTCCGCTGTATGCTGGTGAGCATGCACTTTGACCTACTGCCTGCTGGCTAGCTTGTGCTTTGAACTATGCTTCTTTGTGCTGCATTTGTGAGTCCTACAAGGCATCTGCTAAAGATTTGACTGATATAAGTCACTTTAGCAAGTTGGCATATAGTGACAGGATTATTGGATTGGAGCCTGCCTTAAAACAGTCCTGGATCATGTGTCTCATCCTGGACCTATTTCTGAGTCTCAGATT
Organism: Diceros bicornis minor; assembly: GCF_020826845.1. Taxonomy (NCBI): domain Eukaryota; kingdom Metazoa; phylum Chordata; class Mammalia; order Perissodactyla; family Rhinocerotidae; genus Diceros; species Diceros bicornis. Next base: position 127,871,500 of record NC_080781.1, on the reverse strand, counting down.
GCATCATGTGTCTCAATTCTAAAATAAGATGTGACTGACACTAAGTTCAAGGGAATGACTCTCACCTTGTGAATACTGGTTGTGTCTTAACTAGGTGTTGGCCCCCTTTCTATATAGAGCTCAGGAGAAAGATCAATAGTCTGTTCAATATACAGGCCCATTGGATGGCATTCATGTGGAGGAAGAGCAGTCACTGTGTGGGATGCTGAAGTCACACTCTTAAAAGCAGATGACTCCCTAGGACCTTACAAAATGCTTCTGCTGCTGTTGCCTAGGCCTCCGTCACCAAAAAAAAAAAAAAAAAAAAATCCTGACTCTCAGGGTTCTAGAGAGAAATATCCATGACACCCCTGTCACAAAGCCAAGGAATTAATTCAGACATTTCCATGGGGAGGTCTAGAACCCTGATGGTACTGACTTGATTTAAGGTTCTCTGGAAGAAGAAACTTATAAATATGAGCAGGGTAGAGAGGAACCTCACCAAAGTGTATCCAGTGACCACGCACACACACACACACACACACACACACACACAGAGGCATATAACCTGGGAAAGTTGCCTGGTAGAACCAAGTGTTGGAGGGAAGTGTGATAATTCACGTACCTACTGAGACTTAAATATAGGTATATTTCCTCAGAGAGATTTTAGGAAAGACATTCAAAATACTAGGTAATGTGCTGCTTTATTCACAATAACCAAGATGTGGAAACAACTTAAGTGTCCATCAATGGATGAATGGATAAAGAAGATATGGTGTATATATACAATGGAATATTATTCAGCCATGAGAAAGAAGGAAATCCTGCCTGTTGCAACAACATGGAAGGACCTTGAGGGCGTTATGCTAAGTGTAATAAGCCAAACAGAGAAGGACAGATACTGCATGGTATCACTTATATCTGGAATATAAAAAGAAAAAGTCAAACTTACAGAAACAGAGAGTAGAAAGGTGTTTGCCAGGGGCTGAGAGGCGGGGGAAATAGGGGGAGGTTGGTAAAGGGTACAGGAGTCCTCCCTTATCCACAGTTTCTCTTTCCACAATTTCAGTTACCTGTGGTCCAAAATTATTAAATGGAAAATTCTAGAAATAAACAATTTGTACGTTTTAAATTGTAAGCCTTTCTGAGTAGATATTGAAATCTCGTGCTGTCCCACTCCATCCCTGCCTGGAGGTGAATCATCCCTTTGTCCAGCAGATCCATGCTGTATATACTACCTGCCAGTTAGTCACTTAGTAGCCGTCTCGGTTATTAGATCGACTGTCGTGGTATCACAGTGCTTGTGTTCCAGTCACCCTTACTTTACTTGATAACGGCCCCAAAGTTCAAGAGTAGTGATGCTGGCAATTGGGATATGCCAAAGAGAAGCCGTAAAGTGCTTCCTTTAAGTGAAAAGGTGAAAGTTCTCCACTGAATAAGGAAAGAAAAAAATCATATGCTGAGGTTGCTAAGATCTACGGTAACTTTTATTACAGTATATTGTTATAATTGTTCTCTTTTGTTATTAGTTATTGTTGTTAATCTCTTACTGTGCCTAATTTATAAATTAAACATTTTGTAGGTATGTATGTATAGGGAAAAACATAGTATTATATAGGGTTCATTATTATCCACGGTTTCAGGCATGCCTTGGGGATCTTGGAATATATGCCCCGTGCATAAGGGGGGACTACTGTATAAACTTTTAGCTATAAGATAAATAACATCTGAGGATCTAATGTAAAATAAACAAAGAAACAAAAACAAAACAAAACAAAAAACTCCAAAACTATCAAAGTCATGAAAAACAGGGAGTCTAAAAATCTGTCATGGACAAGAGGAGCCTAAGGAGGCATGACATGATGACTAAGTTTAATGTGGTATCTTGGATAGGATCCTGGGACAGAAAAAGGACATTAGATAAAAACTAAGGGAATCTGAATAAAGTACAGACTTTAGTTAATAATACTGTTTCATTGTTGGTTCACTAAGTGTAACAAGTGTACCATACTAATGTAAGACGCTAATAGTAAGGGAAATTGGGTGTTGGGTATATGGGTATTATCTTCACAATTTTTCTGTAAATCTAAAACTGTTCTAAAATTAAAAGTTTATTTAAAAATGCAAAATATTAGATAATGATGAAAGCTGGCAGACAGAATGAACCACTGAGTGGGGGTGACCATGGGAAATGGCTTGGAAGAAACACCCTCTCCCTGCCATGTGTGCCACAAGAGTTGAACCAGAGGAGATGAGGAAGAGTGAGAGGTCAGTCTGGGAAGGCTCTTTATGGGGTGTAGAGGAAAATCCCTCTTTCTCTAACCAGAGCATCTAGACTCTTCTGCATCCTTCCCCTCCCCTCCATGGATTATCAAGACTAGTGCTTTGTGATGTCAAGCCACCTCAGGGCTACCATTGGCTGAAGTAATTCCTTGCTGACCAATCAAAGCTGAAGGGTGTGGCTCCTCATTGTCCTGGGAGGGTATATATAGGGAGGTCAGTAGCCCTGCAGTAGGCTACCGTTGCTACAACATGGCAGAGGTGACTGAGAAGGGAGAGGAGCCTGGCTCAGATAGAGAAACCCAGACGACACGCGTAAACCAACCAACTCCGCGCCTCAGAGGGACGAAGAATGGCATCCCTTGTGAATTTGAGGGAGAAGAAGCTGACAAGGTCAGATTACCCTACTCAAGCGCCTTCTCTTCTTCCCCATTGATCCTCCACCCAAGACCCTTACCCTGCCCTTGCCTGGCACAAACCCCCGCTTCAATCCAAACCTATTCTCTTAAAGTCTCCCTTCCCATCTACTTCCCATCCTCTTCCCCAAAACTAATGTTCTTCTGGCTCACTTTGTTTCCCTACCAGTTGAGGAAAATACTGGCAAAGGTGAAATCAACCCTTCAGCAGAATGCAGACAAGCGTAAGAGAGGGAAAAAGTCGGAGATAATAGTCTTTTATTACAGACAGAATAAAAAAAAGAATGAAAATCAGTCAAAAAAGGATGAAGAAAACCTGGAGGAGTCTCCCACTTCAAGTACTGCCCTATGCCTACCGGGACCAAGAGACCTCTCTCCCTGCGAAGATGCAGAGGAGAAATGGTAACCTGGGTGGAGACCAAAATTGACACCAGTGGTGACCTGTTTAGAGACCAAATAAAGTTGTCACATGGTGATGATTAAAATACCAACAAGTTGTAAAAAGGAGATGTGTGTGTATCTCTGCGTGTTCTCTGATGATGGCAAGGGAGGGGAAGAAGGGAAGGGGCAGGTGTGTGAGAAGGGAGGGAGGTAGAATCCTGCAAGTTTGGGGCCCAGCCAGTCCTTAGTTAGCCAGACATTGGGAATAAGGACTAGGTAGGACTGAACACTGAAGACAAATTTCCTCCTTAATACTATCCCACTGGCAAGGAAGAAAAGGACTTGGTGTTTCAGTGCATGTTTGTGGGGGAAGGTGGCCAGATGGGGAGAGGGGTGATGTGGTGGGGGGTGGCAGTGAGTAATAATGAATCTGATTCCATTTTTAATGTTTAACTACTGATAGCTTTTAAGCCTCATTCCTTCCTCTTCCCCTTCTTGCCCACATCTGGGCAAGCTAATAAAAACAGCCAGGGAGTTACTGAACATAAAATAGAAACAAATAGATATGCTTAACCTTAACCATTGGAACTATTGCCTTGCCTAAATTCCCCATAGTCAAAGCACTCATTGCCCTAAACTATTCTCTAGCGCATGATCTGACCCAATGAGTAATAAAATTAAGAATTTGGCACTTATAATCAGCTTGTAAAAGTGTGACCCTGTGGACTGTCCTCCCTAGTTAAAATAATAACACCTTCCCGCCCAGTTACAAAAAAAAAAAAAAAAAAAGCTCAATCTAAATGAAAACAAGGCCTTCACAGATTGAAACCCATTACATAAGACCTATTTAGAGAAGGTGTGATTATCCCCACTGCTTCTGCATTCAACGGCCAAATTTTACTTGTTCTTAAATCTGGAAAACATGAATGGTGCCTCAGTGTGAATTTTCATACCTTTAACATCATGATCCCATCTATTAGGGCTCCATATCTAATATTATTGAAGTTACTGATTCCATCCAATAAGTAACTGGTAAATACTGTGCAGTCATAGCAAAGTATTTGGTTAACATATTCTATTCAGTGCCTATTTCAACAGCCTCTTAGCTATAGATAACCTTCACCTTAAAGGGACACAATACACCTTCACCTCAGTACTCAGTGGCGTACCTCTCCACTCCTGTCATCTCACATAATCTTTGCAGGTAATATCTTAACCATGTCTAGCTTTTTTCAGGTGTACAATTATGACATCATATTGATGACATCCTCCTTTGAGGAGATTCATATGACACACTTATTCAGGACATAAAAATATTCACAAAGGAGCTCACAAAAAGGGGATGATCCATTACCCACACAGATAGTACAAGGTCCCACCACCTCAGTAAAGTTCTTGAAAATTATTTGGTAAGCTGAGGGCTGCTCTAATCCTGACAGTGTCACGAAACAGCTTTTAGCCTTCTTAGTACCCACATTGTTAAAAGACCCTGACATTTTTGGATTCTGGAGGCAACATTCCTCATATACCAATTTTATTTAAGTCTGTTCTTTCTGCTACTTGCAAATAGGCTCAACTTGAATGGGACTCCCTGCAACAAAAGGCTCTAGAATCTGTCTAAACTGCCACAGAACAGGCCCTCCTGTTAGGGTCCCCTAGAGACTCCTTCACTGTAGAGGCTTTAGCAACATTCTCTCATACTTCTTGGAGTCCCTGGACCATCCATGATGGCCATTAGTTGCCCATGGACTTCTGATACAAGGAACTGCCCTCTTTGGCCCAATACTATATGCCATTAGTGTGGCAAATTGTGGACACATACTGGACTTTCCTGGAAATAGAGGCTGTCTCAGGTCCTGAACCTCTGACCCTCCGTATCCAGCTGATAATTATGCCTTTGAACATGGAAGCAGCACTCTGCTAGCTTGGCACGGCTAGTGAGGTCTCCTTGCTACAGGATGCAGCCAAATCTGGACCCTCTGCATATCCAGGAGAGGGTAACTTCCCCTGTGCTAGGTCCCTTGCCAGATGCCACAGTGCTAGGAGAGGTCATCTGTCTCTTAGAAGAATTGGACGCTTGAGGAGCCCCTTAGGATTAACAGAGTGAATGCCAAAGGGAGTTCATTCACTTAACCCATGATATCACCACTATCACACTTAATGGGGCTTGCTTGAAAGCTGCTGCTTTTCATCCCTTAACCAGGGTGTTTCTGATAAAGGACGGCCCCCAAGGGGCAGCTCAGTTGGTTGAACTTTAGGCAGTCATCTTAGCACTGGATGTCTTGGCTGGCAATTGACCTCATCTGCACATTTTTTATAGATCTTTGAGCCGTTGCCAATGGTCTGACCATCTGGGTTGGGTGAAGGGGTAGTTAAGAGTGTTGGTGGGGGGCAGAAGACAGCTGCTTTAGCCAGAGGGTGTGGGGAAATATTCTCTGAGGAGTTGATATTTGAATCGAGACCTGAGTAGTGAGATAGAGTCAGCTGTGTGAAGACTTTGAAGAAGAGCATTTTAGGTAGAAAGAATAGCAAGTAGCAATGCCATGAGGTAAGAACCAGAGCAATGTGTTGAGGAACAGCAAAAAGGCGAGTGTGACTGGAGTACACTGAGAGAAGGACAGAGCAGAGATAGACGACTGAGACTGGAGAGGCTGGCAGAGAGGAGGTCTCAGAGGAATTTGCAGGGTAAGAACTTGGATTTTATTTTATGTGCAATGGAGAGCCACTGGATGGTTTGATACAGGAGAGTGATGTAGCCTGATTTATGTTTTAGTAAATTCACTGGATGTTGTGGACTATGTAGGACCAGAGAAGTGACAGGCTGTTGCAGCAATACAAGTGTGAGATGATGGTGGCTGGGGCTAGGCTTGTAGCAGGGGGAATATAACTTAGTCTCTAGCAGAGCAATTTGGAGAATAGAATTTGAAGTCCAATCTCAATTTACAGCTTCACCACCTAAAAGCTATTTGACCTTGAGTAACTTTTTTAACCTCTGTAAGACTTAGTTTCTTCATCTGTAAAATGGGAATGGTGATGGTGTGTATCTATGTCTGAGTGACTGTGGGACTGAATGAGGTAACTAATGTAAAACATCTGACATTATATTAGACCCATAATAAGCATTTGATTAAAAGTCTTCTGTTACTATCATCAATAATATAAATGAATAAGTAAATAAATAAATGCTCCTTCTTGCTTCTTTCTCCCCCACTCCCCAAGAGCTAGTGTGTCTTGTGTGAGCTGCTGTTAACCAGGACTACTGAGCCTTTGTTTGGTTTCCTTGAAGACACAAGTATTTTTGACACCTTTCCTCAATGGTCGGGCATTCTAAAACCTTTAGATACTTCATAATAAGTGTCTGTGTATGGCTTACAATTAATTTATACAATGAAGTGGCGGTAGTGGCTGATCTCTAACGTTCTGTCTTTCTACCTAATGAATCATCGCTTGAATACCTATCCTCTTCTTTCCAACCTGCTTCCACAAGGTCCTAAATGAGTAGCAACTGATATTTCTTCCCTAACTGCAAACATAACCTGCTGAACTTTGACAGTTGCTTCCTTCCATTAAATGCAACTTTGAGTTTTTCTCTCCTCAGAGAAATCTGCTTGCATTTTTCGAAGCAGATTCTCCTTTTATTACTTCCTGATCAGAATCCTTCCAAAGTCCCTTGTTCCCTTGATGCTTTTATTTTCTCTTTTTGGTCTCTGATATTTGCCCATCTTTCCACATTATCATAATTTAGGACTATAATTATAAGCTTTTTACTGCCTCCTCCACATCTTTGATGAATGAGTGAAATAGGACTAGATGTTGTTTCCTTGGTCTTTGAAGGGATTGCTCTCCCTTCCCCACCTAGAGCTGGTGAGTGATGAAAGCTTACTCATTCTTCAAGGCTAAGTTCAAATGGCGCTTCCTCTCTGGAGCCTCTCCACCACCAGCCAGCAGAATTAGTTGTGTAGGATTCCAAAAAGGAAATCCAACTCCAGTCTCGGGAAGGCGCGGACCCACAGACACAGGAGACCGAGCTTGATGCAAATGCACGAGGTTTTATTAAGCGGAGCTCCGGGTCGACACGTATCTCTCGCAGGAGACAGAGGGGTCGACCCCGAACCTTAAGGGGCAAGCTCTTTTATAGGATTCGGAAGCATAAAGCGGGAAAAGGTTGGCGCGGTCTTACATGATTGGCTAATTTAAAACATTTAAACAGTTACATTTTATGGCGCGAATTGCTATGGCGCGAAGCAATTATCAGGTTACACACACGCGTCCCCATCTGGACCCCCTCCACCCCGACCCTCCCAAACTTATCGCTCTGGAGCACTCTCTTGTTCTCAATTTTCCCCGAACAGTTTAGGGCGAGTCTTCTATGAATAGAGTCAGTCAGGATCGATAAACGTTCCCCCTTATACCAGGAATCCTTAGGGTGTGGAGGTGCCTGTCTCTAAGGTATTAACTTTTAAATTTTTTAATATAATTTACTTCCTTCAGTTGCTCCTATTGTCCTACAAGTAATTATGTTAAAGCAGTTACCATGTTGCATTAGAATTCTTCGTTTACGTATTTGTCTCCCCCAATAGACAACATACAACAGCAAGGAGTGTATTTCATTCATCTTTGTAATCCCAACTACCCTAACACAGTATCACGGTGGCTGCTCAATGCATGTTTGATGAACAACCGAAGGAGTGAGTGATCAAATCATCCTATATATACTGGACCATTTCTTTAACCTTCTCTGTAATGTTTGCTTTAGAAAATATTCAACTTAAAATTTTATTGTTCATTTAAATTTAAAAATTTTATCGTTAAAAATTCAAAGCTTAGGGAAGAAAATTAAAAAAAAAAAACCCTAAACACCAAAAACCTAAAACACCCTGCAATATGCACAGTTTTGGCAACTATCTTTCTGTACATGGCTCTACACATATATGAACACTTATTTGTACATTTACATAGAATAATTTTATATATGTATATTTTTTAATGTTGAGAAAACTTTTACCTCTTTAGGATTTTTGCATTTCTTTACCTCCTCCTACACTGGATAACCAATGTTAAAAGCCTGGTGTGCATCTTTCCGTATCTTTGACCATGTTGGTACAATGATGTAACATATATACATATACAGACAAGTGTATGGGGCACTATTTTACTCTTTACTGCATCTTGTTTTTCTCTCTTAGAAACATTTCATAGAAATTTTTTCCACATCATCTGGTATAGACTTAACATACTTTTTAAAGTAGCTATGTAACATGTGATGGTTTGAATGAAAGACAACTTACTGGACCATCCCTCTATTGAGAATATTCAAGTTGATTCCAGTTTTTGGCCACCGCAAACAATGTTGCAATCAATCTGTATATATATATAATATTTGTTTTGTTCATATTCGTTATTATATATTTGTGCTTTTATTTCTATGGAATAGGGCCCCAGAAATGGAATCGCTAAATCAAAGTTTCTGTGAATTCTTAATTTTAATAGATGTTTCTAGATTGAATTCCAAATGACTTTAATACTTCAATTTCCCTCAGCAAATGTATAATAGGCTGAACTCCACCACCCTCCAGCAATATGTGATAACATATTTAGCAGTCTTAAAGTGATATTCCCTTGTTATTTTAATTTCAATGTTCCTGACTGTTAGTGAGGTTTGAGTAACTTCACTTGTTTATTGACAAGGTGGATTTCTTCCTCTGTGAACAGCCTGTCTTACACTTTTTAAACACTTTTGATTGTTTTTTTTTCTTATTAATGTGCAGGATTTTTTTTATATGTTGGATATGAACCCTTTATTTGTAATATGTGCTATAAAAATATTTTCCTCTATTATTTGTCTTTTGGTTTTATCTTTACTTTTCCCATATGATTATATTTTAAGTTTTAAGTACTCAAATATGTCAATCCTTCCTGTATAGTGTCTAGGATTTCTGGATTGAATAAAGAGTTTTCTTGACTCCTAGATTATACATAAATTTTCAAAAAAATCTATATTTTATTAATTTTAACAGTTTCATCTCTAAACTATGCAGAATTTTATTTATGTTGTGTGAGAGAGGAGTCCAAAATTATTTTATCCTTTCTAATAAATATAAATAATAATGTATGCTATATTACTAAGAAGAAAATAAAAATAGAGTCAAAAAACAAAACAAAAACCACTTTATTTTGGATTCAAATCTAGCTCTAAAACTTACTAAGTGTCACCCTGAGAAAGTCACTTACTCTGTGTGAACCTCTTTTTTCTCCTTTGTAAAAAGGAGATAATAATGTCAACATCACAGATGTTTTATAAGAATTAAATTAGGTAAAGTATATCCAGCACAGTTACTGGCATATAGTCAGAGGTCAACATATCATAGCTATAATGGCTATTATTTACCTCTCTCTGAAATGCATCTGCCTTGAACACACTTAGGAACACTGATGAGCTCAGTTGTGTTGTGCATCATGGCTCATTTTAATCTTGTCTCTTCAACAGTGTTTTTATTCTACAATGCTCCTAAAGTTAAAAAAAAATACCGATACAGGAAGTTGGCCTGAAAGATATTATCAACCAGACAGAGTCATACTGAGGTGAGTATTAAAGGACAGACCAAGGTGGCCTAGATTCACCTCACACAGAAATACATCATTGCACAGAGCAAAGAGATCTGCTAGAAGCTCCTGCTTCTAGAAAATATGACAAAGATGTTAATAAATGTGATGACTCGGGAGGCAAACATGTTTGAGGCTCTGAATCTCCAGAGAGTATTTGAGAGAAACACTTTACTCTATATGGCTGAGGGAAATTAACTCAAAGGGCCCCAACTTGGGTTCCTTTCATGCCCCAAATACCATCACTGACAGAAGTGGAATTTGTAGTCAGTGCTAAGTGCCCCCTTGGAGATCAGTCCTCATTTCACAAGAAGGTGGAATAACTTTCCAGAGCAGTTATTTTATCTGACCAGCACTTGCCATTGCTCTTACTCTGCGCCAGTAACTTTTCCTGAGGGATTTCCACAGAGTATCAATTTGTTTAATCTATACTATAGCTTAAGACAAAGGTATTATTAATACTATTTTGTCGATGATGAAACTGAATTACCAAGAAGTTAAAAAACTTTTCCACAGTTCCACAGCTCATAAATGGCGGATCTGGAATTTGAACCTAGGCAGTATGGCTCTGGAGTCAATGCTCTTAATTACCACATGATGGTGGTCATTATATAATACTCTCTTGGAAACTAAGCAGGCACCATAATTACCTTCTGTAGACTAAATAGATGAAGGCAGTATTTTAACTATTTTTTATTTGTTAGTTTAGACCAGGAGTTTTAATAGTTTTAAAATTCTTTGAATATTTAAAAACAGCCACTGAAAAACTGATAAACTGAATATGATGTTCATCTGGAATAATAACTACATCAGACTAAGATATGCTAAGAAGTTTGAATGGGATCTTGTTCCGGCCAATTATAGTAGTAAAAGATGCTCTCCTACTAGAGAAGATAGATCTAGCTGATATATCTGAGAATTCAGATGGAGACTTTGGTATGTTTATTTTATATTAAAGTTGAATTTTCAAATTAGGGATGAAACAATGATCTGTTTAGTAAACTGTGCTGGGACAATTGTTTTCCATTTGATGCTAAACATATCATAGTAGTCTGTCAACATATAAAAAATACATTCCAGATGGATTAGATATCAAAACATGAAAATTAAAAACCATCAAAGTACTGGAAGAAGATCTAGGATATTAAGTGTTATACCTTTTGACATTCTTGAGAATGATAAAAAAATCGGGAGTCATAAAGAAGAGAGCTGATAAGTTTGTCTTCATTAAAAACACACACACGGACACATAAATAGGTCACAAAATACCATAAATAAAGTTAGATTATAAATTTAGAAAAAAAAGATTTTCAACAATATTTAATAGAATATATATATTATTTAATAGAAAAAAAATATATATATATTCATCTATGTGGACTGCCGTAACACAATACCACAGACTGGGTGGATTAAACAACTGAATTTTTTTTCTCACAATTCTAGAGGCTGGAAGTCTGAGATGCAGGGTGCCCATGGTTGGTTTTTGGTGAAAGCTCTCTTCCTAACTTGCAGATGGCTGCCTTCTTGCTGTGTCCTCACATGGCAGCGAGAGCGTGAACTCTCTGGTGTCTCTTGTTATAATGACACTAATGTTAACGGATCAAGGCCCCACCATTATGACCACATTTAACCTTAATTATTCCCTTAGAAGCTCTGTCCCCAAATACAGCCACACTTGGAGTTAGGGCTACAACATATGAATTTTGCGGGGACACAAACATTCAGTAAATAACAAAACATATGTTTGTATATATATAAATACCAAACCATGGTGGTTATTTATAGAGATATAAATCTTTTCAAATCACGATGAAACCAGAAATAAGCTAATGAATAACCAGGCAAAGGTTAGAAAGATAATTCAGGGAAAAATCATGCAAATGACTAAAAAAACACATTAAAAAGTTACTTAATCTCATTTGTTTTCTACAAAATGCAAATTTTTTCTCATTCATGCTGACAAATATATAAATGATTCTTACACACACACACACAATGATATCAATGGTAAGCAATTCCGCTGGCTTGCTTGTTGCCAGATACTATGCTAAGCACTTTACCTGAATTGTTTCATGTTACTGTCAAACAACATTGTGAGAGATGCATCTTTATCCCCAAGCTACAGATGGGGAACTTGAGACCAGTGAGGTGAGGTCAGATGCTTTCTTCCAGGTCATCTAGATTACAAATGGTAAAGCTGAACCAGAACCTGGATCTAGATTACTTATTTCTGTGGCATCTCATTAGTGACAGTAACAGCAAACACTCTTACTAGTTGATAGACACAGTTCTAAGCACTTCATGTGAATTAATGCATTTAATTCTCCAACAGCCTAATGAGGTAGCTACTATATGATTATTATCTCCATTGTGCAGATGAGAAAAAAGAGGCAGAGAGAGGATAAATAACTAGCAGTCAGTGGAATCAGAATTCAAACCCTGCAAGACTGACCCTAAAGCCCACAGGCCTAGACTCCACTCTATAATGCTGAAATGCTAGAGCCTGCTGCTTGGGAAGATTTAGAGTCTGAAATAGAAATTTGCCTTTGACTTTTGAAAAAAAATATTTCTTTCAAACATATCCACAGTCCGGCATGTTAATCCGCATCTTCACCCATTAGGGTCTATTTTCGTTGGAGGAAAAACAATGGTTCTTATTGATAGGATTAAAAATAAGCAATCTCACTGTAGGGAAATGTCAAAAACTGTTAATAAAGAGAGACTAATTTTCTTTTCCAATAAGTAAAGCAGGGGGAAAGTGAAATATCATCATTTTCCTTTAGACTCTAATGCATTCTCAGTGACCTCCCTGCAATTTTCTGCATTAGCTCAGTGATAGTAAATAGTGTGTCAGGTATTGACCAGCATTCATAGATTGTTATACATCAAGAGCAATAAATATTTCTCACCTACGTATGACACTGAGGTGGCAAAAAAAAAAAAAACCCTGTAGTTTTTGTGCTCTCTAATCAGTGGTGAATGAAGTTAATTTGAGACCTTTTGGAATGAGAGGCTGGGCTTTTGCCAAATAGCAATCATAACAAGCATTACCCTTTTGCTGCTGACAGGAAAGTTCAAAAATTCCATCATGTCCCAGTTTCTCAGCAGTTGATAAAGGTTAATAAAACAGGATTTTAGGAAAGCAGTGGTTCTACATTTTTTATGCTTTTAAAGGACAATTCTTGTTAGTTCCACTTGGCTCAGTCCTCAGACTTTTCTCACATTCTAACTGGAGCTTGTCCCTTTTCTCTGCTTTGCGTGGGTCAATAAACCATGGATAGAGCTCTCAGTTCTGATAGCCAAGGAGAAGGAGGTTGCACTTTAAAAAATTTTGAGTTGGTGACAGTAAATAGCAGAAGGAGATAAGATTTGAACTGAAGTCTTGTGGGAAGATACCATCCGCTTCATGGAATCATAAACATTACATTAGGGTGGGCTAAAGATTTCTTACTAGAACGGCTGAGGTAGCTGGGTGGTGAATTTTTTATGGGCTTTCACGAATGTCAAGAATTTTCCTCCAGGATGAGGCGGCACCAGATCTCCTTTAACAGCGTTGATATGCTTCATGCTCTTACTCCTTAGCAATTTGATATTTAAATGTGAATAACACTTGTTTCAGGAAGTATTATTTTGACTTTCAAATTATTTTGAGAATATGCTATATGGCAAAATGTTATTGCTTTAAGAATATAAGTATACTCAGCTTGCAAACAATGAACACTGAGTTCACAATGATAAGTTGTTTCAGAGTATATTTCTTCTGACTTAATTTCTCTGAGACTCAGTTTTTCCATTTTCATTTTTATGTTTATTTTTATTATGATAGTTCAATAGCCTTTTATATGAGATTTATACAAAAAACAAAATACATACGAATCTCATTTGGAAAAAATTTCTTGTTGTATCTTTGTAGACAACATGAAGAAATACAAACATGACTGGGTTTCAGCCTGGTTGAATAAACCTAACTGGATGGTAGTTCCACTAGAGAGAGGTTTCTCATGGCATGTCACAGGACGCTAGCCCAAGCTCTGTCCTGATTATCATTATTATCGGTGATTCAGATAAAGAGATTGAGTACTTGCTCATCAAATTAATGGATAATACAGAGTTCTAAGGGACAACAAGTACAGTCACGCACCACGTAATGACGTTTCAGTTGGTGATGGACCGCATATATGACGGTGGTCCCATAAGATTAGTACCATACAGCCTCAGTGTGTAGTAGGCTGTACCATCTAGGTTTGTGTAAGTGCTCTGTATGATGTTCACACAATGACGAAATCACCTAATGACACATTTCTCAGAATGTATCCCTGTCCTTAAGCGATACATGACTCTACATTCCAGTGCCACATAATGACGTTTTGGTCAATGATGGACTACATATATGATGGTAGTCCCATAAGATTATAATAGAGCTGAAAAATTCCTATCGCCTAGTGACGTCACCGCTGTCATAACATCGTAGCGCAACGCATTACTCAGGTGTTTGTGGTGATGCTGGTCTAAACAAACCTGCTGCCCTGTCAGTTGTATATATAGTACATATAATTAGGTACAGTAGATAATACTTGATAATGATAATAAATGACTATGTTACTGGATTATGTATTTACTATACTATACTTCTTATCATTATTTTAGAGTATACTCTTTCTATTTACAAAAAAAAAAAGTTACTATAAAACAGTATGCCACGTTACACTGGCAGCACCTCACACATCTCATGTATATCATGTCTCTTTATTACATCATTTTCTTTTGTGCTTGATTTAATCTTGTGTTGTTTTGATTGTTTTCTTCATAAGCATACAAAATTCATTGCTAATGTTACCAGTAAGAGGTCAAGCTGAGTGATGGACATGGGAAAGCAATTAAAAGTGACTGAGGACTGTGAAGGTGGAAAATTGGTGATGGTTTTTGCTCGCCAGTCAGGCATGTCCCAGTCCACCATAGCTACAATCTCTAAGAACAAGAACAGATGATGGAACCTGTTAAAGGCTCTGCTTCATTGAAGGCAACAACACTAACAAAAATTCAAGGAGGGCCACTATTAGACATGGAGAAACTTCTAATGACCTGGATTGAAGACCAGACACAGCACCATGACGATCACAGCCAAAGCAAAATGTTTGTTTGCAATGTTGAAATAAAAGGCTGCACCTGACTACAATGTTGAATTTACTGCTAGCTCTGGGTAGTTTAAACAATTCAAGAATTGTTATTCATTACATAATGTGAAAGTGAGTGGTGAGTCTGTGAGTGCTGATGTGAAGGCAGCTGAAGAATTTTTGGAAACTCCAGATAAGCTGATTGTGGAGGAAAATTACTTTCCAGAGCAAATATTCAATATGGATGAAATCTCCCTATTCTGGAAACAGATGCCTGAAAGGACTTTCATACATAAGGAGGCCAAGTCAATGCCAGGTTTCAAGGCTTTTAAGGAGACGATAACAGTCTTGCTTGGGGGCAATGTTTCACGCTACAAATTGAAACACTCTGTGATCTGGCACAATGAGAACCCCAGGGCCTTCAAGTGTATCAGTAAGCACACCGCCAGAGTACTACAGGAGCAATGAGAAGTCATGAATGACCCAGCTCCTCTTCCAAGATGCCCTTATGAAATGCTACGCAGCAAAGTGGAGAAATGCTGTTTGAAGAATAACATACCTTTCAAGATTTTGCTTATTATTGATAATGGTCCCTAATATCCTCCTTTTATTGGAGATCTTCATCCCAATATCACAGCAGTAGTTCTCCCTCCAAACAGCATCTCTTTGATCCAACCAATTGATCAAGGAATTATAGCAGCTTTTAAGGCCTATTACCTGAGGAAGACCTTTGCCCAGACTATTGCTGCAACTCAGGAAGACACTGATGCAATTCTGGAAGGATTACAGCATCTATGATTACGTCAAGAACCTTGATTGGGCTTGGAGTGATGTCACCAAGGGTTGTATGAATGGCATCTGGAAGAAGACACTCAAGAGGTTCGTTCGTGACTTCAAAGGATCTGCCAAGGATTAAGAAGTTGTAAAAACCAACAAGGCTGTGGTTGAGATGGCAAACAACTTTAACCTGATTGTAGACGAGGATGACATTGAGGAGCTCCTAGAGGTGGTTCCTGAGGAATTGACTGATGAAGAATTGTTGGAACTGGAACAGGAAAGTGTAGCTGAAGAAGAGGCAAGAGAAAAGGAAACTGCAAGAGAAGAAAAAGAAGAAGAACCCCAAAGAAAATTCACAGTGAAGTGTTTGGCAGAAGCTTTTGCAGACCTCAACAAGCTCCTTAAAAAGTTTGAAAACATGGACCCTAATACTGAAAGTTTTTCATTAATAGAGAGGAATGTTCATGGTGCATTATCTGCTTACAAGCTAATCTATGATGAAAAAGAGAAACAAACCAAGCAGACCACCATGGACATATTTTTTGAAAAGAGTGATGCCTCTTCAAAGAAGAGCCTCAGGCATGTCCTGCAGGAGGTATGCCAGAAGAAGGCATTGTTATCATAGGAGATGACAGCTCCATGTGTGTTATTGCCCCTGAAGACCTTCCAGTGGGACGAGATGTGGAGGTGGAAGACAGTGATATTGATGATCCTGACCCCGTGTAGGCCTAGGCTAATGTGTGTGTCTTAGTTTTAAACAAAATAGTAAAAAGTAAAAAAATAAAAAAATTTAAAAATAGGAAAAAACTTATAGAATAAGGATATAAAGAAAGAAAATATTTTTGTATAGCTATACAATATGTTTGTGCTTTAAGCTAGGTGTTATTACAAAAGAGTCAAAAAGTTAAAAAAATGAAAAAGTTTATAAGGTAAAAAAGTTACAGTAAGCTAAGGTTAATTTATTATTGAAGAAAGAAAATTATTTTTTATAAATGTAGTGTGGCCTAAGTGTACAGTGTTCATAAAGTCTACAGTAGGGTACAGTGAGATCCTAGGCCTTCACATTCACTCACCACTCACTCACTGACTCACCCAGTCCTGCAGGCTCTAGTCATGGTAAGTTCCCGATACAGGTGTACCGTTTTTTATCTTTTAGGCCATATTTTTATCGTACCTTTTCTAAGCTTAAATATGTTTAGATGCACCAATACTTACCATTGTGTTACAATTGCCTACAGTATTCAGTACAGTAACACGCTATAAAAATTTGTAGCCTAGGAACAGTAGGCTATAGGTGTGTAATAGGCTATACCATCTAGATTTGTGTAAGTACACTCTTATGATGTTTGCACAAGGACGAATTTGCCTATAGATACATTTCTCAGACCGTATCCCTATCATTAAGTGATGCATGACTGTAGTTTAGATGAGTGAATCAGAATCCAAAAATATGTTGAAAGACTGAGATGGTGGACTAAATATATCAAAATGAAATTTAATAAATTTGATGCAAATCTACACCCTTGGGATTGAAACCCAATGCACACATCCATGTGGGGAGGCATAATTTTGTAGCAGCACTTGTAGAAGACATCTGGTTTTAATGTCAATGGTAAACTCAGCATGAGTCACAGTATAATTCATGTCATTTTCTCAAAGAACAAATGCTATCTTAGGCTTCATAAAAAAGAGTATTTTGTCTAAAATGAGAGAGAGAGTAACTTCTCTTGCTCAACAATAATTAGCGATCTACTCAGTTTTGGGAGGGTGCAAATGTTTAAGAGGAATAATGAAAAATGAAGACTATTCAGAGTAGAATCATTTTCAGAAATGATGAAAGGAATTGAGGCTGTCTAACCTAGAGGAGGAAAACTGAGAAGAGATGTGGCACTTGTCTTCTGAAGCTTATTCATGTGCAGGATTGCCAGATGTTTACAGTTAAGAATAGGGTTCTGGGGGCCGCGGTGGCGCAAGCGGTTAAATGCACGCGCTCCGCTGCGGCGGCGCAGGGTTCACTGGGTCGGATCCTGGGCATGCGCGGACGCACTGCTTGGCAGGTCACGCTGTGGCGGCATCCCATATAAAGTGGAGGAAGATGGGCACGGATGGTAGCCCAGGGCCAGTCTTCTTCAGCAAAAAAAAAAGGAGGATTGGCAGATGTTAGCACAGGGCTGATCTCCTCACACACAAAAAAAAGAATACGGTTCTGCCTTTCTGTTACCTTCCATTTAGGAGAGACACATAAAAAAGGAAAACAAAATTATTAAAAATCCTGAATGTGAGTGCTATAAAGACCAAAAACCAAAAGGCTAGAGAATGATAGCAGTAAGTAGGATCCTACTTTAATTTATGTTGCCAGGGAAGGCCTTCTTATGAGGTGGGTTTTGAGCTAAGAAGTGAAGGATGAACGAGGGGGGTAAAGCTATTCCAGGAAGCCAGAACCACAAAAATAACAAAAACAGTGTTATTGGTTTGTTCAAGGAATAAAATGTAAAACAATGTGAATACACACACACACACACACGTATACACAATGTAGAAAATACATAGTGTTCTGTGGATTTTTTTATGTTAAAACACAATATATCATGTATTTGGGGTAACAAACCGTGTTAGTATATATAACCTCACTTTTGAACTTTTGCATATTTTTCCATATTATGGACATACTTCACTTTATTTACTCATTCATCTATTCAAATTTCTATTCTTTTGTTCAAATTTTCTGCCCATCCCCCCAGCTTTATTGAGGTATAATTGACAAAATTGTAAGATATTTAAAGTGCACAACATGATGATTTGATATACATTGTTGTGAAAGGATTCCCCTCATCGAGTTAATTAACACATCCATCACCTCACATACTTACTTTTGTGTGTGTATATGAAGACATGTAGTTCTATTTTCTTGGGAAATTTCAACTACGCAATACAATGTTATCAACAATAGTTACTATGTTATATATTATATCCTTAGAACTACTTCATCTTATAACTGAAAGTTTGTACCCTTTTATCAACCTCTCCTGATTTCCTCCAGCCCTTCTCACCCCTGGCAACCACTTTTCTACTCTCTGTTTCTATGAGTTTGACTTTTTTAGATTCCACATATAAATGATACCATCTGGTATCACAGAAAAGATGCTTGATATGATTTCAACATTTTTAAAATTTATTAAGACTCATTTTGTGACCTAAGGTATAATCTATCCTGGAGAATGTTCCATGTGTGCTTGAGAAGAATGTGTATTCTGCTGTTGTTGGATGGAATGTTTTGTATATGTCTGTTAGGTACATCTAGTCTAACATGTAGTTTAGGGCCAATATTTCCTTATTGATTTTCTGTCTGGATGATTTATCTATTGTTGAAAGTGGGGTAGTGAAGTCCCCTGCTATTATTGTGTTGCTATCTATTTCTCCCTTCTGATCTGTTAACATTTGCTTTCTGTATTTAGATGCTCCTATGTTGGATGTATAAATATTTACAATTGTTATATCCTCTTGATGAACTGACCCCTTCTGCATTGTATAATGACCTTCTTTGTCCCTTGTTAGTCTCTGACTTAAAGTCTACTTTGTATGATATAAGTAAAGCTACCCCTGCTTTCTTTTGGTTTCTGTTTACCTGGGATATCTTGTTCTATCCTTTTACATTCAATCTATGTCTGTCCTTAAACCTGAGATGACTCTCTTATAGGCAACATATAGTTGGGTCTTGTTTTGTTTTGTTTTACATGCTTTTAGCTATTCTATGTCTTTTGATTGGATAATTTATTCATTTACATTTAATGTGATTATCGATAGGTATGTACTTACTATTGCCATTTAATTGTTTTCTGATTGTTCTGTAATTCCTTTGTTCTTTTTTTCCTCTCTTCCTGTCTTCTTTTGTGATTTGATGATTTTCTGTAGTGGTATGCTTTGATTCTTTTCTTTTAGAGTTTGTGCATCTACTATAGGCTTTGCTTTGTGTTACTATGAGATTTTTATTTTCTCTTCTGTTGAGTTGTCTGTCTTTCCTTATTGATTTGTTGAAGTTCTTTTTATATCCTGGATACTAATTCTTTATGTATTATATGCATTGCAAATAGCTTTTAGAAATTAGTGGCTTGCCTCTTCATTATTTTTATGAGGTCTTTAATGAAAAGAAGTTCTTATATGTAATGTAGGAAAGTTTATCATTATTTTTATAGGAATTCATTTTCATTTTTTTAATGTGTAGAAGTTGTAATTGTAGATGAGATCATATAAGGATATATGATATAGAGAGAAAAAAGAGGGGAGCTGAGCCATTATGTTTACATTATATATCTATTCTTCAAGAATATTTAAAATATATTTGCCTTTCGTTTGGTGATAAGTTTTAAAACGGTTATGTAGACTTCACTAAGTGATCACTAAGTGCTCACTACTACTATTATCTCTCCTCCTTTCTGAAATTTTTTATTTTGCTTTATAGATCAGTTGTTTTGAATATAATTCAAGTAATTTTTAGAAAATCCTATAGGGAGGTCTATTTTCTGTTCTTTTACATTTCCGATTGTATTTAAAGCACTTAAGTTGAAATATTTCACCATATCTCTGAAGACATTGTTCCATCATTTTTCTCCAGTGTTTCAGATGAGACATTTTAGAAAAGCCTGATTTTTTTCCTTTTGGAGTTAACCTGTGTTCCTGCTTAGATGATTATAGGATTTTTTATGTGGTTGTTTTTTCACTGATTTTCCTTGGTGTACGGTGCGATATTTGAAATAATTTATTCAGCTCTCCCATCAGTTTAGAAAAGTTGCTCTTGATTAGACTTCCTCAGTTCTATTACTTCTTGTTGCTTCTTCTGGAACAGCACTTACCTGCATCTGTTCATATTTACAATCCTCTCTCATCATTTTTATTTCTTCATTCAATGTCTCTACATGGTGGTCAAGTTTCTTAAGCATGTCACTCACATTGCTAGTCTGACTGATGAAGTCTGTACTTTCCTCTTTACTGCTTCAAGTAAAGATTTTCATTTGGCCATTAAATTTGATGTTGTTTTTTAATCTTCTTTTTTTGTTTCATTCATCTGCCTTAAATTTCCATATAAGCGGCTGGAGACTCCCTATACTTCTCAGTATTTTGACTTAATTATCTTCACTTCTTATTTCATAGAGTGCTTTTTAAAAATTGTATTAAGTAAACAAAACTCCCCCCTCTTATTTTTGCCAATAAATAATGCTGTCATATAAAATAAAGTATAATAATACCTCTTTAATCTGGTTCTGTTCTTTTCACTAGAACTGTCATTTGTCCAAACCCACAGCGATGGACCCAGACTAGGTTCAAGATAAACCATTAATAAAGCTTTCATCATTTGCTAAAATATTTTCAGTTTAGTTTATATGTTTTTTTAATATGTGAATCAACACAGTTTTTGCACAATATAAATAGAGTATCAATGTACTACTTATTTTTTATGCTTCTTCCAGGCCTCAAGAAATGGTCATGTTATTTTATAGAGTGGAAGAAAATTGACTTAGATGCAGGATTATACCATATTTCAGAGACTATCTTCGTGCTAAATAAGTGGAAGGAGTGAGCAAACTCCTGCATCCAGGCCCAAGTTGTTCAGATAAACCATAGTGAGGGAAAAACCTCAGTGCTCTGGGTCAAACATAGGATAGCTAGACCTTGGTTAAATAGATAAGATTTCCTCATAGGGAAGCTGTAAAGAATAGCAGTACTGTCCATCTGCAAGATTAAGAATGGAATACTGCCTGATAGTGATTCTAGAAAATCAATATTACCTTTATTATGAGACTTTGTCTTTTCACATCTGATATAATAGCTGGGGCATGAATTCTCTGCTTACCATGCTTGGCATAGCATTAGAGCACAGCACCTTCCCATGCACTCATTAAATCCTTTTTTGACAATGGTGATGGTATAGATCATCCAGACAAAATGAAATATCACCAAATGACTAATTAAAGATGGAAACGGCCAATTAAATTTTGCTAGCATTGACTGAATACATACTGGGCTCCAGGCTCTATGCTGGATGGCAGGATGCAAAGCTTAAGTACAAACCTGATTTCTATCTTCGGGGAAGATCTAATAGAAAACACCCAGTGCCCTTCACTTTTATATTTTCTTCATCTTCATGCCATGCCTCTCTTTTTCAAGGAAGGGAAAAAAGTAAAGATCTGATATGGCAGAGAAGGAAATAGTTCCAGATAGAATTATATCTTCCAACTACAGCAGTAGTCAACAAATCATAGCACATGGGCCAAATCTGGCTTACTGACTGTTTTGTCAATAAAGTTTTATTGGAACAAAGCCATGCCCATCTATTTACATATTTTCTATGGTTGCTTTGGTGCTACAATAGCAGAACTGAGTAGTTGCAACAGAGACTGTGTGGCCCACAAAGCCTTAAAAATTTACCATCTGGCCCTTTACAGAAAAGGTTTACTGACCCCTGAACAAAACTGTTAATCTACATTGGCTGATAGAATCCCGTCCACACTCAGTCACCAGTATTCATAGTGTGATAAGTTTTAAGTTTTTCTTCTATACTGCCTTTCATATCCCCTTCCTCTTTTACTGTTTTCATTTGTGGTCATAAATAAGTCAGATTAAATAGAAACATTAATATATTTAGATTATCGTGTATCAGCATTACTAGGGAAAATGTGCCTGTATGCTCTACTGGAATATATCATTACCAAGGAAAGCATAATTTTCTAGCAATGCTATTTACATTCTGATTCTGTCTTCTATCACTGTGCCGCCTACCCACTGTACTTTAGTCACATTGGCCTTTTTGCCATTCCTTGAAATTGCCAAATGTGTTCACATTTTTGGACCTGTACACTTCCTGTTCCCTGTTCCTGGGATGCTCTTAATTCCTTTGCTCAGCTCACTGAGCAAAGATTGGCACAGATCAAAGAGAGACCTTCCTTGACCGCCTAATATACAATAGCGTTCTCCTTTCCCAGCACTCTCTATCACTTCATGCACTCCATTTTCCTTGGTGACCAATATCATTTACTGATATTATATAGAATAATTATTTATTTTCTGTCCCTTTACCAGAGTATTGGCTTCATGAGAATAGTGACTTAATCTAGTTGAGTCAGTGATATATTCCCAGTGTATAACAGTGCCAGGAACATGGTAGGTACCCAACTAATATTTACTGAATGAATGAATAAATGGATCAAAGATACATTAGAGAGGTAGTATATCTAAGTGGTTAGGTGAATATAGCTGACTCAAATTGAACTTCTTCCAAGTGAACTTGAAAAGTTACCTTATCTTTCTGGGCCTCAGTCTTCTCATTTGTAAAATAGGGATGATAACAATATTTATATTCCAAGAGTCACTACACAGATTAAAGAATGTATGAAAAAGTTCAAACATTAATTAGCATGGTAAGTGCTTAAAGAAGGCAATTATTATCATTATGGATACCAGATAAAGTATCAGGAATCATCTGGAAAACCAGAACACAGAAAGCTTAACACTAGCTATTGCAAAAATGTGTTTTTCCCATAAATCAGATTATGTGGATCAGCCAATGCAGTGATCTTATAAATTATTGTTACCACAAACTGAATCCTTTGACGTGGAAATAATAAGCTATTGTATTTAACAAATATTTATTGAAGGCCTACTCTGTGTCAGGCACTGTTGAGCAAATTTATGTCAATGATCTGCAATTTTTTGCAGTCTCTTCTGATATGTTCCCCAAAGAAAGTGAACCAGCATGGAGGGCTTGCTCATCCAGTAATCCTGAAATGTTGGACACTCGAGAAGAGAATGAAGGTGAACACGTGGAGTTTTGTGAGTTTTCTGTAGTACTCTTTGTTCAGCTTATACTTCAAAAGTATGCTGGACTTTCAACTTAGTGTAGCATTATGATTTCCATAATTGATGTATTCCATGGGCAGAGTGACTAACTGCCCCAATTTTCCCAGGAATAAAGGAGTTTCTGGGACACGTAACTTTCAATTTTAACACCAGGACATTCGCTGCAAATTGGATCAAGTTGGTCACACTATTTATGTGCATGTGTATGTGTTTATGTATGCATATGCATATCTCATAAACTAGGTGCTGTACTTTAGACTGGGAATCAGGTGTGTCAGATCCCATGATACATATATACATTTAAATCCCAAATCTCTGTAAATAAGATCTATTTCTGAAAAAATTTCTAGGAAGTAGAAGCAGTCATGAAGTGCTATTTTAATTTCTTTTGGACCTTATATTATCATATTATTTTTTGCACCTCATTTCTCAAGACCAACTACCTGAAAATTTTGAGGAGGTAAAACTTTAGTCTATTTCATGGGACTCATAGGAAGTGCTCATTTTCCCTACCCTCTATCCCTGTCCCCAAATAACTGAGCAGGAATTTGCTGTTAAAATAGGAACAGTTCTTTATTTTTGCCATTTTATGGATGATGAAAAAGCTTGCATACATGATCACTTTGGAGGCTGGACACTTTTCCTCATTTTAATCATTTTCACATCTTTAAACGGCTGGTGCAAAAACATAAGGCCACTTCATCATTTCCATTAATCAATGCTGTTACCTTTATTTAAAGACTTGGTCCATTAACTTAAGCTCATTGTGATGAATCTTGAGTTTCCCCAGAAGAATGAATCTGTTTTCTGGTATATGAAAAGCAGCCCTCCCTGCAGTTCTACCAAGACATAATTGAATATACTCTTCTAATATATCTAGATGTCAGTGTGGGGAAATTAGATTGGGGATTTTTTAAAAAGATGGAGTGATTTATATTTGGTAATTGAAAATCTATCTACCATAGTGCTTGGAAATCAGCAGAGATGTAAGAATTCTAGAAAGACAAACTGCTGTTTGTTGTTATTCCTTGTTTTTATATTTTGATTACACTCTTCTGCCACCCTGCCTTTGATGTCAGTGATGTCATTTGAGAACTGCAAGCTTCTTGAAGACAGACAACTTGTTTTTCATTACATTTCCAAAAGTTAGCATGGTGCTTGGTAAAGGAGGGTATTCGTGCAATGTTAGTTAAATAAATAAATAAGAAAATGTAGATTGAATGATTTCCCAAGAATGGCTAACATCAGCGCAGAAAAATGCAAATATAACAGTAGCTATATACATTTGCATACACAAAGCATTGAATGTCCCCAATGATCTCACTAAATTTCAGGATTTCACCAGAGCCAATTCTAGTGGCTTTGTTTCTGGTTGTCTTGTCAGGTTACCATAGAGAAATAATAATAATGATAATAGTAAAAGTCTTTGTCTTTTGGTCATTCGACAAATATTGACCAAATACCTACTATGTGCCAAGCTTTTTTTTGGTGCTGGGGATGCAATGGTGAATATGGCAAAGTTCCTGCTCTCAAGGAGATTTCAGTCTTTATCTTTCTTTAGAGCTTCACCTCCATCATCCTAAGTGCAAAATGGGTATCTATACCTAAATGTTTCATAGTAAGCTCAAACTCAAGATGTTTAAAACTGAGTTCATCTTGCCCAAGCAAACTAAATCCTCTTGCATTATTTATTTTAATATAAATCCAGTGATGGCAGTGATCACACCTGTCTTGTTTTTAGCTGTGTATAACTAGTGCCTACTACAAAACCTGGCCCATAGAAGGTTTTCAATAAATGTTTCTTCCAAGGTAACACCTTACATGTCATCAGAGTCAAGCCTTGTGGCTTGTAAATTTCCATAGTCCCCTCTCCATATCTACTATAGTAGCCTTCACAGGCAATGCATCAAATTGTTTATGTATGTGTCTGTATTTACCATCAGATTGTAAGCTCTTTGGGAAAAAAGATTGTCTGCATCATGTGTCTTTACCACATATCCCGGCACTTGTAAGCGCACAGTAAATGCTTATTGAATTAAATAATGTTCAAAATACCTTAATTTATTGTGGCCCAATAGTTTTTTAAGCAATTCAAAATACTTTAGTTTATTGTGGCTCAGTAATTTTTTTGAGTAATTCTGGTGGCCTTGTTTTTGGTGATTCTGTAGAGTCATGCTGGAGAAACAATAACAATAATAGCTATCATGACACACGCTAAATGCCAAGCATAGATGCTTTCCTTGATTACCTTATAAAATCCTCTCCAACCCTATCATTATATCCATTTTACAGACGAGAAACCTGAGACACAGATAGGTTAAGCGACTTACTTAAGTTCACACAGGTAGGAATTAAGTCACCACTAGTTACATAGCCCCGTGATATTTATTCATTGACATTCTTCACTGAAGAAACCCATTCATTCCTACAGTAGATTGGCTAAACATAAGAGGCATCCAGTTAGGCTTCAAGACACTCTTACTGGCCATTCAGAGCCTAGAAGTTTCACCAGATACTGTGCTGGTCATCATTTTGGCAGGCAATTTCTGTAGTCTGGCAGGTGAACCAACAATTTTCCTGATGTTAGTTTGAATTTCATTTCAAATGTGAGCCACTAGAGATGAGCCTTCTTCTTGGTTGTGAAGTCAGAGTGCGGGCCACTGATAACCTAAGGTGTGGAGCAGGCGGCAAGCACCACCTTAGCAACTGTAATGCCTTTTGTGGGAGGAGTTTGGGATAGAGGGTTATTAACAAATACGGAAAAGAAAAGGAAAAATATGCTATGCTTCTGTGATTGACTTGGACATGGACATTTGAGGGACTGAAAGATCATTTTGACTTAAAATGAAAATAAACATTTGAGCAGCACACAACTAAGCGAGCTTATCACCATAGCACCTATGACAGCCTTTTGCTCAGCTCTGTGTGGTGAGAAGAAACTCTTGTGTTTTCACTGAAAGGTGTCAGAGCATAAATGCTTCTAACTATGCCCAGATTTCTTTAAAATGCCCTCATTTAAGGACAATTAAGCAAAATTTTTGTCTATTTTACTGTGAAAATATACTTCAGTTGGAAATCTCTAAATTCTTGCTGGAAATCTGGGTGTTTCATGCTGAAACAGCAAAAAGACCTGGCATTTTAAATAATTACTTTGATAAAGAATGTACTTGCTTAGTGCACAGTGCCAGCTGGACACAGGAAGGCCACTGGAATATACCTAATGATGACTAAAGATAAATGGCTCTGAGTTTATTGTCTTGAAACTGTGGTGTGCTTTACTTTGATTAATGGTTTGGTTCTGTATTCTCTCCCCCCACCACTCACCGTACCCTAGCCATCAGACTACCACATTTCAGTGCCCTGCCCCCTTTGCTCTACCACACTAGACAAAATTCTTCATTCCCTGGACATTTTCCTGCCTCATTGCGTTTGTTTCCTGAGAGTAGTATACCTTGCTCCTCCTGATAAAGACTTATTCATCAAGACTTCATTCAAATGTTACCTCTCATGAGAAGTCTCCAATGGATAACTCCCACTTGCAAAACGAGCTAATCCTCTTCTCTGTGCTTCATGACACATACCTCAACTGCAGTGTACAGTTATCCCTCGGTATCCAAGGGAGATTGGTTCCAGAACCCCCTGTCTCCCCTACATGGATACCAAAATCTACGGATGCTCAAGTGCCTTTTATAAAATGGCAAACTATTTGCATATAACCTCCTGTGTACTTTATTTTTTTTATTTTTATTTTTTGTGAGGAAGATCAGCCCTGAGCTAACATTTGATGCCAATCCTCCTCTTTTTGCTGAGGAAGATTGGCCCTGGGCTTGCATCCGTGCCCATCTTCCTCTACTTTATGTGGGACGCTGCCACAGCATGGCTTGACAAGCAGTGCATCGGTGCACACTTGGGATCCAAACCTGTGAACCCTAGGCTGCCGAAGCGGAGCACGCGCACTTAACCGCTACGCCAATGGGCTGGCCCTCTCCTGTATACTTTAAATCATCTCTAGATTACTTATAACGCCTAATACAATGTAAATGCTAAGTAAGTAGTTGTTATACTGTATTGTTTAGGGAGTAATTACAAGGAAAAAATCTGTACATATTCAGTACAGACAACCATTGTAGGTCTTTTGATCCTTGGTTGGTTGAATCCACACTGTATATCACATTATGTTGCAATTGTTTATGGATGTGGCTCCCTAAAATCGTTCTACAAGAGGAAGGGATAGTTTCTGTGTGTATGCATGTATATACAAATTAAATAGTTTCCTTATTTATTTATATTGAACCTTATTTCAGCAAGGATTTAAAACAGCTAAAAGGCAGAGGCCAGCCCTGTGATGTAGTGCTTAAGTTCGGGATGCTGTGCTTCGGTGGACTGGGCTGGTGGGTTTGGATCTCAGGCGTGGACCTACACCGCTCATTGGCAGCCATGCTGTGATAGTGACCCAAATGCAAAATAGAGGAAGATTGGCACAGCTGTTAGCTCAGGGGTACTCTTCCACAGCAAAAAAAAAAAAACAAAACAAAACAAAAAAAAAAACTAAAAAGCTATACAACAAAAAAACAAATAAGAAATAGGTGAGAGAAAGGTAGGAAATATATGAATCAGGGCACAAAACAGCTGTGAATGAGGCAGATGAGGGCTGGGATTATATTTTATCCATCTTTATATTTCAATAACCCAGCAAAGTGACTAGCATTTAGAAGACAACTTGCACTCATAATTGAAATGCATTTATTTAATTAATTATGTATTGATTACTATTGCCCTTGAATGCACTAAGCAATAATTTACTAAAGCGTTAAACCTCCTCTTATTTATGAACTGACCATTCAGTCACCAATATCATGACATGACCTGTCAAGCACTGGAATTTACCACATTCATTTCTCCCAACAGTTTTCCCCATTTATGGATGTAGAACCAAAGGTCTAGAGAGACTAAGACATTTGATCAAGATCACACAGCTTAAACATTGGTGAAACCACTTCTCAGGACCTCATCTGCAAAACGAAGAAAAGGAAAGGGAACTCAGCATTCAGTTAGCCCAGTCTTTCATATTATATGATTCTAAAGTGATTTTGAATGCAATATATTAAAAGTCATTTATTTTCACTCATTCTAATTCTTTGCCATTCTTTTACTTGCAGGCTGTTCATAATTGGTCCAATTTCTGTAGAATATGTATGCATTATTAAATGATTTAATTTATCTTACTTTCCATATTTGCGAAAGGCTCTGTGTCTTGGGTGTTGCTTATGTGCAGGTCATTAAATTTGTCACTTGTGATATGGACTTGCCCTTGTAGTTGTAGAAGAGGCGAGCCACATAAGTGGAGTGCATTGGTGTGGTATGTCTACATTGTGTGAGCGTGTTATGAAAGCACGTGTGCTACTGTCCCTCATTTTACTTCAGAGCATGATCATTTTATCTATAGCTGGAACACTGGTGATTTCTTTCTGATATCCCAGGGATTTTGATCCACATGAGAAAAGAGGCAGTGACTAGAGGAAAGAGCAGGGAGAAGAGTAAAAGACAAACAGATTGAGGTGGTAGGAGGGGAAGGACCACAAAGGAGATTGCTAAAGAGAAAACAGAGGCGAATGTTTGGACATCATTTTCAAATCACAGTTACCAAAAACAAAAATGGAAAGTTGAATGGAGACAAGCCTCCTTGTGCTCCACAATGCATTATTTAGGGTGTGAAAATGTAAGAGAAGACAGATGAAAATACATTTCCCTGAGATGATGACCAATTTCCTTACTTATAGCTGTTCCTAGGAACTAATTAGGACTGTTTAGGAATGTAGTCTCAGGATATTCTGGCCCAATCAGAATGCTCATCAGAGAAATTTCTTCAGAGGAATATTCTTTCCACTGAAGAGTTGTTCCTTGAGCCTTTGAGAGGGTTTTATTTGCAAAGCTTCTAGAGAGAAGTGATTTTTAACCAGCCTCAGCGTGAATCTTACAAGCAGATATCTTTCCTAGTCTACGATTATAATTCTGAGCTAGCTTATTGTTTGGTCAGTGGACTCTGAAAGCAATACTGTATGCAGTACAACTTGTATTAAAAAGATGGAGCAAAATCATTTTGCTGAGTGAAATTAGCCAGTCGCAGAATTCAAGTACTGCATAATTCCACTTATATGAGGTATCTAAAATAGTCAAACTCATAGAAACAGAGAGTACAATTGTGGTTGCCAGGAGCTGGGAGGAGGAGGAAATGGGGAGTTGTTGTTCAATAGGTATACAGTTTCAGGTATATAAGATGAATACATTCTAGAGATCTGCCGTACAACATTGTGCTTATAGTTAACAATACTGTATCATGCACTTAAAATTTTGTTAAGGTGGGAGGTCTCACATTAGGTGTTCTCACCACAATAAAAAAATCCTTCAGTGAATTAAGACACGCAAACTTCTTTGAATTGATCTAGTAGAATATTTTAAAGTGCATGTCATGTGTTAAAGCTCTTGAATATTTAATATTTCTAAACAGGCTGCCTCTAGGTAGAGTTAGGTGCCCTGGTTCACAGTGTTTTGAAAAGTGGTTTAATATTAAGTAACCAGAGATTGTATAATTAAAACAGAAGGATGCTTCACCTCATTACCCTGGTTAATTGATGGTAAATTCTATTTAAAGTAGGTAAATAAATTTTGAGTAATAACCATTAAAACAAAATATATGATGAAATATGCTGTCTTTCTATACAGCTGGATTTTTTGTGGTTATATTTAAAAAAGAAAACTAATAGCTCTTGAGGGGGAAAAGTATGAAGATACCACTTTACAGCTGTGATAAAGCATTCAAGATAATGAAAATCGAGCAAGATTATTAAGAGAAAGATAGATAACCTAAATAAAACCAGCTCTCTCTATATAATGTCAGTGCATTGAATCTCCATATACCTAATTATCAGGTCACCTTAATTTAGATAAAATTGTTTCTGAAAACAGGCAAATGCACATAATATTTTCTTAATGATAAGGGGAAGAAAACACGTGTGTTTCCTTTTATGACACATTGTCTCTGTGACTGATTGGAAATTGTTCATCTGATTTACCAAAACTGGGGACATTCAGTAGTTTTAGAAGACTCTGAGAATTATCCTTTATTTTTTGTGAAATTAAAATTAAAAATGATAGCTGCGTTTGAACAAAAGTGTACTTGTTAAAAAATACACGGTTGTCCTAATCACCATGTCAGTACTACAAGTGCCTGTCTGGCCTTTTAACGAACACATAAGAAGAGAATTTTAAAACTGCTCATAGTTTACCTGCAAGATTTTAATTTCCCCACATGATCCATTAAAGTTTATCATGTAAGTCCAAATTTTGGGTCATTTTAAGTATTAAATGTGTTTGAAAGTTTCTAGCAGTGTCTTAAGAGCCATTAACTACTATCATACAAATATATATTAGGAACCTTTAAAAACTGTTTTTTCCTGCCGTTTTAGTTTGCTACAGTATAGTCCTATTAGGCCCAGCACATTTCCTGGTTAAGAGAGAAGATCTATTCGGAATAACAGTTTTGCTGTGCTAGAATAACAGTTTTATAAGGCTTCATAAAGATTTTCTTGGCAGAATCCCCAATTTGCAATGTCGGTGTGAGGATTCCATATTAAATAAATCTGCTTCTAGATTCCTTTTACTGAGAGGTGAATGTGAGGCTGGATGCTCACCAGTAGTGACTTTACATGTTTTTCAGGTGATTTTTAGCATTTAAGTGTAGAGCCAATGCTGCAGAAATCAAAATCCGTGGGAGGTTTTTTAGAAGGACTACTTTGATTCAAATCAGTCCTCCTTTATCAGTCACTTCATATGTGTCAAGCACTGAGTTAGGAGTTCTGTCAGACAGAGATGCAGAAAAGAATTAGCTACATGCACTGCTCTCAAGCAGGGGAGCTGCAGAGCTAGGCTGTCTATATAAATTCTAAGGTATGCCCAGCACTGGCTCTAAACAGGTAGACCTGCACATGGTAGACACATTAAGTCTATTTATTAAATAGACAATAAATATTTCCTGAATGAATGAATGGATGTGTTTCATCACATAGGAACATGCAAATGTTCTAAGAGGTCACGGAAGTGAGAGCTTCCTTGTAGCTCAGAGAGACTGTGGCTTGAATTTTGAGGAAGGCTTGTCTGCTTTAGTGTAATATTGAACATTTTTCAGATTTTAATATGACTCTAGCCATTAAAAACAACGATGTGAACTAGAAGTCTTTTAAATCTTTGACTCTTAACTTGACAGTTATCTTGAAATAAACTTGTTCTTTATTGTGGATAGAAATGTTTAAGGGCATGTCAGCAATTATGGAAAATTTAAAGGAAATATAGCAAATATAATAAAAGATCATAAAAAGATCTCTTCCTGCCTAGGTCAGACCCATGAGGAACTAAGAGAATGATGTTTAAGGGTATGACTCGCTTCCTAATACCAATCTCAAAGGCTAGGATGTCATTCCAAACATCCCAGTTTCTACTAATAACCCAGTGGAGTTACTTATTCATGGAGTTAGCTAAGCATTTTTTCAGTCTCCATCACCTCTTAAGTTAACGAAGTTTCATAAGATGGTCAATTTCCTCCTTCTTCTGTATTCCCATCTTTAGGGTTAATTTATGTGAAACACTATTCAAAATGTATGAATACATAAAAGATATACCATGATATACTCTTTCCTTAGTAGCTGAAATGTCCTACATCCTTTTTCTAGAAGTTATCATTTATGTAAATGAATAGAAGTATTCATTTATTCATTTTTTTCCATTCTAATTTATGACGTACTTACTATGTGCCAGGTACTGGAGCTACATACTAGAGACACAAAGGCAAAAAGGCAGATATGGTATCTGCCCCAATGGAACTTAGGGCTAATTATAAATAGATGGACGTATAGCTTTCTTGAGAGCAATGAAAGAGGGAAACATAGTACTGTGATAGAGGCCAACAGGGGCAGGACAGCTAGTTTAGATTGATGGACAGAGAACTACTCTTTGAAGACATGACATTGAAGCTGAGCTCAGAAGGTTGAGAAGGAGCCAGCCATTCAAGAAGCAGTAGCAAGAATATTCCTGAAAGAGGAAACATGTGCAAATACCCCAAAGTGGTAAAGAGATTGGTGTATTGAGATTGGTATATTATAGGAATAGAAGAAAAAGGCCAATGTCAACAAAAATGAGATGAGACTGAAAAGAAGGGCAGGAGACCAGATCACGCAGGTCCTTAAAGGCCAGCATGTAGAGGTGGGATGATATTGAAGTATTTTATGCAGAAGTGTATCATAATATATTTTAATTCTTAAAATTATTCTGGATATTGTAAGGAGAGCAGATTAGAGGGAGGAAAGAGTTGAAAGAGGATGATTTTTTCTTAAGATCCTCTTTAAGTGATCTGAGCAAAGAATGAGAGATAGCTTAGACTAGGATAGTAGCAGTAGAAATAGAAATGAATGGATTGAAGAGATATCTGCAGGTATATCTGATAGGGTAATATTATAATTATATGTTTACTTGTCCTTCTCACCTTACAGCCTGGGGCCCATTGAAGGGAAGAACTACGTCTTGTTCATCTCTGTATTTCCACTCCCAGCTGAGACTATTTAATAAAAAATACTTTTTTTCATAACTTGGGGCATCTGGAGCATGATAGGCACTCATCAAATCTTCAGATAGATGAATAGGTTTGCTATCTGCTATCTACAGTATAATTCTTCTCTTTGCCCTGAAGTTAATTATTTTTTTATGCTTCAAGGGAGCCCTGCTGGTTTTGATACACTACAACGTGGTGACCATGACCACATCCTCTTTCTCCACCCCCCTGCAAGATCTTGCCGACTTCAATGATATGCTTTTAGTATTTTTATCTTTCAGGTTGAAGAAAGAGAATCTTTTTATTCTTTTCTCATATGGCAGTTCCTCCTTTTCACTGCTCATTTCTATTGCCTCTCTCTGGATTTTATTCAGCTCTTGTATATTTTGTTTGAGATGTGATGACACAATGCTCCTGGTGTGAATACACCACAATCCTGTATGTTGGTTGAATACTGGATTATGTTTTATTCCAATGCATTTTCTAATAAAGCCTAATATTTTCTAGACATTTTTTGGTTCTAGGAAACAGGGCCCAAAGACCCACAAGTCTTGTTAATAGTAATAATATAACTCATATCTTGAAATAAAGTAGCATATTTTTTTCCTTGCCCTTATCTATAATTTTCTTCCCTTTTATACAGCCTCATGTAATTTTCTTGCATTTTCTCCCTGTCAGTTTGGTATCTTACTATCTCCAGAAGAGCTTAGTGTCAATTGCTTTCTTTCCTTCAAATCACTTATAAAAACTGTTGGATTAGGCTGACCCCTGGCAGATATCTCCATTTATAGTTTCTGTCCAGAGCAATTTTCCCCTACTCTTTGTTTTTTGTCTGTAAGGCAATTCTGTATTCATGACAAAAATAGTCTTCTCAACTTCATGGTAACTTTGGTCGAAGATTATGTAAATGCACTTTGAAAACGAATATAACATATCTACTTGATCCTATTATTAGTTATCCATGAATAACTCAATCTGATTAGCTGAACATACTTCCCCTTATGGAAACCACATTTCCTTTTAATGAATGTGTTATAGCTTCTTGAGTAACTCCATTATTCTATCTCTCTCTCTCTCTCTCTGTCTCTCTCTCTCTATCTATCTATCTAATCTTCCATTAAATTATTTGATGTGCAGGTGAAATTTGTCAGTCTTTAGCTGTAAGAATCCCAACTAAAACTCTTCTTATGGATACCAAACTTCACTTTTTCAGAATTTATAATGACTATTTACATTTTTGGCTAATATCTCCACAATTTTACCCTTGCATTTAAACCAATTTGTCAATTAAATCTATAATATCCTATAATTTAATTATTTGCTTAATCCTTTTGTGACACCGTATTTTCTCAACTGTGAGATATCTTCTTTGACCTTTTAAGGATTATTCAAGCATTCATTTAATGAATATTTATTGAGTGGCTATGTGCCAAACACTGGGGACATACCAGTGAACAAGGTAGGCAAAAATCCCTGCCTTCATGGACTTTATATTCTTTTAGGATTGAAAAACAGTAAACAAACAAATAAGTAAATAATATGTCAAGTGGTTATAAATGCTGTGAATTAAAACAAAGCAGTTAAGGGGATAGAAGGCGAGGAGGGTGCTATTTAATATAAAGGGTTTAGGAAAAATCTCTCTGAAAGTATAATGTTGGAGCGGGACTCAGGAACAAACCATGTGATTACTTGGGGGAGGGGAATTCCAGGTAGATGAGACAGTAAGTGCCCAGGCCCTGAAAAAGATGTGTGCTTGGCTTGTTCAATGAGCAGCAGGAATCCAGTGCTACAGGAACAAAGTGAGTGAGGAGGAGAGTAGTAGAAAATGAGAAGTAGGGATTTAGCCAAGGGCTCGATCATGCAAGGCTTTGAAGACCAGATTGAGGACTTTGAATTTTATTCCTGGTAAGATAAAAAGCCATTTGATGGTTTTTTAGCATAGGGAAATCATAATGTCACTTATTTAAAAGTAAAACTGGTTTTAGGGGTGCCAGCCCAGTGGGTTTGCATGCTCTGCCTCGATGGCCCGGGGTTTGTGGGTTCGGATCCTGGGCGCAGACCTACCACTGCTCGTAAAGCCCTGCTGAGGTGGCGTCCCATATAGAGCAACTAGAAGGATGTACAACTATGACATGCAACTATCTGCTAGGGCTTTGGGGAGAGAAAGGGAAAAAAGGAGGAAGATTGGCAACAGATGTTAGCTCAGGGCCAATCTTCCTCAAAAAAAAAAAAATCGGTTTTATGGTTTAAAATAGATTGGGATTGGGGGATGATAAAAGGAGGAAGACAAATTGGGAGGCTATTACAGTAGGTAATCAGGTAAGAAATGATGAAGGCTTGAACCTGGGTGGGGGTGGAATTCATCAGATTTTTTTTTACACAATTCATAATTTTATTTATCAGGCATTAATTATATTTGCCCAAAAATGCACTTGTTGTTTACATAAAATGTATTTCTTTCTTTTTCATTAAGAAAATAAAATTTGTTAGAATAAAGGTAATTTAACGTACGTTCGTTAAAGAACCATTACTGTAAATGGTTTGTAACTGTTTGTTTGTAACTGTTTACTCTCTATACAATACAGACAAATAATTTTCCTTAAAGATAGAAACCAAATAATCAAAAATCAAAGAATGTTTTTACTAGTTATTTTGCTTAGCCGGATTTCTAACTAATCTGAATTTCTAGGAACTGACATTTAATGCTGGATATTTTATCCCATAAATTCAGAGGCTGTGGATTTACTTTAGTGATCAGAGGTCTGTAAGGCTTACTAACTAGGTCAACTTGGTATGCTTAAAAGAATAACCACAACATTGCACATTAGAATTTTAAGAGCAAGATGGTAGTTTGAAGGAATAAATTGCTTAATGCTGTTTCCATAGGTCCTATGTAAACAAACAGTAGAATGTTGGCAAGTTCTTGAAATTAAGGCCAATTTTTAATAAAGGCAGGAAGGATTAAAAAATGGAAATATTATTTCTAGATTTACATTTTTTCTTACCTCTGTCCAAATTCTTACTGTTAAAATAATCCAAAAATATATTTAAGATCTCACCTGGGCTGCCACTCTACTCTTATAAACATATTACTTGAATTGGCTTCTTTCTGACAGAAGCCCTCTTTGGAATTAAGAATACTATGAATATAGCAACTTACACACTTTTATCTTATTTCCCTCTTTTGTGGCCTAGCCTCTCTTCTTTTTCTGGGGAAACTCTTCCCACACACATGGAGATCGTGAGCAACTGTTTTGATCCTGCCCCTTTGACCACACTTGGTTGGTCAAGAGTTGACCTAAGATGAGTAAATATGAGGCATTAACACAGAAATTTTGCAATTATAATGGAAGAAATAGTTTCTATCTGGTGGCCACAGCTGCAATGATGTAATAAAAAAAAGTCAGTCAGTATAGAGTGTATCCTAAGTTTTTGTATATTTTACAAGGACCTCAGGTGATTCTCCAGCAGAATGCCCAAGGCCCAAACTTAGAAGTACTTTGGCATAAATCAGGGTTGCTCAAATTTCCTTGCTGCTGAGAATACTCTGGTGTGGTTGATAAATATATAGCTTTCCAGCCCCCTTGCCTGAAGATTCTGAGTCAGTCAATTGTGGGCCTAGCAATCTGTATTTTAATAAGTACCTCTAAATAATTTGATTTTTAGAAAAGTTTAGGAAACTTTGCCTACAATACAAGTCATTAGCACTTGATGGCAGCATGCCTTTTCTGCAAGCATTGTTAGGCTCTGCACTATTTTCTAAAGGAATTCTCAGCCAACTATGAGCTGTCAATTCAAAAGGTCATGGCCTTACTTTTTATTTTTTAATGCTTCTATTTATTCATTCAGCAAACATAAAGAGCTTACAGGTTAATGGGGGAAGAGGGCAGATATTAAATGAATAATCACATGAAAACATTGTACCCTGACTGGTAATATGAACCAATAATAAAGGGTGCAATGAGAGATGGCAAGGGACTTGACTGGGTGGAGCAATAATTCAGGAAAGATTTCTCTGGGGAAGTGATTTTTAAGCTAATTAGATAGTGCAACTTGCTTCTGACCCTAGCACATTAAATTACTGTTATAGGTCTGTTCCAGATATTCTGATCCTGGGCTCAGTTGTGAATGGTTTGATAACTCCAGATTTGTTGGGCATTTTGTACTGCTCTATGAAAATGTCATATGTTTTTTGACCTATAGCTTCTCACAGACCTTAACTTTCTTCCATCTGGGTTAGGTAGAACAGCCTGGCATATAGAGTTCAAATGGATACAAATATTTGGTTATATATACATATATAATATTTGGTTAACTAGAACCACCTCCTCCACCTCCTTGCATTGATCCCTTCATGGGCATCCTGGGTTCTCTCACTGACTTTTCTCATTTCCTCAGTCAGCAATAAGGTTGTTCACCTGAGTACCTTGGTGCCTGCTCCATACCTCAGCCCTTTCCTTACCCTCTTCTTGCCATTCAAGGACAGAACTTTCACCAAATGATTCTCCAACTACATTAGGCACACGCCTAATGAATTTAGGGGGTCCAAAACATTAATAAAATAATCCAAACAATTAATTTTAGCACTTCTGTACATATTACTACTTAAAGAAGGAAAAAAGTGACTGATAACTACTATAGAAGAAAATGATAGACCAAAAACATAAGGATCAAGTGTTTTCATTAGTGTGTTAACACATTTTACAATTTTTAAAGGGTTTTAACACGCACCTTCATTTGTGCCTGACAATAATCCAATATAAGAGAGGTGTTATTATCATTTTACTGATGATGAAACCAAGGCCCAGACATAGAAATGTCTAGCCTGAGGTCAAAACTCCACCTAGTTCAGTCTCTTTCTATTTCTGATCATAATGACAAGGTAGCTCACTCAATTCTGTGGCTTAGCTTATCTTGCCTTCTGCCTTCTGGTCTCTAGGAGCCTGCTTATTTGCAGTTCAACAAGGCTCCTGCAATTTCGATTTGCTTTTCTATTTGCTTTCTCCAGATGTTCCTGCTGTTTGAGGGCTGGGGCATCAAATCGCACACTTGAATCCTGCCACTTTAGCCATGGAAACCTTTATCCATTTAACTGCTCTGCTTGGAGCCTTAACTACACCGGAAGTCCCGCTTGTTCTCA
Organism: Diceros bicornis minor; assembly: GCF_020826845.1. Lineage (NCBI taxonomy): Eukaryota > Metazoa > Chordata > Mammalia > Perissodactyla > Rhinocerotidae > Diceros > Diceros bicornis. The sequence goes on along the minus strand of NC_080781.1, from coordinate 127,833,355 downwards.
GTGGAGAAGGTGCTGGAGCGAGAACCTCATGTGGGTCAGGTGGTTTAACTGAAGACAGCCTACATCCCCAAAGTTTGTGCTGTCTTAGTGGGAGAACCTTTTTGGCCAACTAGCATATACTGCATCACTGCTTCTTAAATACCCCTCCCCTGCCTTGCCATCTGTAGCTGTCGTTGCTCTAAGACAATTCCTTTGCACAGAATTTTCTATATAATTCATAAAACCAAGCAATTCTCTCAGCTTTTCGACCTCGGTTATCATCAGGGATTTTTCTTTTATGAGCATTTTTAAAAGAACAGTGTAAGAACAGGATAACATGCTTTTCAAACATATAAAACAGGGTTTTCCTTACAATTTGTAATCTGTGCACTACCAAAGACAGGGAGCAGGGACCTTCCTAATGTCCACCTCAGTCAACAGTGACGCAGAAATGAATCTGGCCTCACTACAGGCTATTTTTCATCCTCAAATCTACCCTTTGCTCTGTATCCTTCAGTAGTTTTCTCTGGTTCTCAAGTTGGCATCAAAAAGACTGCAATCGCTCAGGAGCTCTTCACAAGTGTTTTCTTAAGTCCATTTTGGACCCAGATGTAAGGTACTCATTTTCCTACTCAGACGTGTCTCTGCTCTTTGCCTTGGGGTGATCGTGCTGTATTTGAAACTCTTTCCTTAAGCACTGCCCTTTGTCTTTTAGTCCCCATTTTGACACTTTTTCCCCCCATCACTTTCTGACCTCCCCTGTCACGTACACATCAATTGTTAAAATCATTGAAACTTCTGATTCCATCGGTTTTAAGAGCCTAATAATTTCTGGAGTCAAAATATTTGGATTGAAATCCTGGCTCCATTGCTTATGAGCTGTGTGATCATTGGCAAATTGCAAATCCCTCTGAATCTTAATCTCTTCATCTGTAAAATGGAAGAATTAAAAACACCTACCCTCGTGGTTGCCATGAGAATGAAAAATGAAAAGGGACGAAAAATGCATGGAATAGTGTCTAGCCGATAATAAGAATGCAATAAATGTGAGCTATGTTGTTATGACTCCAGTCTATATTTCTGTTTGATGGAGTTAGGCATATTGACCTCACAGGGCTACCATGAAAATTAGATCATGTATACAAAATGCCTAGCACAGAGCCTGGCATAACATAGACAGTCAAAGAATTGTAGTCCCATTCCCCACCAATTCACTCTCTCCCCGTTCCACACTTCCTTATCTCATTTGAAGTCTGCTTTTCCTTGAGTATTTTTGCTTTTGTGAATTAACAACTATATTATAATTTTAAAACTAACTTGAAGGTAGTGATTTTGAAAGAAGTCCAAAAAAAAAATCAAAGAAAAGTAAAGAGGAAAATTGTGGAATAGCGGCTGTACTCTCAGGCAAAAAACATTAGAGCAGTGACTCATTTTTTTAAAGTTTCTTTTAACTCCACAGTGAAGTAGACGTTGTAATAGCTCTTACCTTCTGGCCATTAGACACCTGAGAGCTGCCAGAGAAACTGAAAAACTAGCTGCTCTGCTCAAAGTCATTCTTCTTAATTGCATGAGGTCAAGTGTAAAGTGTAATCACTTCACTTCTGTTCAATTGGTGCCACTTTTCATTTTGTTCTTTTTCACAATCTCATAGATTTCCAGGCCTGTTAGGGGCCAGCATATGCCATCTTCCTCAACTCTAGTGCCAGTGTTTGAACCCCTTCTATGTTATCCCTGCCAACTGACCATCCAGCCTCTGTTGATACCTTCCAGGGCAAGGGAGCCCAAAATATCCAGAAGGCTGTGTAGACCAGATTGAGACAGACATATCCGTGAGAAAATTCTCCCTTCAGTGAGCCAAAATCTGGCTCCATATGTTCTCTTCTAATGTTCTCTTGAGCCCTTTTAGAACCAGTGTCCTCTTTATTGTGCAGTAGCAGTCAATCTATTATTGGAAGGAAGTTTTCACAGTGCTTATGGATTTTTTCTTTCCTCACCCATCTACAATTCTAAGTTAATAAAAGAAAAATAAAAAAATAATATAAAATTGAGGTGAGTATTCAGATAATGTAGACCCAGTGATATATTGGTTTTTGCTATCAAGTATACCCTTAAAGAAGTTTCAGATTTGGATACCCGTTGCATGCCTCCAGATTCCACTCCATATTTTGTTGTTTGAGTAGCTAACAGTTGATGTTAGAGAAGAATGGACTCTGAATACAAACACTTATTCATTCAATCATCCATTCATTCATTCACTCCAAGTTGTAAATATTTGACATCATTTTATATACCATAAAAAGTATAGCTCTCAGCACAATATTATACAATATTCTCCTCACATCAGCCCCTTGTCAACTGTAAACTTCAATAATCCATGTTTGAAAAATGGGGATAGAGGAGAACATTATTAAGAAAAATGATAATAAAAATTTTGTCATTGCAACCATCCGCCTTTGTCCTTTGAACATATCTGCCCTGCTCCACCCATTTTCCTAGTCCTGAGTCTTTCTGAGTTTATGATCTTCAGCATTTCTTATATGCATTGAAGGATCCTAGCTCACAAGACAGCTTTGTGCTTGGGTCCCTGATTCATGTCCAGCATCAGTAAGTCAACTGGCACATACTTTGGCTTACAGATTTACATATGAAATATAGGAAAGTTGAAAAATCCTCCTAAGACAGTGGCAAGGATTGTTGTCACTAATTGGCTGCATTTGCTAGATAAGGAAATGCAATCTGCAAGGTAGGAGAGCTCTAACATTGCTTTGTGCAGAAAGGCATGGGGTTGAAACTTTGCCTATATCTGGAACAGCCAGCCATGACTTTAGTCCCCTAGTGTTTAAACAGGGAGCCCAGAATATTTATTCAATGAATATTTTTTATGCACCTACTATCAATGCCCTCCAGTCAAAGACCACCGGAAACATACCTTAGTTGAACCAGTTGGGTTTATTGCTCGCTGTGTTGAGAAGAGGGAATGCACACTATAAAGCAGCTCAGAAAGGTGTCAGAAAGGACTTTTGATAAGATTTGGGCTCATATTAGGTAATTTTGGGGATGTTTTAAGGAAGCAGGGCTTTGGTCTGGATTGAATGCTGTTGGAAAGCAGGGTCAAATTTACGATCGGGTATCTCAATAAATCTTAAAGAGAAGGAGGGAAAACTAAAACAAGGGTAAAGCTGTAATCGATGAACAAGGGGCAGTCACTCACATTAGCAAGGATGGGGGATGTTTGGTCACTCTTGTGATTTGGACAATGTTATGTGCTGTCTGTGTTCACACATGATTACAGAGTGGTCTTGTTTTTGTCTTGGTCCGTCGTGGTTCCAGAGTGGCCTTCTTTGATGTTGATGTTCTATGAAATTGTGTTCAATAGAACAAGGGCTAGCTCTGGCTGTCAGGCTCACTCCTGGATGTCAGGAACTGCTTTTCTCTTTCTCACCACCGGACGCTTGTGATGCATCAGTGAACAAAGTAGATGATAGTATATTTGCCCTGATTGAGAGAGGGGGGCAGGAAAAAAACAAACTTAGTAAGTAAATTATACAGTATATTAAAATGTGATAAATGCTAGAGAAAAGAAAAAAGATAATGGAACAGGGTAAAAGGGATAGGGAGTGGGGTAGGTCTGGGGGGATAATTGCAGTTTTAAGTAGGGTTGTCAGGGTAGGCCTCATAGAGAAGGTGACATTTGAACAAAGACTTAGGATGGAAGTGAGGAAGCAAGCCATGTGAATAGCTGAGGAACTTCTGGTCCATTTCCAGAGGAATAATCCTAATAGTAAGCCTGGGTTCCTGCAACCTCTGACTTACTCCATAGGCAATTGAGCTCATCTCCTTCTTCCCATCCAGTTCCTTGTTTTCCCATTGACCTCTGTAGGGGAGGAAAACAGTTCCTCTACCCACTCCAGGTCCTTCTGGCTGGTCTAAGAATTAAATTGACATGAGACAGAATAACAAGAGACAAGCAAACAAAGCTTTATAACACGTATACGTGCGAGAAACCCAGGAAAACTGTGTAACTCAGCCAGAATGGCCAAAGCTGCCACTTTCAATACCACCTTCAGCTAAAGACAAAGGAGGGTGTTGGGAGTAGTGGTTTGGGGCTTCAAAGGGGAGGAAGGCAATTTACATGGAAATGGAAATGCAGATGTACCAACTATAGACAATGTGACCTGAGAGACACATTTTACATTACATTGCAGTTGTCTTAAGGTATTAGCTCCTTCCTGGAACAGGCTCTTCTATTTTAAAAATTTTTAGGCGGTTGGGGGGAAGGTCAAAGTTTCTTTCAGAGTATTTTTGTCCTTAAAAATAATCAAGCCAAGAGACACATTTTGGGGTGGCCAATTCTGATCCTCCACACCTCCCTGAGGCTTTTCTGCCCTAAAGGAAGGAGAAAGCAATTGGATAGGAGGGATGGGGTAAGCTGAGGTGTGTATGATGATGCCTTTCCCCCAGTACTCCTGCTCTACAACCTCAAGTCAGTGAATAATCTCCTTTCCCCTCTCCCTCCACAAAGCTGCTAACCCCATGGTTTGTCCTCAGTAGAAGGCAGCTGCCCAGCTGACTATTCCTGTCATAAGACCATTATTGCCCCATCTTCACTCTAGCTGGGATCTGCATTCTCTCTTCTCGTGAAAGCTGAGAGTTGTCCAACTTCTAGCCCTGTCCATTAGAACTGCAGTCAGACACAGGATTCTGAGTGGAATGGGTCTGTCTTCTGTGGGATTTCTTCAATTGCTTTTGTTTCTTCAGAGCATATTCATGGCTATTATACTGATTTTTCCTCTAGCAATATCTCTATGAGTTCTACTCAGTATGCATTATCCCCAATTTTCATATTTGAAAGTATAAATACAGCCTGTTATTTTATTTGTACTTTGATATGGATCACAGTTTTTAAGTGTTATGTCTAAGTGAGCTCAAGCTTGAGATTTTTAGGTATCCTTTACAGTGTTCTTGCTTGTAGACTCCAGTACATTCTATCCTGGTGGCTGCAATGATCCTAAGAAAATTGTGCAATAAATATTTTAAAAGTGAAAATAATTGACACCAAGAGACATAATATAGCACCCTTCAGTGACAGATTGAATAAAACTAATTTAAATGTGTATACACCACTAAAATATAAGTGGTAGAACGGGAGTCCCTTATTAATAAACAACATGGCACTAGGAGGAAAAATCTATGAATTTCTGATTTTTGACACTGAAATTCTAGCTGCACAGTTCAGACATCTAAACAATAATAAATGTCATTATTAAGAGATAATTCTTGATTTGAATATTTAATGATCTGATTGTGGGACCCATTTTTATTATTAAATTATAATAATCATGGCAACTTACATTTATATGGGGAATTATGCCTTATTTTTATATCCAGTTTCCCGTTTGAGCCTCCTAACATCTCTGGAAGGTATAGAATGCATTGAGTTATTAGCCTTGTTATACTGTGAAGAAAGTAGGGCTCAGAGAAATGAGGTGACTTACAAAATTAGTAAGAGTAGGATGCACGAATGGAATCCAACTCTTCTGAACATGAATATAGCTTTCAAATAAAGGGCAATCAGACATTATTTCAGTTTTCCATCTGTCACTTACTACCTATGTGACCTTGGACAAGTCATTTAATCTCTCTGAGCTTCCATTTTCTTGAGGCTAATGATAATGCCTGCCTCAATGAATTGGGTGATGGTGAAACAGACAGATATATATGCATATAGATATAGATAATTAATAGATGTTCTGAGACCAAATTTCCAATGTATGTGGGGGATTCTCTGCACCAAAAAGCAATTCTATGAGACACAATTCAACTCAATTCTGACACTGTCTACCTGGAGATAGCATCAGATTCCACAGATTAAGGGTTCAGCCCTACAAGACTGCCCCCCCCCCAACTTCAGACACCACTTGCAAGCCCAGGTCATCTGTGCTTCAGACCAACGAACTGTTGGAGGTTCCCACAACCCCCTCCTTAGTTTCCATTAATTTGCTAGAGTGGCTCACAGAACTCAGAGAAACATCTTACTTACTAGACCAGTGGTTTATTACAAAAGGATGTAATTCAGGAACAGCCACATGGGAGAGATGCATAGGGCAAAGTATGTAGGATGGGTGCAGGCTTCCATGCCCTCTCCATGAACACCACTCTCCCAGAACCTCCACATGTTCACCAACCGGGAAGCTCTCCAAACCCTGTCCTTTTGGGTATTTATGGAAGTGTCATTACATAGGCACGATTGATTAAATCATTGGCCATTGGTGATTGATTCAACTTCCAGCCCCTCCTTTCTCCCTGAAATTCAGGGGGTGGGACTGAAAGTTCCAAACCTCTGTTCATGGTTGGTTCCCTGGCAACCAGCCCCCATCCTTAGGGGCTTTCCAAAAGTCACCTCATTAACATTAATCCTGTTGTGGTGGAAAGGGGCTTGTTATAAATAATAAGACACCCATTTCACCTTTACGGCTCTGAAGGGGTTTCAGGGAACCGAGGACAAGAGACCAAATGTTATAACAAAAGATGCTCCCGTTGCTCTTGTTGCTTAGGAAATTCCAAGGGGAGCTGTGAGCCAGGAACCTTGGATGGATGAAGACCAAATATATATAAGAAATATATTTTGGTTATCTGAATAATGAAATATGTATTTTTTTATAAATCATATATATACTAGGATATATATCCTGGTATAATACCTAGAAAACACTACAGCTCAATAAACTGATAGCCATTATTATTATGAGTAGCAATAATACTTGTAAAATCATTTGTTTATCTTTAAAACAAGAGGACTAGAACTTGACTCATAAGGTTGTCATTACTATTAAATGAGATGTTAAGAGCAAAGTATTTTGCATAGTATGTGTTACATATGCAGACATTCAATGATAACAGATATAATTATTTTTGTTTGTATGTTAAGACTCACTTTCCTGAAAGTGAGTGAAATCTCTCAAATTTAAGCAAAGATGGGGACTTACTGGCTCAAGTAACTAAACAATTAAGAGATATATCTCACTTCTGGTGAGCTAGCTTCCAGCAGTTTTCAGGTCTACATTTCCCAAGATTTCTATCTAGTAGGAAAGAGCAAAAGTCTTTATCTAAGCATTCCCAGCAAACATCCCAAGACTCATTTGATTTTATCAGTCTAGATCACGTGCTGACCCTTTATCAATCATTCTGGCCAGAGAAATATGATGTGTAGATTTACTTAGTCCTGAGTGACATGCAGATGTCCAAGAAATTATTAGTATTCTGTATATACTTGCTCTCAAAGAAGATAGTTCCGCATTGTTGGTCTACATAATTAGGTTGTTTCATTGTAGTCCCCGTGGCCACAGTTCACCTTCATCTATACAGTCTCTCATTTTCCTGCTTGATAACATAGTAGAGTGGGATTTAGCACAACTGTGTTGAACAAAACTGTTCATTAACATACTAACTAAATCACACTATTCATTGTAATTAAACATTTATGTGATGACTCCCTACATTATGTAAGAATACCCTGTCCTGGGCACTGCAAAAAAGATCTTAAAAGATCCCTGCCTTTAAGAGAGTCCCAGATACATGGGGTGACAGAGGAGACAGCTCTTTCTAATATGTGGGTGAATGTGAGCAGTAAGATAGCAGGCCTATCCCAAAGTGCTCTGAAAATGCAGGGGATGACATTAATCTGGAATGAGATAGGAATGGAACAAAGACAAAAACTGAGAGAGATTGTGATAGAAATTTGATGGCAAGTTGAGAAAACTTTTGTTTTACGGTATCAACACTATAGTTCTCCAAAGTAGACCTGGTTATATGGTGCAGAAGTTATTCTGGAATCAGGAAGCATATCATTTGCAGATTTATGAGGGTATTCTTTCCTTTTTACCAAGTCACTATACTTTTCTTTTTCTTACCTCTTGCTTCCACCAGATAAATGAAAGCCAATTACATCTATAAATTTCCAGAGGCAATTCCTCACTTGCCCCCCTACCCCTCCCCTGGGACCTACTCTTATGATTAAATGGATTAAGTAACAGTGTTCATTCATTCAGTCTATTAGTCAGTGAACTCCTACTAGGTGTCAGTTATGTACCAACCACATTAAGGGATAAAAAAATGCTAAGATGTATTTCTTGCCTGAAATTTAGGGTGTCTACATTTTATTTGGGGAGGCAGACTTAAAAGTACAATGTGAGAAATGTAGTACTAGAGACTTGTGAGACGTTTTTAGAAACTTTAGAAGGAAGCAAAACTAGTGCTGCCTGATGCAAGGTGCAGGTGGATATTTGGTTAGAAAGTTTTCACTGAGGAGGTGATGTTTTGTCACTGCACAAAGTTGGAGTTCTCCTACCCAATACACATAAAAAAAGCCAATTATTACAGCATCAGCTTTGGGAAAAGAAAACAACTTTATTGCTAGATCGGTCTGCAAGGAGACAGGGGGCATATGCCCTCAGATCTGTCTCCCCAATCCAGGGCTTGGAGCACAATTTATGGGATGAAGGGCAGGGTGGTCTGAAGTGTGGAGATAGATGATTAGAGGTAACGAGAAGTGAGGTAATTGATGGTCTGCACAAGCGCAGTTAAGCTTCATGCCTCTTACAGGATGCATGTTCACATAATGGTGGTGTTAGTATGATCTGAAGGTGGAGTTTTTAGCTCATTGACATCAAAATGTCGCTTATCGAACATTTGCACAGGCCCAGTTGATGGGTTGGTGGTCTCAACTGGCCTGAACTGGGCAAGGAGGGACTCTCAGTTCCTGAAAGACAACTCTTGATTACTCTGTTGATAAGATGATGGGGTCAGTTAAACTGGGCCTGGAGGGCCCACAGTTACAATTTGAGCTGTGTCTCTAAGCAGGGAAAGAAGTTTGTGCAAATGAAGAGAGGCACAAAAAAAATCACCTGGAGATTGCCTAAGAATTGGGCAGTAACTTGATATGCCTGGAGTATGTGTAGTTTTAAGGGAGAAAGTGCCAAGAGATGAGGCCAGAAAAGTGTGCAGGCAGCAGATCAGGAAAGATCTCAGAGATTTGACTTTATTTCCCAGATGATGGTGATGCAGGGGATCATGGGTGGGGCAGAGGCACCGGCATAGAAGAGATTCAATCAGGGCAGTGATATAATTACGAAACATAATTATTAAGCATAATTACTACGTTGGAGAACAGAAGGCCATTTGTAACATTCTATAGAAACCCTGTTTTAGGAAAACCTAATGAAGCCAAATGAAAACTAAAATTAAGTACACAAACAGATAATGCTTCAAGTTAAGGAGAGATAGTTCGCTGAAATTGGGACCTTCCCTGGTGCAATATAGTGTGTAATTCTATTTATAATAAATCATCATAAAATTTCTTTAGAAGTACTTCCATTATTTGAACCAAGGACTACTTGCTTGTTTGGGCCAAATGTGTAAATCTGACACGAATTGCGTAGCTGAAATGCACTGCTAGACATGTCTAATATTTGAAGAGAAAACAGAAGATGACACAGTTATCTTTTCATTATATACCACAGTCTCACTTTAGCAGTGACCTTGGGATCCTTGCTGTAAGATCATCAGGCAGGTGGAAGAAAACAGCAACTAAAAAACTTTGTGATGCTTGAATAACTAAATCCTCTTAGATTAAATCCAAAAGCCCATCTTATTCTGAATTCTATACCATGACAGAGTATTAACAAATACCAGTTTTATATTCAAATTATGATGACCTTGTACTTTTTATTTAGAAAGTTTACAGAGATTATATTCAAAAGAAGTTTTGGGGCTTGCATTTTTGAAGCAATTGTAAAGACTTACAGAATGCCACATAAATCTTTGAGTTTTTCTTATTGACTTTGCAGTTGTAACTTAAGTATTTACTCCTAACACAGCCATACTCTTCTTCCGTTTAAGCTTTTATAGCTGAGGGCAAAATTTCTGTTAATCACCAATGAAACTCTGAAAAGCTGTTCAAAAGGAAAGGTACATGGTGACTTTCAAAACCATCTTTTGAAACAAAACATGGGTAAATTTTCACGTGTTTGAATATGGATATCAAGGAAGGGCACTAAATTCAAATTGTTTACCATTTTTTTTGCCATAAGTTCATAAAATATGTCTCTATCATCATTTTTAACTTCCGATTGACCTAGAAAAAAAACAGTTATAAAATGGAAGCCACTGGACTCACTTCCTTCTCAGATTGTGTCAGCATATGCTAACTGAACTCAATTCTCTCTCTTTAATGTGGAAGGCAGTCCAGGAACCTACTTTCCTTCTACTTTGTACAGCACAGAAATGATTTCTCCTCCTACAGTGATGACATGAAAATATATTTTTGGTCTCTGTTAGTTGACATGCAAATGTACCCACTGTATCACAAGCAAAAACTCATTAAAAACCGCTGGAATGCAATTGTGTTATCTCCCAGGAACACAGAAAATAACATTAGTCATCACTCTAGTGCATTTCCATTTGCTAACATGGTGAAATCACCCACCCCACCCCCATTCCCCTGAGGTTTCCCTAGAAAATTTTCATATTTTATTCTAGTTCCATCAGGCAAAAGCTCTAGGTGTCTATTTATCACTAAGACACTTTTTTATTTAAATTGCAAAATGCTGCCACATGATCTCATATACAACCATGGAAACTTTTGTTCCCTAATATGTTATGTAGGTCTGACTTTGTAGATATTGCTGAAAATTAACCCACCAGGTGTTTGCAATTGTTGCATAGATAACAAATATTTGGCTAAATTACATAGAAGAGAGAGGTTAATGTATAACAAAAGTGGCATATATCATCTGAAAATATACCCTTTCTCTAATATTTTACTTATTTTAAGAAAGTGTTTCCTTTGCAGAGAGATTTCCAATGCTTTTGGTTTTGTGGGTACTCTGCTAATGTGCATATAAGAGACATTTGGGCAAATCTTACCCCAGCTTGCTTTCTGTAGTTTTCCTATTTCTACATGCTATCAACACCAACTCTTCAAGCTGGAAGGAATCTTACTTACTGTAGGGAAACTTCAGAGGGTAAAAAACAAACAACAAAATGAGTGAGATATGCTAATATAGTAATGTTTGTTATAAAGGAAATCAAGAAGTTTTAGGGAGAGATACTTGAATTGGGATTTTGATGATGAAATGATTTAATGAGAAGGTGATATTTGATTTTTTCCAGCTTTATTGAGGTATGATTGACAAAAAAAATTATATATTTAGGTTGTATAATGTCATTTTTTTAAAGATATACATTATTTCATATACATCTACATTGCAAAATGATTACTACAATGAAGTTAATTAACACATCCATTACCTCACATAGTTACATTTTTTTTGTGGTAAGAACATTTAAGATTTACTTTCTTAGCAAATTTCAAGTATACAATAGTTTTATTAACTATAGTCACCATGCTGTATATTAGATCCTCAGAACATATTCATTTTATAACTGGAAATTTGTATCCTTTGACCAACGTCTCCCAATTCTTTTCCCCTCAGCCCCTAGCAATCACCATTCTACTTTCTGGTACTGTGAGTTCGACTTTTAATAATCTTCCGTTGTATATAGATACTACATTTTTTTAGCCATATATCTGTCAATGGACTCTTAGGCTGTTTCTATACCTTGGCTATTGTGAATAAAGCTGCAATGAAATGAGAGTGGAAATATCTCTTCAAGGTACTGATTTCATTTCCTTTGGATATATACCCAGCAGTGGGATTACTGGATCATATTTGATCTTAAGAAAGAGCCAGCTAAGTGAAGATGCAGGGGAAGAGCATCCCAGATAGACGAAGCAGCGAGTATGTACAATAAGGTGCTCAGCAATTATTTGATAAATGAGGAATTATCTTTAATTACCTTATAATTTTAAACTATTTTCATATTTATTGTCCATCCCTATTTTCTTTTGTTAATTGTTTTTTGCAATTTTTCTATGAAGGTAATCATACTTTAGTAGAAGAGGTATTTTGTACATTGGGGATATTAACCCTTAGTTTCTGGTATGGAGAATGCTCTCCCATTTTGTTATTTATATCTTGACTCATTTCACTCTTTTTTTCTCTTACAGAGCTTATATTTTATATTTAACTCTATTAACCTTTTTAATGCTTTTTAACTTTCATTATATGTTTGGAAATATCCTCTCTACCTAAAGATAATTAGTGCTTAAATCACCAATATTTATTTGTACTTCTCTTTGGTTTAAGATTCTGGATTAAAGCATTTGATATGTCTTGCATTTATTTGAGTTAGGAAACCATTTTTTAATTGTTTTCAAAATGGCTAAACAGTAATCACAATGCACTTAATTAAATATTGACATTTTTCCTGTTGATTTTAAATGTTAGCTTATCCTATACTAAATTACATATTCTTGAGTCTAAATACAGACGCCGTAATGTGTTCCTTTCAGCTATTCCTCTGTGCCAGTACAAAACTGCTTTGTTTTTTCCATCTTTATAACGCCATCGATCTATGTTAGAACCAGTCTTCCTCATTATTCTTTATCAAAATTATCTTAGTTGTTATCACCTATTGTTCCAGGTATATCTTTGAATCAATTTGCTACTTTATTTTTAAATGATATTTTGATGGGAACAAATTGAAAATTATACATTACACTTATAGGAAATATAAATTTTAACTTAGATTATTTCTAAATACAATTTGTTGTTTACTGTAGTAAAAGTGCTGTCTTTTACCACACTGAACCTCTACTGAGTTCTAAAACGATGTACAGTGAATGTGCTTAGGTTTTCTAGGTATACAGAAATGCAATCTACAAATATCTATCTGTGTCTATCTATCTACCATCATCATCATTAGCAGCAGCAGCAGCATCTATCTGTCGAACACATTTGTATGTGTATTTATTTGTTTATTGGACCCATAGTGCATATGTTGGAATGCGGCTCCACCACTGACATGCTGTGCTTCATTGGGCTAGTTACTTGACATCTCTTTACCTCAGCTTTCTGTAAAATGGAGATACAGTTACCTACCTGATAAGGTGGTTTTGAAGATCAAATGAGTTAGCTCATGCAAAATGCTTAGAACAGCACCTGGCCCATAGTAAGCACTATAAAGCGTTTGTTATTGCTGTTACCATTCTCAGCATTATTTTATTAGCTACAACTTCCAAAGAAAAGCTAAATAATGGTGGTGCAAGTTAGCATCTTTATTTTGCTCCTTGCTTTAAGGATAATACTCCCTAGAAATTATTTTCCATATGGAATTCCTCTATAGTTTTATATTATAAAGTATTTTAAAGAACATTAAGATGGGCATTTTGTACCTTAATTTATTGGTATCTATCTCTAAAAAGTAAGATTTTTCTATATACCACAATGCTATTAAGACAGCTAACACAAGTAATAATCATCCCTTAATATCTTCTAATATCTAGTTCATATTTAAATTTACCCTAAATCTTTTTTACAGCTGGTTTGTTGAAACATACATCTCATCAAGGCCTATGCATTGCATTTGGTTCTTTCACCTTTCAAGACTCAGTCTGGAATAGTCTCTATCTTTCTTTTAATGACATTGGAAAAAATGCCCCATCTTTTGGATTTGTCTGATTGTTTACTCAAGGTATCATTTACCTTGTTCCTATATCTCTTGTATTTTCTCTAAACTGGTTATTCAATCAAAAGCCTTGATGGGATTCCAGTTGTAAACATTTTCAGGAACAGTACTTTCTATTCATCATGTGTCATTTCTAGTCCTCTGGGAAGCAGATTTCAAGGAAAAATTAGAAGTGCAAAAAATGTATTGGGGAAAAGACTGTGAAGGATAGAGGGGAGAGGTAGCAAGAGCAGGCTGAGAGCACCTCAGACCCCAGTACAGAACTGACTTCTCTGAAAGGAGAGAAGGGAGAAAGGAGGTTTGGGTAGGAAGACCCTCAGACTGCAACACAGCTCTGAGAATATCTCGACCAGGCCAGGGCAATAGGGAACCACAGGGCAAAGATTGCCCATGACAGAAGTCTCACAGTGTGCTGAAATGGCCTTGCTCTAGTATCCCCGCTGTGCTCAGTTATTGGTTGGAAGCAGCCCAGGGCAAGCATGGCCTCACTGTGAACATTGTGTTGGATCCTGAAAGTATGGCAGCTGGAGTCTGTCAGTCCACTATACTCCTGACAGTAGATTCTCTCCTGAGAGGAGATCTGAACAGCACACTCATCTGGCTGCTGCATATCATATCAGCAGACATATACTATCTGCTTAGACTTGCTAAGGTTAAAGTGGTCATAGCCTGATTCCTCCTCTATAAAATTACATTTTTCCCTTTTTGACCAGAAAATAATCTGAGGGGTGATATGTGGGCACCATAAGAAAGTCCAGATAACCAAGCAACTTTTCACCTAATGGTTTTAGCATCTATTAATGATCCCTGCCTGAATTGAGTATTTCCTTCGGGAGTGTAAAATGGTGATTTTCTAATTCTGTGATTCTGCCTCTAGTGTTTCCCAGTTGCCAATGATATTGACTACTGATTTATGATAGAAATTAAGTGTTACGTAAATAGATTTTGTAGTATTAAAACCGCTGTCTAAATATTCTACCAAGCGATCTCACAGGCATTTCAAATTCAATATATCCAAAATAAATGCATCTTTTTCTATCTCTAAATTTGTTCTTCTGCATTTCAGCCTCAGGGAATGGCAATACCATCCATGTAATTACCCAAGACTGGACCTTTGATATCACCCTTTATTCCTTCTTTCTCCTCATTCCCATATCCAATCAGTCGCCAAGTCTTATTGATGCAACATTCTTAATATTTCTCAAATCCAATCCCTACTCAATATCCCATCTGCTATTGACACAATTCTGGCCTTCAGATTTTGTTTCCTAGGGCTACAGCAAGTCTCTTAAGTGGTCTCATGTGCCTGGGCTTGCTTTCCTCTAAAATAAACACTACACCAAATCTAGCAAGACTTTTCAAAATTGGAAATCTGATGGTATTATTTTCCTGCGTAAATTCCTTCATTGAATTTTCATGATCTTCACAAAAAGTCCAAAACCTTAAAGAATATATAATTTTCTGCATGATTTGTGTCCTGCTTCCCTTTATGTCTTCATCTGCTGCCTTTTCCCCAAAAATCCTTGTTATGTAACAATGCTGAATTTCTCTGAGTTTTTGGGTGGGCCATGCTCTTTATCGCTTCCATTACTCGCACGTGCTATTAGTCCTTTGCTTGGAATTCTCTTTTCCTCTTGGTCAATATGAACTCTTAGTTGTCCTATAAAGGCAGCTTAAATGCCATCTCTTCTAGAAAACTCACCTTGACTTACTTAGGAACTGGTTGAGTGCTTCCGTCTCTATGTTTCTGCAGATCCATATATATATATGTCTAGAACAGTGTTTATCACATGGTTTATCACAAATTATTTATGTGTTTGTTCCCCCTACTAAAATGTGGACCAGAAGGACTGTAAATGTGCTCGATTCATCTGTATATCCTTAATGCTTAGCACAGAACCTGGCCGATAGTAGCTGTTCAAAAGAATGAATAAATAATTTCTCAATTAAGTGTAATTTCAAAACCAGGCTACTTTCTTTTGCTCTGTAATCAAATATTTATCTTCCAAATTGGTAGCCAAGCTACATTTCAGGGATTGTAAAACATACAGTGGTTAAACACAGGGGCTCTGGAGTCAAACTTCTGGGATTAAAATTCTGTCTCTGCCACTTACCCTAACCTTCTGGATCTCATTTTTCTCGTCTGTGAATCAGTAATAAGATTATCTATCCCACAGTGTTGCTTCAAAGATTAAATGAGATAGTAGATACATATTCAATAAAAGTTACCATTTCTAAAGGTCAAATTTCATCATTTATTTTCTCTACTTAAAATTATTATTTACTCTTCCCACACATACATCCCATGCTCCAGGTATACTAATAAAACTGTTGCTAATAATTCTGTTAGCTCATATTTACTTACTATGTTCAGGGAACAATTCAAGTGATATTTTCCCATTTTTTTCATTCATTTATTCATTCAACAGATCATTATTGAGCACCTGTTTGGCGTCAGGCACTGTTCCAGACATTAGGGGTACAGCAGTGAACAAACAGACTAAACTCTTTTTCTCTCTGCCATCATGTAGCTTACATTCTAGTGAGGGGAGGCAGGCAATAAGCAAAAATAAATAAACTAAATATGTTCTATGTCAGATGGTAATAAATACAACGGAGGAAATAATGCATAAAATTGGGGGTCGAGGAGTGCTGAGGGGATGCTATTTTAAGTAAGGAGTGAAGGAGGACCTCACTGAAAAGGTAATATTTGAGTAAAAAATTGGAGAAGGTGAGAGAACAAGTCATATGGATATTTGAGGAAAAAGCAATCCATACATGAAAAACGAGTGCAGAGGTCTTGAGGCAGGAATGTGCTTGTTTCACTCAAAGAACCACGAGGAGGTCATATTGACTAGAGAAGAGTAAGAAAGAGACACAATAGTAGAAGCTAAGGTCAAAGAGATGGCAAGGTCCAGATCATATAGAATGTGCTTTGAATGAGTTGGAAAGCCATTGCTAGTTTTGAGTGAAGGAGTGATGTGATGAATTTTTAAAAGATCATTCTGGAAGCTGTGTATAGGTAGGGGTGGTGGCAGATACATCAATTAGGAGTCTACTCCAATAATCGAGGTGAAAGATAATGATGATTTGGGCCAGAGTTGTAATGGTAGAGGTGGTGAGAAGTAGACCAGATCTGAAAGTATTTTGAAAGAGAGCCTACAGAATGCGCTGATTAATTGGATTTGGGATATGATAAAGGGAAAGGGGTCATATATAATAATAATAATAGATAATGCTTATCCTACTTATTGTGTATCCAATACTTCTAAAGTCTTTTTTGTAGGTATTCATTCGTTTGGCTCTCAGAAAAGATGAGGAAACAGTTCCTGGCACGTATGGGTGCTCAATGTTTACTGATTGGGGCACAGAGAGGATAAGTAACTTGCCCATGCTATGCTAGTAAGTAGGGAACCCAGAACTCAAGCACAGTCTGGCTACAGTGTCTGTGATTTTAACTACTACACGATCGGTGGATGGTTCCAAACCTTTTGATTGAACTAATTGGAAAGATGGAAGATGGAGATACAAATGTGGGAGTCAATAGTGTACTGAGGCAGAATGAAATCATCTAGGGAGTGAGTATACACAAAGAGAAGAGATCTAAGACTGAACTTCAGGAAACTGTAGCATTTACAGTTCTAGAAGATGAGGAGGAGTCAGCAAAGGAGACTGCTAAGGAATAGCCAAAGAGGTGGGAGAAAAATCAAGGCGAGCGTAGTGTCCTGGAACACAAGTGAAGAATGTATTTCAAAGACAGGTGGGCAATCGACTGGGTCAGATGATGCTGATATATCAGGTAAGATGAGATCTGTGAATAGAATAGTAGATTTAGCAACCTTGAAAAGAGCAGTTTCTATGGAGTGGGAAGTGAGTTCCAAAAGAGAAATGGAAGAGAAGAATTGGAAACAGTGAGTATAGAAAGTGCTTTCCAGGAATCCTGTTATAGGTGCCAAAGAAAGGTGCAGTGGGTTCAATAGAGGTTTTGTTTTTGTTTTCCTTTAAGATAGAAGATATGCTTCTTTGCTGATGGAAATGATATATTAAAGAGGAATAACCTGAGGATGTAGTAGAGAATGAGGATAATTTCTAGTCTCAAGTCCTTGAATATATCTGAGAGGCTGGGATCTAGTGTGCAAAAGCACAGAGAATTTAGTTAGAACTGTGGTTCCCGTCAGTAGCCACACTTCTCCAAAGGGCCATTTTGGAAATGTTGTGATGTCATGTTTTATTTTCTAGTGTGATTATGCTTGAACATTTACATATCGAAATACAATTTTTAAAAAAATTATTTTCAAAGGTCTTCTTTATTTTATATGTAATGCATTGTGTTGATTTTTTTGGAAATTATGTATGTAAGTAGTTCATGAATTTTATTTCAGAATAGTAAGGAGAACCACCCTAGACCAGTTAAATACGGCTCTCTGGGCCAGAAGCAATAGCATAAGTATTTTTTTAAATGGTCCCTGGTAGATTGTAATATGCAGCCAGGATCCTCTAACTCACAACAAACCTCAGAGGCAGATACTATTATTATGATGATGATGTTATTATTATTATGTTACATATAGGAAAACCAAGGCCCAAAGTGGCTAAGCAGTTTGTCCAGGGCACTATTGGTAAATGGCAGAGCCTAGTAGTGAGACCAGGCAGTCTGACTACAGAACCCACTATTCTACTCCACCTCCCCACTTTTCTTGCTGTTCCCAGAATTCAAAAAGTACTTTTGTCCCTCTGTGCCCTTTCACGTACTCTTTCCTTTGCTTGGATTACCTTACCCTTTTTTTTCTTCTCTTTACTTTTCCAAGTCCTTGTAGGCATCACATTTTTAGCATTTAGAATTATATTGTTTCATATGTATATCTCCATATCAATATATCTCTATACCTATCTATCCATCATCTCTCTATCTCTCAGGCTCTGGAATCAAGGATATCTGGGTTTGAATCCTGACTGTCACTTCCTAGCTAGGTGGCCTTGGGAGGTGACTTTCTAAACTTTAGTTTGCTCATCTTTGAATTGGGGACAATAATAACATTTAGCTTTCTCTAGAACTGAGAAGTTTGAAGCCAGAGAACTGATAGGATATCAGATAAGGTTTCACTGTGAATGCCTGGGCAGTAATGGGCTTCTTTCATGCCTCAGAAAGAGGTTATAGACAAGCATGACTCAAGATCACTTGGGAAACCAGAAGGAGAGCCAGATTAAATGAATCTTTAGGCCCCCTAAACTATGATGAGTGACCCCACCGCCACCCAACCCCCAATTAATACCAAAGAATAAAATTAGGAGGAATGTTCACAAAGCTCTAAGGTCAATCCTCATCCACTGGGCTAGACGTCATGCTATCTAAAATCCTGAGGAAACAACACAGGAGCTAATCCAGCCAAAGGAATTGAATTGAGTGCTTAGCCTTCTCTATACTCCCAATGGATGATTATATTTAGAAACCATATACTTTTCTTTCCTTGTTTTTTCAAGTAGACCAGCAAGTGACTTAAGACGATCAGACCAAACTTGACCTTGGTAGAAAGTTTATTGGAATGGGTTCTTGTACTGCATCTGCCACTAATTAACTGTGTGATCGTAAAGATATTATTTACCCTTTCTGAGTTTAATTTGTCTCTTCTCTAAAATGAAGGAAGTTGATTAGATAATCTCTCAATGACTACATTTTATAACTTTACAATGACCTAAAAAACTCTCATGTGATTGAGAAGATCATAGCATCTCAGATAAAACCAAAACCCCTCCTGTATTTAAAGATATTCATAGAAAGGGCAAGCCCTCTCCAATGCATGGTTTTGTAATGATAGAACTTTGCTGAAGAAACTCCCCTACATCACCCCCTGACCTTTTTTTTTTTTCTAGAAATAATTATAACACTGGATGCTTTGAAAGGATGCTAGAACCATGGTCTGGGATACATGAGAAAAAGGGGTGACAGTGTTTGTGTAAACTCAGCAGTCTGAGCTTCCTGTGGCTGCTGAGAGAGCAGGAGTGATGCTAAGAGGCACAAGGAGATGCCTGCTTCCCCAACCCATTGGCTCTATCCCCTCTGCAGGATGTTGAGAGACCTGAAAGCTCCAGTAGTGTTCTACACGGAGATACTCAACAGACAATATTTGACTTAGTCATATGAAAAATAGACATTCTAGCTCATCCATACATGGGTACATACCTATTTTGCTTAAAAAGGGATAACGCAATTTGTCACCTGAAAGGAACTTAATGTAGAAATTTCATTGTTTGCTGGACTACCACAGTGGGGAAGTATTTTATAGTTTTGATGAGTGGGCAGATATTAATCAGGAAACATGGAGTGATCAGAGAAGCCATTCAACATGTCTCTAGGTTTAGCAGCAGCTGCCTCTATATGTCCTATCTGTGTTTTGTGGGGGCCAAGCACTCAAGAAAGCCCAGACCATGGCTCAGCCTTTTGGTCTGCCTAAGTGGGGAGGACATAGGACCCTCTGCCCCACACCCAGCTCTCTCACCACATCCCTGCTCTCTTCTCATCAATGTAGGCCAGTGATTCTCAACCTGGGAGTGATTTTTCCCCCTAGGGGACATTTGTCAATATCTGGAGACATTCTTGGGTTGTTATAATGGTGGGGGGAGGGGCGCGTGTTACTGATATTAATGGGTAAAGGCCTGGGATGTTGCTAAATACATTACATGGTGCAGGGCAGCAACCAACAATAAAGAATTATCTGACCCTAAATGTCAATAGTGCTGAGAATGGAAACTCTGGTGTAGGCTGCAACCTTAGCTTAGGCTGGGGTAGAGTGGTAGGACAGATTGCCTTAGGGTTTACAAGACACACGGAAATCTGAGTGGAAAAAATTGGGGATACTGGTCTGAGGTTAAAGGCCAGGAGAGCCAGAAGGTGACTAAGCTAAGCTAAGCTAAGAAGAACTAAGCAAAATCTCCCTCTCTCTTATATTGCTGCCAGGAAAAGAGAGGGTAGCAAAACCTGCAGGAATAGTCACCTGGTACAATAGTGACCAATGAGAAGCTGTTGCTAGTGAGAAAATGTATCATATAGTAATGAGCATAATTTTTTTAAGAAAGGAATTCCCAGACCGGTAACTATTATCAAGCTCTCTTTTCTCTCGGCATCTTCAAGTTCTCTAAGCTCTTTCTCCCTAGAAAGAGACAACTTAATGGCACCTGCCTTAGAATTTCTTTCCCTGTCCCTTCTCTCTCTGACTCTTACCTGTTTGTTTCTCCTTGGCCCTCTAAGAAAATCAAGTTCGTGCTAGCTCTGTTAGGCCTCCAAAGTGAAGTGAGTGTGAAAATCTCTCATCACTTATATAGTCTCATAGCTCATGGAGACCAAGGGATCAGTCATGTTCTTGTGATGGTGCGAAAGTGCGACGGCAGGGCACACCAGGTTGCAGACTTCTGATGAACCAGGAAGCCAACGTGCAGACAGTCTACTGGGAAGTCTGCCCATTAGACCCTGGCCTGACCTAGGGGATGCAGTCACACTAACCCTAGAATCAAACTCACTTAGCTACATGGGAAGACTAATGTTAAAATTGTATCTATTGGTAAAGAGGTCCGAGTCCTCCATAGTATACAAAGTGTATTCTGAATGGATGATTACCTAACAAAGACAGTCATCTGTTAAATGATTCTCTAAAAGTAACACTGAAACTTAAACATAAATACATTTTTTTTTTGTAAATCCTTGGGAAGGCTAATATATTAAACTCTGCCGGTCATTTATATACCTACATATGACTGGCTTTATTGGCTCAACTCTGGAAAACACATTGGATTTGCTTTTGGCACTGAAGGCATGTTTTGATAGAGTTGATTTAGAGCTGCTGGTGACAAGGAAAGATAATTAGTGGTCATATGACTTAGAGGTCTAAGACTGTTATTATGGTAGCAAAGTGGACTTGTAGGACAAGCTAGTCTTCTGGCTTCTGGTGAATCAGGAAGTCAAAATGAAGGCAGCCTGCTGGGAAGTGTGCCTGCTGGTTTTGCTAGCCTGACCTAGGTGGAAAAATCAGGCTGGCCATAAGTATAATTGGCTATTCCAAGAAAAAAGCAAAATAATTGATTAAAATAAATAAAGTTGTAGAACTGAGGTCATCTCCATTCTACCATCATAGAAATGGGCAACCAATGACAGCTTAAAAGACAATGAGACCATTATCTATTAAAATAAAAATTCTGCCTCCACCTTCATGATATAAACAAATAAACAAATAAGCAAATAAATAAAGAGGCTAACAACTAGGAAATACATAACAAACAGCAAAGACCCTTTGCGGGCTAACATATTAGGCAATTTGTGTCATTCAGATAGTTCCAAATGACTGACTTTTGCACCTTTCCCCCATTATATTGATTCTGCTTTTTGCGAGTAAGGGCAAGTTATTTTAAGAACATGAGGACAGTAGGTACAGGAGGTGAGCTAGACCAAACCACAAAGGCTGCAGATTCAAAGATTAGTGATAATGACAACTCAAATGCAGCTTATGTTACCTTTAGATGAGTTTCTTACAGAACCTGCAAACAGGCAGTGCAGAAGATGTACAAAACGCTGCAAGTCTGTGGCCCAGGAACTCTGAATTCCTGTTTCTCATAAAAGCACACTTGAGCATCGTAGTCATGGCAGCCATGAAATGAGGAATTAGACAGAATTTGATTCCTCATTTCTTACAGGCTGCCAAGACCACCATGTCATCTAGACTTGTGAGCTCACTGCTTTTTATACTGATTAAGCTTTCAGCTTGCAGGCATAGAGAGAGGAATGCTTCAGCATTCAGGGGGTGTATGCTCTTAACTATATATGGAAATTCGTGCTGGGCCCATTACAGACTCTCTTATTCTGTTTCTTTCTGTGCTAAAAGGCCTACTCCAGGGTTCAGTGCAACTGTCCTGACCACGGCCTACTGTAGTGAATAAGAGAAGAGAGCTCATAGATACCACCTCCTGAATAACTTAACAATAGCCAGAGTTTATTGAGCACTTACTGTGAGCCAGGCACTGTGCTCAACACTTCAAATGTATTAACGCATTTAATCCTCACTCTACCCAAAGTCCAACTCTCTTAGTCCACGGGTCTGGCAGTAGTCTAGACATGTACTAGCAAAATGGTCACAGTTAATAATTTTTTCTGCATACCATGAGCTTGTCTTCAAATTAGGGCAGTTCACTGAGGTGAAAGAACCACAGGGTTAAGATGGAGCTCTTTAGACGGAAGCAGCACCAGTGGGTGAGCTGCATTACATCATCACCTTTCTACCCTAGCATCAGGAGGTACTCTTTCAAGGGCTAAACCTTGGAAAGTATAAAATTATATAGGAAGGAAGGTGGTATTCTTTTAAGAGGAACACAATAAATGTTTGCTGAATATCGGAATAGATAGTATATTTGTCATTGTTTTGGCTTATCTGGAGCATTTTTTTCTCTGGCCATACTTCATTGAGCGTTGTCTGGGTTTATTCAATCTGCAAAGAAAGCTCATAATTTTACTAATTACTTACCTCCCACAACGATTTTAGTTGCCTAACCCTAGGAATCCCTGCTCTAAAGAAGTGGTGATCAACCGAGGATGATTTTGCCACCCCCCAGGACATTTTTGATTGTCACACTGGTTGGAAGGGAGTTTGCTACTGGCACCTGATGAAAAGAGGCCGGGAGTGATGCTGAGCTTCTTATAATGCATAAGATAGCTCCCCACAACAAAGCATTATCCAGTCTAGAGTGTCAGCAGTGCCAAGGTAGAGAAACTCTGCTCTAGACTTTAAAGAGCTCCTTATCATGGGGATTCCATTGTCTCACCCGTACAGCATTCTAATTTCATACTTCAGAACTCTATATGTTTTCCCCACATGGCTAGTAATTCTGATGTGTAAAAGAGGAAGAACTTTTCCTCTACCCAGTTC
The DNA here is from genome assembly GCF_020826845.1 of Diceros bicornis minor. Taxonomy (NCBI): domain Eukaryota; kingdom Metazoa; phylum Chordata; class Mammalia; order Perissodactyla; family Rhinocerotidae; genus Diceros; species Diceros bicornis. The sequence continues at coordinate 127,809,881 of NC_080781.1, read as the reverse complement.
TTCTGGCTGGTCTAAGAATTAAATTGACATGAGACAGAATGACAGGAGAAAAGCAAACAACATTTAATAACGTGCATACATGGGAGAGACCCAGGAAAACTGAGTAGCTCACCAACATGGCCAAAGCCACCACCTTACATATCGTCTTCAGCTAAAGACAAAACGGGATATTGGGGATAGTGGTTTGAGACTTCAAAGGGGAGAAAGGCAATTCACATGGAGATGGAAATGCAAATGTTTGGTAAATAAATGTTTGTCCTGCCTTGCAGAGGCAATGGGACATGGAGAGGACTTTGATCAAATGGGCCTTGCTGGGTTCCTCCCTGTCTACCACACCTAGTGCATATTATACTATAGTTATCTATGGTGATAGCTCCTTCCTGGAACAGGCCTTCTATCTTAAATTCTTTGGGGCAGGTAGGGGGAAGGTTCAGGTTTCTTCCTAAGTCTTTTATTCTTAAAAATAGTCATCCCAAAATAATCCTCAAGTTAAAGAGACACATTTTGGGGTGGTAAATACTGCTCTCCCCTACAGTTGCAAGAGGTCCCTGGACCAAACTTTGAGAAACCCTGCTCTAGATTTGTAGTTTTCATGTTGTGCTCACCTAGGACACATATCTGGGTCCCTCTGCTTAGAGAGCTCTGATCTATCTGATAACCAACCATCTTATTTTATTGTATATTGTATGTACCAGAAAGAGATTAAATCTCCCACATTTTCAAAAATATTGATACTACCTATTAGTGTAATAAATAGAATATTGCAAACAAGCTGTGTTATCTTACTAAGACAATGAGTGTGTTTTTAATGGTGGTGATATACAGTGTTTGGATAGATTGGGCCGATACTGTTCCCCAGTTTTAGACAGGCAAGCATCATTTCACACTTAGGAGACCATATATCAAAGACAGATAGTTAGGTATTACGACAAAGCTGAAAAGGTGTGTTATTTGTTGAGCATTAAAAGTGATGAGCACTACAGGAGGTTTCTGATGAGATGAGAGGTCATTGCAAAAATTTTGAACGTTATTAACTTATTGTTTCCCCTCTTTCTCTCTCTCTCTCTCTCTCTCTTTTTTTTTTTCGCCAAACCTAGCTGAAAAGGGTATGCATTCATTTTCCATTGAATTCAGGATGCTTAAGAAGTTCACACTGCATTCTCAGTAGTAATGAATATATGATCGTGTTGCCAATACAAGTAAAACAGGCAAGGGATAAGCAGTTCTTAAGGCAATCTGTCCTTTGTTACTGCTAAAAGTTCTCTGGGCTATCTCCACCTTGAATTAAAATTAGATGCTACTATGGAATTGAAAAGGAAGTGAAACAGAAATGCAATTTCCTGACACACCTAACAGTAAGCATCATAGTAGAAAGAGGCCCAACTTTGAAATCAAACAAACCTGGGTCACAATACTGGACCGTCTATTTATTATCTGAGTAATCTTAGGCAGAAAACTTTGCAGAGCCCCAGTTTTCATATCTGTACTATGGTAATAATACCATCTACTTCATAAGCTTATTATGGAGGTTAGATAATGAGGCAACATATGTAAAATGTCTAGCATATCATAGGTGCATGCAAATGGTAGTCATTAAATAAAATATATTAATTTACTCTATTATCAACCAATTTATCTTCACTTAGACCTTAATCTATAAGTTTAAAATAAATTTCCACAGACTGTCTCTTTCCTTGTTAAGACTTTATGGTTTACTTATTGTTACTATTATTGTATCATTGTCATTTTTATTATTTTAATGTATCAGCTTATAATGCTCTGGAGAAGAGTCGACTAGAATCTACACAATCCTGACATTTCAGAGAGAATAGCTGTGGGTGAGCTACTCATTTACAAAGGACATTGCACCACACAAGACGAGTAAATTGCTATATTCAACTTGATTTTTTCTTTATAGGGCATTGGAACATAATACATCAAATTAGATTGTTGAGCAAAAGAAGTCAAACACAAAAGAGTAGTTGCTGTATGATTTCATTCATGTAGACTGCAAAAACAGGCAAAACTAATATAGGCTATTATAAGTCAGGAAAATGGTAACCCTGGGTGGAGGGTGGGCGGTGGTTAGCGAGTGAAAAAGACCTCAAGGCAGATAGAGAGCATTAGTGATGTCTGATTCTTGATTATGGTGCAGATAACATAGGATGCATTCAGTTTGTGAAATTCATCAAGATAAACACTCATCATGTGTTCACTTTTCCGTATGTACATTATATTGAATACCAAACTTAAAAAAACCTGATCATGGCAATAAAGTAATATATATTCTGTTTAGAAACATTTGAAAAAATACAGAAAAAGAACTAAAACTCACTTATAGTTCTACCACCAAAATATAGCCAGTACTAACATTTTATTTTATTTTGTTATCTGTATTGTTTTTAAACAAGATGAGACTCGTGTTATATGTGAAATTTTGTATCCTACTTTGGTAATTTACTTTATTATTTTTATAATTTCCCCATGCCATGAAATATGCTTTGAAAATATGATTTATGCTACATACATAGAATTTGATTATATTGATATGTCTTATCTTATTTGACCAGTTTCATCTGCATGACATTTAGATTATTCCATGCTTTTGTGCTTATAGATAATGCTGTTATTAGCAATATTGTGCATAAATCTTTGTGCATATCTCTGATTATTCCCTTACAATAAGTTACTATAAGTGAAATTACTGAGTCAAGCTCTTGAAAAATATTACCAGTTGCTCTCTAAAAAGATTCTGTGAACTTATACTCTTACCAACAATATTCAAAGGTACTGATTTCTTTGCCATTATCATCACAAGGTAATATAGTTAATATTTATTAACAATTTACTGTGAGCCAATCACTCTACATGTTTTATCTCATTTATTATTCAAAATAACTCTGTGAGTTAGGTACTCTTATCCTTATTTACAGATGAGGAAACTAAGGCTCGGCAAATAACTTGCTCAGCTAGCAATTAGCAGACCCCTGGCCTTTTTCTCTACAAAGCCCAAGGTTTTCACCAGCACACCCTACATTTGCTTTGTGTTGGCATTTTAAAAATTGCCTTTTTAATGGGCAAAATATGGTAACATGTTTTTATTTGTACCCTTGATTATTAGTAAGCTTAATTTTTTTTCGAATATTTAGTGATTTCTATATTTCCTTACTTGTCAATAGTCTGTTCATGAACTTTAATTTTTAATAGTGTGTTGATCTTTTTTTCACTGATTTTTAAAGATGTATTAAAACAACACATACACATGGTACAAATGGTAAACAATAGAAAATTAGTTTCCCTCCCACAACAGAACTCTACCTCACCATCTAAATTTTGTAATTACCAACAGTTTACTGTGTACTCTTCTAGAAATTTCCCATGATCATACTTCCCCACTTATATAGGAACATATATATATATATTTTCTTTTATATACCTGTATTACTTTGCTAGAGCTGTCATAACAAAATACCACAGACTGGGTGGCTTAAAAAATAGAAATTTATTTTCTCACAGTTCCAGAGGCTAGAAGTTCAGATCAAGGTGTTGACTGGGTTGGTTTCTTTGGAGGCCTCTCTCCTTGGCTTGTAGATGACCACCTTCCAGCTATATCTTCACATGGCCTTCCTCGGTGAGTTGTCTGTATCCTAATCTCCTCTTCTTATAAGGACAACAGTCATATTTGATTAGGGCCCACCCAGATGACCTCATTTTACCTTAATTACCTCTTTAAAGATGCTATCTCCAAATACAGTCACATTCTGAGGTACTGAGATTAGGACTTCAAAATATGAATTTTGAGAGAACACAATTCAGCCCATACCAAAGGAAAAATACTATCTATATGCACTATATAGCATTTTGATTCTTATACTTAATGCAGTTTGTGATCAACCTATATCAGCACATAAAGATCTACTACATTCATGTAAATAGTGACATTTTATTCCATTTTATGGGTAATATAATATAAATTGCTTAACCAATTTTCCATAGGTGGACATTTAGATTATTTCTAGGTATTTGTGGTTGTAAATAATGCCACTATGAACATCATTGTAGATGAAAAAAAACGTATGTACTCCCTTTGTCTTAGGTATGCACACAACGTTATAAGACACCAAAGCCATTAGAGAAATGTGGGCACTTTGGAGCAAATGTCTATTGGCAAACCAACTTCCAGCCCATATTTTTTTGGGCAGATTGTGCACATCTTGTGAAAAGATTTAATTCAACCCATTTTTGGTTATCTGTCCTCCATCTGGAAGTCAGATTTTCATAATGTTTTTGATGTTGCCTCTTATCTACTTATTTACTTTTGATTTTCTACAGCAGGGACGTCCTTTGAGCTCCTCCTACTGAAGAAAATTGTCTTTTCTGCTAAACTTCTTTCTCTCCTTTTTTTCTGAGAGACTTGTCTTTGTAGAATGATTTATGGGCTTTTATATGAAGAATTTAGAAGATTAGGAGATACACATGAAAAGTGTTGTAGGAAGAAAGGAGTAAAGGAAAAGAGTCGTGCAGTCTAGGTTTTTGTGAGGGTTTTGAGACAAGGATTTGAGAAGTAAGAGATGAGTAGAGGTAAATGAATGAGTGAAAAGGGTTATTGTGAATTGGACCGCTTTTATGTTTTCTGAAAAATACAAGTAAATGATTCATTTTGTTTTGTCCACTGGACTAAGTTTATTTAGCCACAAGACTAGTCCAAATGTGAACCATGAGGGCTCCAGTTTATATTAGTATCACACTCCCATCCCACAATGAGGATGTTTCTGACTTTGGTTTTACATGTAGTTGAGCCCTATATACAAAGTGATAGTGGCTTTTGAATCTACTTTCCATGAGATATATTATTTATTCACTCATTAACTCAACAAATAATTATTGTAAACCAATTCTGTTCCGAGCCCTGTGGTAGATGCCGGGTGAATAAAACAATTTTGCTCCCTGACTTCATGGAATTTATAGCTCAGGAAGGGAGATAGATATTTAATGAGTAGTCACACAAGCATATGGATGCTTACCACTTGTGGTAAGTCCTATGAAGAGAAAGTACAGGGAATCGTAAGAGATAAGCATGCCAGGCCTAAGTTAAATGGATGGGGGTGGTCAGGGAAGCCGTATCTGTGCTAGTGATTTAAAGCTAAAACATTAAATCTGAGTAGGAGTTACCCATATGATGAAAGTTTCAATTAGAAGATTCTGCACATGCACAAGGTCTAAATCGGGAAAGAGCTGTGTTCTTTTGAGAAATTAAAAGCACCAAGGGCTAGATCATAGTAAGTGAGAAAGATATGTGGCTTAAGAGGTAGGCAGGGGCAAGATCACATAGATCATGTAAAACACTTAAAAATATTTTATCTTGTGTCCACATAGGAGTTATTCAAAGGTATATTTGGGAGCCTGTTTCCTCCTTTACCCTAGTTGAACCTTTCAGACATTCAAGAACCAAGCGATAGCATTCCAGAAGACCAGAGTTAAGGAACATCTAGATTTTGAGTGCTCTCACTGTCAGGGGCATATGTACAAATTTCCTAGGTGACAAGACAAGTAACATTCTGTAATCAACTATCCCCCAATCCAACAATGTATGATTGAAACTAGCTAGACAGGGTGAGAGGTCTGTGACCATAAGACAGATTTTTGGAGGGAAGGTCCGTATGTTAGCTACTGCTGTGCCCTGTGCACTTTTTCCTCATTTAATTAGGTACAATGTTCTCAGGTTAAAGATGCAGAAGCTGAGGATCATGGAGATGGAATGACCTTCTCACAGTTGATGGGAGGGTTGACTTAATACCTCTCAGTTGGGAACTCTTGTTTCTAGAACATCCTGCCAATCAGATATTGGTGATTAATAATCATTCATCCATTGATCCATTAATTTGTTCCCCAAATATTAATTTAATAAATATTTAATTAATGAAAAACAATTGAGAACTGAGATTATACTCAAGAACTGGACATTTTCCTAGATCCTTCAGAGCCATAATGAAGTCCTAACATGCTTTAAAAAAATATTACTATATAAACCAAGTTACCTATGTAGAACAAAATTTTTAAAAAATCCCTGAGGGAAGTACTCTTTCTTTTTGGGGAAGGGCTTAGTGTAAGAGCCATTCCTAGTGAATTCAACTTAGTCCTACTTTTCATTTAACAGCTTTTTATTAAGCTCATAATGTGTGCAAGGCACTATCATTAGTGTTGATATTACCAATATATGTGGACTAAGACTAAATGAATAGCAAGTTTCATCTTGGTGAATGTTTGAAAAATCAATCCCTCATCTGAAAGCTAGCAAAATGCCTGGTTCCTAATATATTCTGTAACTCATAATCTCAAGGTGATTTGATTTTCAACCACACAGGTACAAAGTGTAACTAGCAACATGAAGCTGATGCTTTTAAGTCCCATATCAATTTCATGAACCATGTATAAAACCAGTAGATAAATTGAAAATAGTTAATTTTAGGATTTATTTTATCCTCTAAAATCCATATGCAAGGAAGAGAAGGCTTTGGGGTAGTATCTTTCTTTCTATTCTTCCATTTATGGCTTGAATGTTTTCTATAAGCATATTTGAAATAGAACTATGGGAGAAGATGAAGGAAAAGGCAGACAGTGCATCCAAGTCAGGTACTGGAACATCAGTGGATGGCTTTCAAACCTCTAAAAGACCATCTGGACCAATAACAATATCGATGAGAACTCAGTATAGCACTGTGGAGAGGGTTCTAGTGGTCCCAGATGTGATAGAGATGGACATCAGGCTTGGCCCTTGGCCCAGAATTTCTGAGAGATGCACCAGTGACCTTTTGATCTTATAGCTGGATGAATCCATTTTTGTTAGTTGGCTTTGGTTTTTCAGAAATAAGAGAGGGGAAAATAATACACACTATGATGTTAGACAATGGAGCACATCTTTGTGAAGGAGTTGCAGTGCCTGAAGAGAGCTGATCGTGGCCAGAGGTGAAGCAAATTTAGTGCTGTATAATTTAGAAGTCCTTTCTACAATATTTCAAAGTGTTTCCACTAAAGTTTCAAAAACTTTCTTTACAGAGTGGAAATTTCAGTGTATTTGAAAAAGAGGATGGAGTCCTCTCCTATACCTTAATTCTCAATCCACTGAATACCACCAACTGAGGGAGCAGTTTTAAAATAAAATTATACTACAATTTGGCTCTCATTACTATTACATCTATGCCAGGGAGAGAGAAGGCAAGTGAATGCAAATGTAAAGACTCTGGCCCTGATAGAACTTCAATGGATCTTTCCAGTGGTCCCAAACATTCTGAGTCAGGAGTCCCTTGGAGAATCTCAAGCAAGCCAGCCAGGCAACCACTAGTGCACTGAATTTTGCATACCATTTTGGGGGATCACAGAACATTTATATGTGCTAAAATCAGCCCAAAGTTTCCAAGTTAAGAACTCTTGGGCTAAATAATAAAAACATTAGAATGTAGTTGTGAAAAAGTCAGGCTGGGAGATTTTGGCATTGATAAGGAAGCTAGGCTGCAGAAATAGAATCCACCAGAGGAATCTCTATCTGCTTAACTGTAACCAGTGGCGAAAGTTTACAAGTTGTTTGCCTACAGGTGAGAGTTTATGAGCTGAACAAAGGTGCTTTTTATTGTAGACTATCTTTAGAGTTCTATCCCAGGTTACAGGACAGCTAGACCACTCCAATTCTCCACATATCTGTCCAGTTTCCATATATCCACCTAACCTTCTGATTATTCTCTACTCTTCTCCCTCCTTGGCCTATATTGGGAACTCAGCAAATACTTGTAATTCCAAGGAAAGCAGATCTACATACCAAAGAGTACCTCTTTGGATGTGGAAAATGGGCCCATAGTCCCAGTGACAATGGTAGTTGGGCAATGTTCCCCATTCTACCTCGAAAAAGAGAGAAAGTCTATTCACCCTCATGCGTTTAAGTATGGGTAAGTAATTATATTAAAATCGCATTCTGATTCAGGAATTCAAGGCTGGAGAAGAGGAAGCTGTATGTTACATGCACACCCCACTTGTGTCTGAAGCCAGCCAGCGATCTGTGGAGCAACATTTGAGAACCACTATCAATGAAAATTAATAGCAACAACCCTTAAGCATTTACTATGTATGAGGCACTTAATATATAGACTCCCATGGAAGCCTCTGAACAAATCTAAGAGGTAAAACCGTAATGATGATGCCATCTGTTGAACATCTGAGTAAAATGAGATAAAGAAAGGCTGAATGGAGTAAAGAGAAGTTGCCTAACTTCACATAGTAAGGAAGAAGAAGAACCAGGACTCCCAGCCAGGTCTGTCTGAATAGTAAGTTCTGGGCCTCTCACTCTTTTCTATGCCATGATGTCTGTGGGGGTCTGGTGAAGCCTATGGACCCCCTCTCAGAATAATATTTTTAAGTACTTAAAATGAAATATTGAATTTCAAAGGAAACTGAATATACTGAAGTTATCAACCTATTGAAAAATGAATATAGGATACAGTAACATGTGCTACTTTTATAATGCTTTAAGTAACAAGGGAAAATTCTAATAACTATCACAGTTTCAAAGTAATGATGAATGTAAACGATGTTTGGGATATCTGTAATAACTCTAAGGTGATAAGAAAATATGATTTCTATTGATAACAAAGGCACACGTACTGCTAATATGACTGTGCTTTGTTGCCTACATTCATTATGGAAGAAAATGCTGAATTTCACATAAGAGTTAGTGAAAATAAAGACGTATATATTTTTTTCCTCATCCAAGTTTATGGACTCTTTGAATTCCATCCACAGACCCCAGGGTAAGTACTCCTTCTCTAGAGTTTGTCCTCTTCACTAGCAGGATGCAAGGACTTTCACTAGAATGATTAAAGAGAAGTATCTGTTTCCTTATAGCTCTGATATTCTATGACTTTCTCTAGTATGTGGTGAAAATAAAAAGCAATGTAACTTTGTCCAAACATAATTTGAAAAACTGGACATTAAAGTAAGTGATACTTCCCAAAGCAGTGTTCTTGGAAAGATGCACACTCATTCCAATGATGCTTCTTTGTTTGGTTTTTGTGCCGAAAACTTTTTAGACCTTCTAGTATCAAGTAGGAATTGACTCCCTACTGTCGCTTGGGTAGTCTTTAGTTTTATCTCTTTGAGTATTCCTCCTCTGTCCTCAGCTGTGGTTGCCAAACATCCATCATTCCTCTGATGCCTCCAGACCACCTCCCTTTCAGATTCTAGTAATCAGACCCCTCTCCTCTCCTTCTTCACCTCTACCTTTGAGGAATTTCCTCTTATCTCACTTTCCAAGTTTAAGTATTGTGTCTGATTTTGTTCTGTTCTTCTCTCTTTGTCCCCTCTCCCTCTACTCCTTCTCTTCTTTTCTTCAATTTTTCTTATGTCACTAGGTCCTTCCTCTCTTCCAAAAATAATGCTCAACTCTCTCTTTTTCAAAATAATACAAAATATCCTCTGATTCATCTACATTCCCAGGGTCAAACTCATGAAAAGGTAAACTGTGCTTTCTTTTCTCTACTTTCTCAGTGCAGATCTCCTCATTTTCTTTTGGAAATCTGACTCCTATCCACACCATTCTACTGCTCTATTGAAGTCACCAAGGACTTTCTAATTTCCAAATCCAGGATCCTTTACTTTCTCTTCATTTGCCTGGAATTGTCTGAGATATTTTGCATTGCTCTCCTCAGCAGTTTCTACTCCTTTCTCTCACTGTTCTTTCTCTACCCCTTAATGCCAGCTTTTCTTTCTCCCGTTCCTATTTGTGTGTCTTATAACACATATAAGTATATATATATATATATATATATACACACACACACACACACAGACACATATATGTAAAATATATCATTATTATATTTTTATATATATAGTCTATCAGCACTACATCATATCTTATAAAATATATAACTCTCAGAGGTTTCATGTGAGGATGCAATCTTTGTATATAATTAATATATAGCATATATTATATGTAAAGTTAATATGTAACATTACATATAAACTGTATATCCTATATGATATATGGTTTGCACATAGGCATATATATATGTATGTATGTGTCTGTGTGTACACATTTAATCCTTACAACAACTGTTGAGATATACACTATTATTTTCTCAATTTTACAGATACAGAAATTGCAGTGCAGAGAGGCCGGCACACTTTCCCAAGATCACGGAGCTGGTAAGTTTCTGAGCTAGGATTCAAACTGGTGTATTCTGGGTAAAGGGCCCATGCTCATAACTGTTCTATTACACACTGCAGGTTCAGTCTCCAGAGAGAGAATATAGCAAAGATAGTAGATGTTCTGCTGTCATCAGAGACATTGAGTCCCAAACTGAAGCCAACTTCTCCCCCTGAATAACAGAGGCCTTCACTACAGACCTATTTATGCTGAGACTCTCTTGATTATTACAGATTGAAATCTCATCCAAGTCCAAATTTTAAAGTCATTTGAGAGCTTCCTTTCCTTCCCTCCTGCTGATCCGATTATCAGCGGCTGTGATATCTTTTGCCACTTCTGCCTCCTGCCTGTTCTTGCTAACACCACGCTAGTTCAGGCCCATACTTCCTCTTGCCTCGTCTACAACATCAGCCTCCTATCTGGGCTCTCCTGGCTTTAATCCCTTTTACACAACTGTCATATTTATCTTTCCAAGCAGCATCCCAATTGTGCCATGCTCTTACTTAAAAACAATCAATGATTTCTTATTGCCTAAGAAACTAAAAATAGATCACTTGACATACTATTAAAGGTCCTTCAGAGTATGTCTCACAACTACCTTACCAACTGCACTTCTCTTCTTTTCCCTAACATTATAATTCGGGCACTGAGACTATTCTTTATCCTTCATACCTATCTTCATGCAATTCCCATTTTCTCCTCTCAAGATACTTCCTACCTTAAAGACTATGCCAAACACCTGTCTCACCACAGAACCTTTCATGATTCCTCTTGCCCCCCTGAAGCTCTAACTTCTTTCTCTTCAGAAAATGTCTAGCCACTGGTACTTCTCCTATAGCACTTGGATTCTGACCTGTGTTTTAGGTATTTGTGTATTTTGTGCCTTATGTACCTTCTTTTCTGCAATGTATGATAGCACACTGTCTGTCACTTAGAAAACATCCAGTAACTGTCAAAGTGACTTTAATTGGACATTTCTGCTAAAGTGCGATACAATAGTCACACTAGAAAACTCTTCTCCTTGTTTTAAAGTAAAACACATTTATCCACCAAATAGTAATACCTGGGGTGTTAGCCAACTTTATTCAGTAGCTTTAACCATAAAATAGTTTTTAAAAATGAAATTCATCCCCAAAGTACAAATATTTTTTTACCAGTGGAAATATTACTGCAAATGTGATGCAAGATCTGAAGGGAATCCCAAATGACAAATTCAAAATAGAAGTCTAGTTCATTTCCCCTTTCGAGAGTCTCTGGTGGCTTCCTATCACAACTGGAATATAACGCAAATTGTGTCCACGTCCTACAAATCGCTGCCTGTTCTGGTTCTTGCTTATCTCCTGAATCCTCCCCTCCCCCTCCCTCCCTATTGCTGGCTCTCTGCCCTACAAGGCTTTTTGCGGCTCCTAGACTGTTTCCAGCTTGTTCCTGCCTCAGGGCTTTTATCCTTGCTGTTCTCTCTGCCTGAAGTGCTCTCCCCCTAGACTTCAGATGGATCTTTCCCCACTTCTTTCAAGCCCCTGCTCAATGTCACCCACTCAGAGAGGCTTTCCTTGACACCCTACCTGAAACAGGCCCCACCCTCTCTCCATCACCCTCTATTTACTTGCCTTGGTTTTCTTCATAATACTTACAGCTCTGAAACTATCTGGCTTGTGTGTTAATTGTATGAGTCTCCATTATAACATATAGTCCAAAAGAGTTGGGGGTTTTTCACTGCTGTGTCCTGAGCAACCAGAACAGAATCTGGCACATAGTAGATTCTTAGCATATATATCCTGAAAATAATAAAGTGTGATTAATGAATGAATACATACTTGGTGACTACTCTAAGGGGGGAAGTATTAGTTTAGAAGTATTAAATCTAGCAAGGGTATTAATTATCCATTTTGAGTGACAGTTACACTTCATGCATTCAAATATTTAGGTTCTTTCAGGGAAGCGTATAGGCTAGTCTGGATATTTCTTGGTAATATTACTTAATACAGAAAAAGGAACAATTGTATTAAAGTCTGTTGTCATCAGAAAATGTCAAAATGCATGCAGCTTTTATTTCCTGTAAGATTAAAGAATCTATATTCACAACTGACGAGGATTATGTGATGGTCCTTCAGCAAAGAAGGCTCAGGCTTGTCCTTGTCTGAAAAACATTAGTTTACGTAATTCTAGCAATCAATCGTTTGCTCAAATTCACAAAAGTTTATCACTAACGGTGACAAGAAGGCTCATTTTGTTTTACTTCTGACTTGAAATGAGGGAAATGTCTTATGTAGGTGGACTTCTCATATAATCGACAATCTCTAATATCTCACTTCTTACAAGCAATCCATTTTATAGATTCTTTTTTATAAATTTGTTTTATTTACATATATAATTTTTCAGAAACGCATTATCTGCACTCATATTCACATGTACTGTGTGCTATGTTTTTGTTCTTCTTCTTTATGTTGTCGGCTTCCCATTCCCCCAATTCAGTTATCACCTGCCTGGTAACCTATGTTAGCAAATGTGTGTGTGTATGGATTTGCGAGATACGTGCACACACACCACAGAGGCCCATATTAAAAATCTAACATATACAGGCACACCTCAGAGATATTGTGGGTATGTTTCCAGCCCACCACAATAAAGCTAATATCATAATAAAGAGAGTCACACAAATTTTTTGGTTTTCCAGTACATATAAAAGTTATGTTTACACCATACTGTAGCCTCTTAACTGTGCAATAGATTATGTCTAAAAAAATAATGTACATACCTTAATTAAAAAATACTTTATTGCCAAAAACTGCTAACCATCATCTGAGCCTTCAGCAAGTTGTAATCTTTTTGCTGGTGGGGGCGTCTTGCCTCGATGTTGATGGTTGCTGACTGGTCAGGGTGGTGGTTGCTGAAGGGTGGGGTGGCTGTGGAAATTTCTTAAAATAAGACAACAATGAAGTTTACCACATTGATTGACTCTTCCTTTCATGAATGATTTCTCTGTGGCGTGTGATGCTGTTTGATAGCATTTTGCCCACAGTAAAACTTCTTTCAAAATAGGAGTCAATCCTCTCAAACCGCTCTGCTGCTTTATCGACTAAGTTTATGTAATATTCTGAATCGTTTGTTGTCATTTCAACAATCTTTACAGCATCTTCACCAGGAGTAGATTCCATGTCAAGAAACCACTTTCTTTGCTCATCCATAAGAAGCAACTCCTCATCCGTTAAAGTTTGATCATGAGATTGCAGCAACTCAGTCACATCTTCAGGCTCCACTTCTGAATCTAGTTCTCTCACTATTTCCACCACATCTACAGTTATTTCCTTCACTGAAGTCTTGAATCTCTCAAAGTCATCTATGAGGATTGGAATCAACTTCTTCCAAACTCCTGCTAATGTCGGTATGTTGGCCTCTTCCCATGAACCACGAATGTTCTTAATGGCATCTAGAATGGTAGATCCTTTCCAGAGGTTTTCAATATACTTTGCCCAGATCCATGAGTGGAATCACTATCTATGGCGGTTATAGCCTTACCAGATGTAGTTCTTTAGTGACTCCTTGATCCATAGCCTGCAGAATGGATGTTGTGTTAGCAGGCATGAAAACAGCATTCATCTCATTGTACGTCTCCATCAGAGCTCTTGGGTGACCAGGTGCATTGTGAATGAGCAGTCATATTTTGAAAGGAATCTTTTTTTCTGAGCAGTAAGTCTCAACAGTAAACTTAAAATATTTAATAAACCCTGTTGTAAACAGCTATCATCAAGGCTTTGTTGTTCCATTTGTAGAGAATAGACAGAGTAAATATAGCATAATTCTTAAGGGCCCTAGGATTTTCAGAGTGGTAAATGAGCATTGGCTTCAACTTAAAGCCACCAGCTGCACTGGCCCCTAACAAGAGAGTCAGCCTGTCCTTTGACACTTTGAAGCCAGGCATTGACTTCTCCTCTCAAGCTATGAAAGTCCTACATGGCATCTTCTTCCAATAGAAGCCTGTTTTGTCTACATTGAAAATCTGTTGCTTAGTGTAGCCACCTTCATTAATTATCTTAGCTAGATCTTCTGGTTAACTTGCTGCAGCTTCTATATCAGCACTTGCTGCTTCATCTTGCAGTTTTATGTTAGGGAGAGAGCTTCTTTCCTTAAACCTCATGAACCAACCTCTCCTAGCTTCAAACTTTTCTCCTGCAGCTTCCTCACCTCTCCCAGCCTTCACAGAGTTGAAGAGAGTTATTAGGACCTTGCTCTGGATTAGGCTTTGGCTTAAGGGAATGTTGTGTCTGGTTTGATCTTTTATCCAGACCACTAAAACTTTCTCCATATCAGCAATAAGGCTGTTTCACTTTCTTGTCATTCGTGTGTTCACTGGAGTAGCACTTTCAATTTCCTTCAAGAACTTTTCCTTTGAATTCACAACTTTGCTAACTGTTTGGTACAAGAGGCCTAGCTTTTGGCCTATCTCAGCTTTCAACATGCCTTCCTAACTAAGCTTAATCATTTCTAGCTTTTGATTTAACGTAAGAGACGTGCAACTCTTCCTTTCACTTGAACACTTAGAGGCCATTGTAAAGTTATTAATTGGTCTAATTTTAATACTGTTGTGTCTCAAGGAATAGGGGTCCCTGAGGAGAGGGAGAGAGACAAGGGAACACTGGTCAGTGGAACAGTCAGAACACACACAACATTTATTAATTAAGTTCACCATCTTGTATGGGCACGGTTTGTGGCTCCCCCAAAACAATTGCAATAGAAACATCAAATATCACTGATATATCCTTGATCACTGATATAACGTAACAAATATAATCATAATGAAAAAGTGTGAAATATTGCAGGAATTACCAAAATGTGACACAACAGCAAATGCTGTTCGAAAAATTGTGCCGATAGACTTGCTCGATGCAGGGTTGCCACAAACCTTCAATTTGTAGAAAATGCAATATCTGCGAAGCACAATAAAGTGATGTGAAATAAAATGAGGTATGCCTGTATTCTTGCATGTTTTCTTTCATGTTGATACACACACACACACACACACACACACACAGATGGACAGCTCTATGTACATATGAGTGTGCATACATTTACATATGTCTACCCACAAACTTATGTACATTCACACATAAATTTGGAGTCTGGTGGGGTTTTTTTCGGTTTATTTAAAAAATCTAAATACTATTGTACACGCTTTCCTGCATTCATGGTTTCTCAGTTTAGAATACATTGTGGAAATTATTTCCAGTCGCCTGGTATAACTCTACTTCATTATTTTTAATGGCTGCATAATATTCCACGGTATGCTGTCATGCAAGTCATACGACCACTTCCAAATGGATGAGCATTCACTTTGTGTTTTTAAAGATTTTTTTTGCAATAAAACATTCAAGGGCATCCTAGTGAATCCTAGATCTTTTATATCTATGAGTTAGAGTCAAAGAATGAGCTTACAAAGTGAAGGATGTATTCTTTTATATTAACAAGTACTATCAGATAGATTTACAAAAATGCTTTAGTGTATTAAATGTCCACTGTATTATGAGAGTCTCCTTTTGACTATATTCCCACCAAGAGCAGGCATTATTGACTATTTGATTTTTGCCAGTTTGATGAGTGTAAAGTGATATTCATTTTGCTTTAATTTGCATTTCCCTGACTACTAATGAATTTGAGCATGTTTGCATACTGTTTAGATTTGCCCTTCTGCAAATAGCCTATACATATCCATTGATTCCTTTTTTTTCCTGTTAGCTATTTTTTATCTCAACATTAGCAGGAGGTCTTAGACATTATAGATATTAATGCTTTGTCTGTCATCTGTGTTAAAAATATATCCCAAAACAGTTCTGACTCCAACAAAATGGAGTAGTCCCATTCTTCCCAGATCCTCTGCCTTATAATTTAAAAACTCTGGACATAACTAACCAAACAAGCGTTGGAAGAGTCTGAAAGGTGGAAAGAAGAAGGTTGACTGGAAAAATTAATATTGTTAAAATGTTCATATTATCCAAAGCAATCTACAGATTCAGTGCAATCCCTATCAAAAATCTAATGGTATTTTTTGCAAGAATAGAAAAAGCAATCCTAAAATTTGTATGGAACCACAAAAGACCCTGAGTAGCCAAAGCAATCTTGAGAAAGAAGAACAAAGCTGGAGGCATCACACTGCCTGATTTCAAACTATATTACAAAGTTATGGTAATCAAAACAGTATGGTATTGGCATAAAAACAAACACGTATACCAATGGAACAGAATCAAGAGCCCAGAAATAAAACTACACATATATAGTCAATTAATTTATGACAAGGAGCCAAGAATATACAATAGAGAATAAATAAATGGTGGTGGGAAAACAGGACAGCTACAAGCAAAAGAACGAAACTCGACCCTATCTTACACCACTTACAAAAATCAGCTCAAAATGGATTAAAAACTTAAACATAAAACCTGAAACTGTAAAACTCCTAGAAGAAAACAAGGAGAGTAAGCTCCTTGACATTGGTCTTGGCAATGCTTTTTTAGATTTGACACCAAGAGCAAAGACAATAAAATCAAAAATAAACAAGTGAGACTCCATCAAACTAAAAAGCTTCTGCACAGCAAAGGAAACAATCAAGAAAATAAAAAGGCAACCTATAGAATGGGAGAAAATATTTGCAAATCATTTATCTGATGAGGGGTTAATATCCAAAATATATAAAGAACTCATATATCTCAATAGCAAAAAACCAAACGATCTGATTTAAGAATGGACAGAGGAAGTGAATAGTCATTTTTCCAAAGAAGACATACAATTGACCAACAGTTACATGAAAAAGTGATCAACACCTCTTATCATCAGGGAAATGCAAATCAAAACCACAATGAGATATCACCTCACACCTGTTAAGATGACTATTATTCAAAAAGACAAAAGATAACAAGTGTTGGTGAGGATGTGAAGAAAAGGGAACCTTTGTGCACTGTTGGTGGGATTGTAATTTGTGCAGCCACTATGGAAAACAGTATGGAGGTCTCTTAAAAAATTAAAAACATAGCTACCATATGAACCAGCAATTCCACTTCTGAGTATATATCTGAAGGAAATGAAATCACTATCTTGAAGAGATATCTGCACCCGTATGTTCATTTTAGCATTATTCACAATAGCCAAGATACGGAAATAACCTAAGGGCACATCAACAGAAGAATGGATGAAGAGAATATGCTATATATAAAATGGAATATTATTCAGCCATATAAAGAAGGAAATCTTGCCATTTTCAGCAACATAGATGAAACTTGAGGGCTCTATGCTAAGTGAAATGTCAGACAGAGAAAGATAAATACTGTATGATCTCACTTATATGTGGAATCTAAAAAAAAAAAAAAACACATGGAGATAGAGAACAGATTGATGGTTGCCAGAGGCAGGGGGTGGGGGTGGGTGAAATGGGTGAAGATGGTCAAAAATTACAAACTTCCAGTTATAAGATAAATACGTCCTGGGGGTGTAATGTACAGCATGGTGACTATAGTTAATAACACTATATTGTATATTTTAAAGTTGCTGAGAGAGTATATCTTAAAAGTTCTCATCACAAGAAAAAAATGTAACTATGTGAGGTGATGTATGTTAACAAAACTTGTGGTGATCATTTCATGATATATACATATATCAAATCATTATATTGTACACCTTAAACTAATACAATGTTATATGTCAATTATTTCTCAATAAAACTGGAAAAACACCTGGGCATAACTAACCAAACAAGCATAGGAAGACTCTGAAAGGTGGAAAGAAGAATGTGGACTGCTGAGGGACCTTGGGACTTGAGGAACCACCTGACAGTGAGTTATTTGGGTTTTCCTATTGCCTCCCATATATCCTGGAGAGGGAACTGCAGAGACCTCCAACCCAGAACTGTCAACAAGAGAAGACAAAAAAAAAAAAAAAAAAAAGGAAACTTCCAAGAAGAGCCTGTTGTCCCTAGCTAAAGACTGGGAAAAGGTTGGCCTTACATGAGAAAACCTTTTCGCAATACCTGCTCTACTTCAGCCAAACACAACCAGAAAAACCTAAACATCTACCCACTCTCCACCACCACTATCACCCCTTCGTTGTTTTATCAGGGAGGACTGGAGGTTTTATTTCCATTCCCTGCCTAGCTGAAGCTCATGGCGCTCCAATCCCCTGCTGCAGGTAATGTTGTCAAGTCTTAGTAGGGAGTTAGCCTTCCATCTCCTTCCTGGCAGAAGCAGGCCACAATTCCCCTGCAGAGTGATGTACATGTCCCAGCAGAGAGCTGATCTTCCATCCCTCAGCCTGCAGAAGTAGGAGGTGCTCTAATTTCCCTCCCAGGGTAGTGTCAGCACGGTCCAGTGGCAAACTGAGCTTTTTCCACCACAGCAACGACACTGAACTAGGTGGTCCAAAGCAAGACTAGTTGGTACTCTGCTTCCCCCTGCTCAAAACAAATGGAAAAATATGTAAAATGGTATAGCCCCTGTGGAATACAGTATGGTGGTTCCACAAAAAATTAAACATAAAATTACCATATGACCCAATAATTCCACTTCTGGGTATATACCGCAAAGAGTTAAAAACAGTGACTCAAAAAGATATTTGTATACCTATGTACATAACAGCATTATGCCCAAAAGCAAACAGATAGAAACAACTCCAATGTCCATCAACAGATAAAGGTGTAAACGAAATATGGTATATACATACCACAGAATATTTATTCAGCCTTAAAAATGAAGGAAATTTTGATACATGGTACAACATAGATGAACCTTGAAGACCTTATGCTAAGTGAGAAAAACCAATTACAGTAGGACAAATACTGTATGATACCTGTTATATGAAGTACCTAGCATAGTCAAATTCATAGAGACAGAGAGTACAATGGTTGCAAGTGTTAAGGGCAGGGGAATGGGGAGTTAGTGTTTAATGGGGACAGAGTTTCAGTTTGGGAAGATAGAAAAGTTGTAGAGATAGATGGTGTCTATGGTTGCACAATGTGAATGTACTTAATGCCACAGAACTGTACCTTTAAAAATGGTTAAAACGGTAAATTTTGTTATATATACTTTAGCATAATTTTAAAATGTTTATTTGTAAAGGTGCAAAAATATCTTTGAAACTTGTATTTGAAGGAAGGATGTATGGATGTGATCTGCCCAGATTGAATGTTGGGGATAGATGTGATTAGCAAAGATATCTACAGATTTTAGTATTTCTAAGACCATCCAGGGTTTCTAGATCCACTGAATTGGAATGGTCTTGAGATTATACAATTAAGGTGCTATCAAAATCTTGAAATTGCAGAGTCTGGGTAATGGGTATATGGGAGTCCACTACTACTATCTCTATTTTGTCTGTTTTCAAAAATTAAAAAAAAAAGTGTTTTTTTAAATGTGAAAAAAAGGCTATATACTGTACCATCCCAAATATATAATATTCTGGAACAGGCACAACTACGGAGACAGTAAAAGATCGGTGCTTACCAGGGCTGGAGGGATGGAGGAATGACTAGGTGGAGCACACAGGAGTTTTAGGGTGGTGAAACTATCTGTGTGATACTGTAGTGATGGATACATGACATTATGCATTTTTTAAGTCCTATAGAATGTACAATACAAAGAGTCAACCCTGATGTAAACTGTGGACCTTAGTTAACAATAATGTATCAATATTAGTTCATCAATTTTAACACGTGTTACAATACTACTGGATGTAAATAATAGGGGAAGTTGTGGGAGATGGGAGTGGGTATGTGGGAACCCTCTGTATTTTCTGATCAATATTTTGGTAAACCTAACAAAACTCTGAGAAATAAAATATATTAATTAAAAAATATGTAAATGATTTGAAAAGACACTTCACCAAAGAGGATGTACAGATCACAAAAACATTTGAAATGATGCTCAACATCATTTGTCATTAGGGAAATGCAAATAAAACTTTGATAAGATTCAACTACCTACTAATTGCAATAGCTAAAATACGAAAATCTGAAAATATCGATGTAGGAGAGAATGTGGAGCAAAAATAACTCTCATTCATTGCTGGTTGGAATCAAAAATATGCAGCCACTTGTTTTTATGTAAGATATATATATACATATTTTTTTCAATCGTGAAATGTTTTTTTTTATTGATGTTTTAATGGTTTCTAACATTGTGAAATTTTGGGTTGTACATTTTTGTTTGTCCATCACCATATATATGACTCCCTTCACCCCTTGTGCCCACCCCCCACCCCCACTGCCCCTGGTAACCACAGTCCAGTTTTCTCTGTCCATGTGTTGGTTTATATTCCACATATGAGTGAGATCATACAGCGTTTGTCTTTCTCTTTCTGGCTTATTTCACTTAACATAATACGCTCCAGGCCCATCCATGTTGTTGCAAATGGGACAATTTTGTCTTTTTTTATGGCTGAGTAGTATTCCATTGTATATATATACCACATTTTCTTAATCCAATCATCAGTCGAGGGACATTTAGGTTGCTTCCACTTCTTGGCTATGGTGAATAATGCTGCAATGAACATAGGGGTGCATAAGCCTCTTTGGATTGTTGATTTCAGGTTCGTTGGATAGATTCCCAGTAGTGGGATGGCTGGATCATAGGGCATCTCTATTTTTAATTCTTTGAGGAATCTCCATACCGTTTTCCATAGAGGCTGCACCAATTTGCATTCCCACCAGCTGTGTATGAGGGTTCCTGTTTCTCCACAACCTCTCCAACATTCGTTGTTTTTTGTCTTGGTGATTATACCCATTCTAACGGGCATGAGGTGATATCTTAGTGTTGTTTTGATTTGCATTTCCCTGATGATTAGTGATGTTGAACATCTTCTCATGTGCCTATTGGCCATCTGTATATCTTCCTTGGAGAAGTGTCTGTTCATTTCCTCTGCCCATTTTTTGATCGGGTTGTTTGTTTTTTTGTTGTTCAGTTGTGTGAGTTCTTTATATATTATGGAAATCAACCCCTTGTCAGATGTATGCTTTGCAAATATTCTCTCCCAGCTGGTTAGTTGTCTGTTCATCTTGATTCTGGTTTCATTTGTCTTATAAAAGCTCTTTAATCTGATAAAGTCCCACTTGTTTATTTTTTCTTTAGTTTCCCTAGTCTGGGTAGGCGTGTCATCCGAAAAGATTCCTTTAAACCCAATGTCAAATAGTGTGTTGCCTATATTTTCTTCTATGAGTTTTATAGTTTCAGGTCTCACCTTCAGGTCTTTGATCCATTTTGAGTTAATTTTTGTGAATGGCAATAGCACATGGTCCACTTTCATTCTTCTGCATGTGGCTGTCCAGTTTTCCCAACACCATTTATTGAAGGGACTTTCCTTTCTCCATTGCATGTTCTTAGCACCTTTGTCGAAAATTAGCTGTCCGTATATGTGTGGTTTCATTTCTGGGCTTTCGATTCTGTTCCATTGATCTGTGTGTCTGTTTTTGTACCAGTACCATGCTGTTTTGATTACTATTGCTTCGTAGTATGTTTTGAAGTCAGGGATTGTGATGCCTCCTGCTTTGTTCTTTTTTATTAGGATTTCTTTAGCTATTCGGGGTCTTTTGTTGCCCCATATAAATTTTAGTATTCTTTTTTCTATTTCTGTGAAGAATGTCATTGGGATTCTGATTGGGATTGCATTGAATCTGTAGATTGCTTTAGGTAATATAGACATTTTAACTATGTTTATTCTTCCAATCCACGTGCATGGGATATCTTTCCATTTCTTTATGTCATCATGGATTTCTTTCAATAATGTCTTGTAGTTCTCATTGTATAGGTCCTTCACCTCCTTGGTAAGATTTATTCCTAGGTATTTTATTCTTTTTGATGCAATTGTAAATGGTATTATCTTTTTGAGCTCTCTTTCTGTTAGTTCATTTTTAGCATACAGAAATGCAACTGATTTTGGTAGATTGATTTTGTACCCTGCAACTTTGCTGTAGTTGTTGATTATTTCTAATAGTTTTCCAACAGATTCTTTAGGGTTTTCTATATATACAATCATGTCATCTGCAAATAGTGAGAGTTTCACTTCTTCGTTACCTATTTGGATTCCTTTTATTCCTTTTTCTTGCCTAATTGCTCTGGCCAAAACCTCCAGTACTATGTTGAACAGGAGTGGTGAGAGTGGGCAGCCCTGCCTCGTTCCTGTTCTCAGAGGAATGGCTTTCAGTCTTTCCCCATTGAGTATGATGTTGGCTGTGGGTTTGTCATATATGGCCTTTATTATGTTGAGGTACTTTCCTTCTATTCCCATTTTATTGAGAGTTTTTATCATAAATGGATGTTGTATCTTGTCAAATGCCTTCTCTGCATCTATTGAGATGATCATGTGGTTTTTATTCTTTGTTTTGTTGATGTGATGTGTCACGTTGATTGATTTGCAGATGTTGAACCATCCCTGCTTCCCTAGTATAAATCCCACTTGATCATGGTGTATGATCTTTTTAATGTATTGTTGTATTCGGTTTGCCAATATTTTGTTGAGGATTTTTGCATCAATGTTCATCAGCGATATTGGCCTGTAATTTTCTTTCTTTGCATTGTCTTTGTCTGGGTTTGGTATCAGGGTGATGTTGGCCTCATAGAATGATTTAGGAAGTGTTCCATCTTCGTCTATTTTTTGGAATAGTTTGAGAAGGATGGGTATTAAATCTTCTTTGAATGTTTGGTAAAATTCACTGCAGAAGCCATCTGGTCCTGGACTTTTATTTTTTGGGAGGTTTTTGATTACTATTTCAATCTCTTTACTTGTTATTGGTCTATTCAGATTCTCCATTTCTTCTTGGTTCAATTTTGGGAGGTTGTATAAGTCTAAGAATTTATCCATTTCTTCTAGATTGTCCAATTTGTTGGCATATAATTTCTCATAGTATTCTCTTATAATCCTCTGTATTTCCGTGGTATCCATTGTAATTTCTCCTCTTTCATTTCTAATTTTATTTACTTGAGCCTTTTCTCTTTTTTTCTTAGTAAGCCTGGCTAAGGGTTTGTCTATTTTGTTTATCTTCTCGAAGAACCAACTCTTTGTTTCATTAATCCTTTCTACTGTTTTTTTTGGTCTCAATTTCATTTATTTCTGCTCTGATTTTTATTATTTCTCTCCTTCTGCTGGCTTTGGGCTTTGTTTGTTCTTCTTTTTCGAGTTCTGTTAAGTGTAATTTAAGGTTGCCTATTAGGGCTTTTTCTTGTTTGTTAAGGTAGGCTTGTATCGCTATGAGTTTCCCTCTCAGGGCCGCTTTTGCTGCATCCCATATGGTTTGATATGGCATATTATCATTTTCGTTTGTTTCCAGATAGTTTTTGATTTCTCCTTTAATTTCATCAATGATCCATTGGTGGTTCAGTAGCATGTTGTTTAATCTCCACGTTTTTGTCACTTTCCCAGTTTTTTTTTTCATGGTTCATTTCCAGTTTCATAGCCTTATGGTCTGAAAAGATGCTTCTTATGATTTCAATCTTCTTAAATTTATTGAGGCTTGCTTTGTTTCCCAACATATGGTCTATCCTAGAGAATGTTCCATGCACGCTTGAGAAGAATGTGTAGTCAGCTGTTTTTGGATGGAGTGCTCTGTATATGTCTACTAGGTCCATCTCGTCCAGTTTTTCATTTAAGTCTACTATTTCTTTATTGACTTTTTGTCTGGATGATCTATCCATTGATGTAAGTGGGGTGTTAAAATCCCCTACTATTATTGTGTTGTTGTTGATGTCTCCTTTTAGGTTTGTTAATAGTTGCTTTATGTGCATTGGTGCTCCTATGTTGGGTGCATGTATATTTATAAGTGATATGTCTTCTTGATGGAGTGTCCCTTTTATCATTATATATTTCCCTTCTTTGTCTTTCTTAACCTGTTTTATCTTGAAATCTACTTTGTCTGATATGAGTATGGCAACACCTGCTTTCTTTCGTTTGCCATTAGCTTGGAGTATTGTCTTCCATCCTTTCACTCTGAGCCTGTGCTTGTCTTTAGTGCTAAGATGTGTTTCCTGAAGGCAGCATATTGTTGGGTCTTGCTTTTTAATCCATCCTGCCACTCTGTATCTTTTGATTGGAGAGTTCAATCCATTTACATTTAGGGTAATTATTGATATATGAGGGCTTAATGTTGCTGTTTTGTCACTTATTTTCTGGTTCTTTTGCATTTCCTTTGTTTCTTGTCCCATTTGTTTCGGACTGCCAATTCAGTTTGGTTGTTCTGTCTTATGACTCTTCTAGTTTTCTCTTTGTTTATCATATGTGGTTTTGTCTTAATTATTTGTTTAGTGGTTACCTTAAGGTTTGGGCAAAAAATCTTGTGTATGAGATCGTCCATTATCTGATGGCCTCCTATTTCCTTATACTAAGTCAATTCAATCACTTTCCTCTTCCCCTTCTAAGTTGTTCTTATTATACCTTATTCTATCTTGTGTTGTGGCTGTGTGTTTACAGTGATGAGGTTAAATTTATTTTTGGTGAGTTTCTTCCTTTGATCTTTGAATTTAGTATTTAAGTGGTTGCTAACCTATTCCGGTAAAGATCTACTATTTTTCTGAGTTTGTCTACCTACTTTTCTCCTTGCTCCCAGCTTTGTGTTCCCTTTCTCTTCTTTTTTTCAGGCCTGAGGGCCTTCTTGACTATTTCTTGTAGTGGGAGTCTCGTGGCCATGAACTCCCTTAGCTTTTGTTTATCTGGGAGAGTTACTATTTCTCCATCATATTTGAAGGATATTTTTGCTGGATAGAGTATTTTTGGCTGAAAGTTTTTGTCTTTCAGTATTTTGAATATATCATTCCAGTCTCTTCTAGCCTGAAAAGTTTCTGTTGAGAAATCCGCTGAGAGCCTGATGGGAGTTCCTTTGTACGTTATTTTTTGTTTTTGTCTAGCTGCCCTTAATATTGTTTCTTTGTCATTGACCCTGGCTAGCCTTACCACTAGGTGTCGTGATGAAGGCCTTTGTCTGTTAATATATATAGGTGACCTGTTGGCTTCGCTTACTGGTATTTCCTGCTCCTTCCCCAGATTTGGGAAATTCTCAGCTATTATTTCCTTGAATAGGCTCTCTGTTCCTCTTTCCCTCTCTTCTCCCTCAGGAATACCTATAATTCTTATGTTACATTTTCTAATAGAGTCAGATATTTCTCAGAGTCTTTCTTCATTTCTTTTTAGTCTTAGTTCTCTCTCCTCTTCCATCTGGAGTATATCTGTATTCCTATCCTCTAAAGTGCTAATTCTTTCCTCCATATTGTCAGCTCTGTTCTTTAAAGATTCCAGATTCTCCTTTATCTCCTCCATTGTGTTCTTCGTCTCCATCAGCACTGATTGGTTTTTCTTTATGATTTCAATCTCTTTTGTGAAGAAACTCCTAATCTCATTGAATTGTTTGTCTGTGTTGTCTCGTATTTCGTTGAGTGTTTTTATGATAGCTATTTTGAAATCTCTGTCATTTAGATTATGGATTTCTGTGTCTTCGGGGTTGATTTCTGGGTGCTTGTCATTTTGTTTCTGGTCTGGTGCTTTCATATATTTTTGCATTGTGGTTCCTGTGTTGGTTTTGTTTTTCCTCATCCTGGAAATCTCTGGTTGCAATTTCCACCTGCCGCCACTGTCTGGTGGTAAAGGGCTGTGTAGTCTAAGCCTCCTGCGCTCTGCCCCGGTTTTTCTGCTGCGATCCTCAGGTTTTTTTTTCCCCCCTTCTGCGATCCACGGGTCCGGTGGTTTGATCAGGTCTGCCGCGGATCGCTTGGTCTGGTCTGTCACGGACCTCTTGGTCTGGTCTGCCGCGGATCGCTAGGTCTGGTCTGGTAGGTTGAGCTGCAGGGTCCGGTTTGCGGGGAGGGGGGAGCTCTCTCTTTTGCCCTCTGGGTACCTGACGTGGGAGGCTTCTCGTTTGCCCCTCTTTATCTGCTCTCTGGGGTGCTCAGATGTTGATGGTAGCCCTGTGGCTCTTCTGAGTCCTCTGTGCGGGAGTTTCCCACTGGCTGAGAGAGTCCGAAGAGCTACAGTTTCCCCACCGAGGGCCCTCCCCCCTCTCTGGGAGCCATGCGGACCGGGATCGCTGATCTGATGGGGAGGGAGAGGAGTTCTCCTTACCTCTCCCCACTTCCTCTGGGGGCCCAGCACGTTCCACTCTCAGATGTGCGGCAGTGTGAATCTTTCCGCTCTAGCTTTTCACTGTCTGGGATTCCGTTGTTGGTCTGTGACTGTTCCTTTTGTTGTATCTTGTCGGGGGAAGAGTTCACGGGAAAGCTCACTCCGCCATGATGCTGACGTCACTCCTATGTAAGATATATTTTTAATATATCTTAAAAGATGGAGCATACAATTTTATTCTAGCAATTAAATTTATTTAACAAGTGAGTATTGCATGAAATAAATAATAGAATATATAAGAGAAAACTACACAGTTGGGAAAAACCTTTACCCAAGCCAGATTTGCTAGAATTTCAAGATAAAGATTAAGTTTCCTGGCTGCTAAGAACATACCATTAGCGTAGTCTCAAAATACAACCAAGAGAAAAATACAGATATAAAATATTATTATTTTGTTAAATTAATTTATAGAATGAAATTATATGACCTATGTATAGTATAGGACAACAGTATGAATCTCTTTAGATGGCTTGATTTTACATTTTATATTCATGCAGGTAAATAAAGTGGAGACATTGCATTATAAAAGAAATGATATACACAAGAGAAGAAATAGTCTACTGTTTAGATCAGATTTTAACAAGCTATGAGATAAATTGCTTTAAATATGTTGTGTCTGAAGTTTAGAAGAAAGTCTTCATATGACACTCTGGAAAAGGTAAGAAGATAGATACAGAAAACAAATCATAGTTGCTAGGGTCTTGGGTGGGGCTGTGGTTGACCACAAAAGTGATGCACAGGGAACTCACCAAATTGCTATGCATGTCAATAGTTTATTCCTTTTTGCTAGTCTATAGTATTCCATTGTATGGATGCACCTCAATTTGTTAATCCATTTATTCATGGAAGGAAATTTAAGTTGTTTCCAGCTTTTGACAAATACGAATAGAGCTACTATAAACATTCGTGTGTAGGTTTTTGTGTGAACATAAGTTTTTATTTCTCCTGGGAATAGGATTGCGAAATCAAATGGTAAGTATACATTTATAAGAAATTGCCAAGTCATTTCCCATGGCGACTACACAATTTTAAATTCATAACGGTGATGCATGAGTGTTCAATTTGTTCTTCAGCCTTGCTAGCACTTAGTAGTGTCAGTACATTTTTCAACAGTTCTCAAAAGTGTCTTGCATCATACTGCACTTTTCTCCAATGGCTAATGATGTAGGAGAATTTTTCGTGTGCTTATTTAACATTTGTGTGTCAATTTTAGTGAAGTGTCCATTGATGTATTTTGCCGGTTTTTTAAATTGGGTTGTTTGTTTTCTAATTTTCTGAATTTTGAGAGCCCTTTATGTATTCTGGATACAGGTCCTTTGTTGAATATATGATTTGCAAATATTTTTTCCAGTCTGTAGCTTGTCTTTTTCTACTCTTAAAAGTGTCTTTCTCAGTGAAATTTTTTAATATTGAGGATGTCTGATATATCATTTTTTTTTCTTTTTGCTTCATGTTTTGGTGTCATTTTTGAGACTTTTTGCCTAATTCCAGATCATAAGATTTTTCCCTGTGTTTTCTTTTAAGGAATTTTAAATTTAAAAAAATTGCCATTTTTTTTCTGATTCTGGACAATCATCAAGGGGAGGACACTAAGGAAGGATTGAGGTGCCTCCCACCACAGGTAGAGGTGGCC
This sequence comes from Diceros bicornis minor, assembly GCF_020826845.1. Lineage (NCBI taxonomy): Eukaryota > Metazoa > Chordata > Mammalia > Perissodactyla > Rhinocerotidae > Diceros > Diceros bicornis. The sequence goes on along the minus strand of NC_080781.1, from coordinate 127,781,919 downwards.
CCAACCCCATCCTGTCCCTGCTGTCAGCCCTGAAAAGCCCCAGGTCACGGCACCTAGGTGTGGTGTTTATGGACTTTTATCTTGGGATCCTGAGGGAGGTGAGGCTTTTCTAAGGGGAACAGCCTCAGTGCAGCAGAGGTAGGAGTCCTAGACTCTGCCAAGTGTTAAGGAGAGGACCCAGAGGAAGGACAGAGAGGACTTCTCAGCATAGACAGACAGAACCTAACTGAAACTCGCCCCTACTGTTAGCCCTGAGAGGCCCTGTTCTTGGATATCAGACAGAGACAACCTTCTTTATCCCCCTGACTTCCTTTTCTGGTATCTCAGGGAGAGGGTGGCTGTGGCCTGAGGGGCCATCCCAGGTAAGCAGAAGGGAGGGGATACAATTTCTGTCAAGAGTAAATATGATTACCTTGAAGAGGACTGTGGAGACCTCCCATCCTAGTACACATGCAATCTCACAGAATCCAGCCTTTCTTTGCTGTCAGCCTTGGAAAGGGGATATTTTTTAATACTGAGGAAGTCCAATATATCTTTTTTTTCTTTATAAAGAATCCTTGATGTCATGTTTAAGACACCTTTGCCTAACTCCAGGTCATAAAATTTCCCCTATGTTTTCTTTTAAAGGTTTCATAGCTTTTAATTTACCATTTGGTTCTATGATCCATTTTATGTTTATTTTTACATAAAGTGTGAGGTTCAGGTAGATTTTTTTTTTTTTGCATACTGGTGTCTCATTGTTCTAGTATCATTTATTCAAAACATTAACATTTCTCAATTCAATTGTCTTTAGACCTTTGTAAAAACTCCATGGGCCATACTGGGGTCTCCTTCTGGACTCTGTTTTGTTCCATTAAAATATACGTCTATCCTTAATCAATACCACTCTGTCTTGGTTGCTGTAGCCTTACAGTGAATCTTAAAATTGAGCAGTATGATTCTTCCAATTTTATTTTAGTTTTAAAAATTGTTTTAGAAACCTTACAAAATAAGTGCAACATCTATATGAGGAAACCTATAAAACTTTGATGAATTAAATCTAAGGAAATCTAAATAAATGGAATAATATTCCATATCCATGGAAGGAAGACTCAATATTGTTAAGATATCAGTTCTTCCCCACTTGATCTATAGATTTCATGCAATCTTAATAAAAATCCCAGCAAGTTAGTTTGTGGATATTGACAAACTTATTCTACAGTTTATGTGGAGAGGCAAAGGACTCAGAATAGCCAACACAAAAGTGAAGGAGAAGAACAAAGTCAGTAGACTGACATTAGTCGAAGACTTACTCTAAAATTACAGTATCAAGACAGTGTGATATTGATGAAAGAATAGACAAGTAAATCAAGGAAACTCAATTGAAAGCCCAGAAATAGACACACGAATGTAGTCAAGTGACCTTTGACAAAGGAGCAAAGGCATGTCAATTAAGAAAGAATAGTCTTTTCAACAAATGATGCTGGAACAAATGGACATCCATGTGCAAAAAAAAAAAAAAAGAAAAAAGAAAAAAGCTAGACACAGACCTTACACCTTTCACAAAAATTAATACAAAATGGATCAAAGACCTAAATATAAAACACAAAACTATTAAACACATAGAAGATAGCATAAGAGAAAACATAGGTGACACTGGTTTTGGTGACAACTTTTTAGATACAACCCCAAAAGTAGCATTCATGAAGGAAAAAAATTGATAAGTTGAACATCATTAAAATTTAAAACTTCTGCTTTGTGAAATACACTGTTAAGAGAATGAAAGGACAAATGAGAAACAGAGATTAAAGCTTTGCAAAACAAATATCTGATTAAGGACATGTATGCAAAATATACACAGAACCCTCAAAACTCAATAATAAGAATACAAACAACCCAATTTAAAAATGTGCCAAAGATCCAAGCACACACCCCACCAAAGAATATATCCAGATTGCAAATAAGCATATGAAAAGTTCCTCAAAATCATATGTCATTAGGGAATTACAAAGTAAAACAGCAATAAGATACTACTAGACACATTAGAATGGCTAAAATCAAACCAAATGCTGACAAGGATATAGAGCAACATGAACTCTCATTCACTGCTGGTTTTAATAAAAAATAGTACAGCCACTTTAGAAGACAGCATTGTATGATGCTATTCATATGCTGTTCTGGAAAAGGCAAAAGGATAGATACAGAAAACACATCATCATTTCTAGGAGCTTGCACGGGGAGTGATGATTGACTACAAGGGGATACACAGGGGAATTTTAGGCTGGTGGAAGGGTTCTGTATGATCCTTAGGTGGTAGAGATAGGACTCTATGCATTTGTTAAACTTTACATCCTAGTGAACTCGGATACATGATTTTAAAAAAATCAATCAGGGATTGGATTTTTAACGGAATCCCTGGCTGCAGAGAAGGGAAAAGATTTTACAAGGGCAAGTGTGGAAGGAGAGATACCAGGGACGCAGCATTCGCCTTAGCCAAGGTAAGAGGTGATGGTAGCTTCACCCACAGCTGTAGTAATGGAGATGGGCTGAAGTGAAGGGATTTGGAATGGATTTTGGAGGTTGAGGGGACAGAAACTGGTGATGGCTTGCATGAGGGTTAAGGGAAAGAGAAGCATCAATAGTGTCAATAAAAATTTTGTAGTTCTTGGTACTGACAAAAGACAAATGGAGCCATGCTTTACTTTGTATAAATTGTTGTCAGATTTCATGTATAGTTTATAAATTCTCAGACACACACAAAAGTTTCTTCTTCCTTGAAATCTGGGAGTGCACTCTCCCCTGTGCCTGCCACATCTCATTCATGGCGACTGTGGTAAACCTACTCTGGCAGAACCACCACGTTCACTGAGGGCTGAATCTAAACTGAGGCAGACAGACTGAATGGGAGTCACCCAGGGGATGTTTGCAGAATGATTGTGTTCACTCCTTAAAGAGGTTCCCGACAATCCCACCGACTCACACGGAAATATTACTGTCATTCTCTCCTGAACAGCAGTCTTACTTCTGATATCGGGAAGGAAAGGGATAGGTTGTCATTTTTCTTTCATTTCTCATAAGTACTGTTCCCTTCCTGGGACCTCAGAAGAAAGACTCTGGGAGGATAATCCCCAAGGACGTGGAGGCCAGAGCTGGAGCTCAGCCACCAGATGTCTGCATCTGGGAGCAGAGCTTTCCCGTCTGAGCTTTCCCACCCTCACCGGGGAGGTCTCATACCTCATTGTCTCTAGGGAGAGCCTACCTGCAGCTGAGGCACAGACAGCCAAGCTGAGGAAGAATGTCAACTCCTGAACAGCTGAGTGGGTCCTGGGCAGAGTGGATCTGGAGATGACCCAAGCCTTCAGTGAAATCAGTGACAAAGCCAAAGGAAACCTCTTGTGGAATCTCAGGGTTCCTGAATTTTGCTGAGGGTCCTGTCAAGAGTGACAGTAGCTGAAAGGAAGTATGTGGAATAGAGGTTGGGGGTAGGGACAGTTCTGGATAAGCAACTACCCATGGGTTGGTGACACGACCAAGATGATACTCTTCCTCCTGCGAGGCACTCTCGCTTGATCGTGTGGTTCCATTTATGGGTGACACCCATGCTCATTCAGGAATAGACTGTCAGATTGAAGCCTTTCCAAGGATGAGTCCTACATCCCATTTTGATGGTGGAGAGACTTCTTTAAGGCAATTCCAGGTTGATTGTTTACGTGCTGGAAGAGGAGACCTTCCTACTGGCGTCACTGGAAGCTCCTCACTTGTGGAATTAGCTCAGAATTATGCCCAGCTTTCTGTCTCCTCTCCACTCAGAATGCCCCTGACCTCAGCAAGGAGAGAGGTTTTTCCTTTGCTCCATTAAGCGCCCCCAAGCTCTAGTATGAGGGGGTCTACAGGAGGGTCCTTCTGCTAAACAGCAGTATCTGGCAGACACCATCACCTGAGCAAATAAGGGGGAGAGGCCGAGATACTCAAGGTCCTCCTTCCAGCAGATGCTCTTTTCCACATGGGGAGGGAGGAAGGGAGGCCTGTGCTCCTGGGGAGGGAGGAAGGGAGGCCTGTGCTCCTGTCACATGTGGACAACATGGCACTGGCTCTGAGTTAGTCAAGGCCTTCTGGGCCGGCTCATGGTGTCCATAGTCAACCGAACATCAACATCACTTGGTCATGATTTTCTGGGACAGTTCTGTCCAGGTTATAGTTCTTGGATCTGCAGCACTCCAGAAGTTAGCAGGGAGACTGATCACATTAGGAGGTGGAATGAAGAGATCACCGGCCACGGCAGCATTCTCCCAGGCAACCACTAAGTTCCAGATCTCACTCTTTGAAAGCGAAGGCCCATGAAATTAGCAAGGCCATCTATGGCTGAGACAAGGGGACAGAAGGAGCTGCCATTTCCTCTCATCCTCCTCCACTTATATCATCTCCATTCCTTCTGTTACTGATTTGACCTTGTCCCAGCCTCCTTCAGTCCTTACTCCTCAGCCTTACCTTTGCCCTAATTGACCCATACCGCTGTCTCTCCAAACGATAGACTGTACAACGGTTCATTTTGTTTTTCTATATACTCTTAACGTATGTTTGAAATTTTTCATAATAAACTTTTTAAAGCAGGGCTTCAATCTCCTTGTCCTTGCTTTTTGTGTCTAGTGTGAAGGAGGGTTGGAGTTGCGTGTGGTTTTCTATATGGACACAGTTGTTTCGATGTAATTTATTAAAATTAAAAATCGATTGAAAGACTGTCCCCTTGCTCTGCAGTTGCAACTCTTTCATAAATTAAGGGTACATATGTGTGTGTGTGTGTATGTGTTTCCTGGATTCTGGATTCAGTTCCATTGGTCTCCTTGTCAGTCCCTGCAACCACACTGCAAACTCTTCGTTACTGTAGTTTTTTTATACTTCATACTAGTTGGTAGAGTAATTACTCTTCTCTTCTACTTTTCTCAAGACTAAGTTTTCCTGACTCTGCTTAACCCTTTACATGCCTTTATATTTTAGAATCATCCATTGTGTCATGTACACATGCATTCACATACAAAAACCCTTTGCTTTTTTAAATTTCGGATTGCAGATAATCTGCCTTTTCTTTTTCGTGAGAAGTAACATGTTTACAGTATTGAATTTTCACATCCATGAGGGTATTTTATTTTATATATATGTAGGGCTTCATTAATATATCCAAACAACATTTTTATATTTTTTCTGTAAAGTTCTTAATTTTTCTAGTTAAATTTATTCTAAGATACTTAATGTTTTGGTATTATAGATTACAAGTTATAATTTGTTTACTTTCATTTTCATACACTTGTTGCTGGCAGAAAACAAAGTTCATTTTTTTGTATATTGATCTTATGCCTAGCAAACTTACATACACTTTAGGAATTGAATAGCTTAGTTTTTGATTTTTTTAAATTTTTGTCATACACAGTCTAATCATCTGTTTATCTTGAAAGCTTTCTTTCTTACTTTCTGATCCCTTTCCCTTTTGTTACTTCTGCTTTGCATTACTGCGCTGGCTGCCACCTCTGTTACAAGACTGAATAGAAATGGTGATAGCAGGAACCCTAATTTACTTCCCAAGTTCAAAGTAAAAGCTTTCAACTTTCCCTCAAAAGGTATGATGTTTGCTATAGGTTTTTCATACATATCCTTTATCTACTTTGCTATATTTTTATGTTTTTAAATCTTCATTTTAGAATAGTTTTAGATTTACAGGAAAATTGCGACAGTAGTGAAGAAATTTCACATATGTCCCAATCTCAGCTCCCCATATTATTGACATATTACATTAGTATGGTACATTTGTTACAAGTGATGAACCAATATTGATACATCGTTATTTACAAAGTCCACGCTTTATTCAGATTTCCTTACATTCACCACATTTCTTTTTCTATTCCAGCATTCCCTCTGGGATACCCTATTACTTTCAGTGATCATATGTAAAGATAGATATATATAGATATAGATATAGATATAGATATAGATATATATATATAGATATATATAGATATAACAGATATAGATATAGATATAACAGATACAGATATAGATATATAAAGACTCCTCTTGGCTGTACCAATTTCTGAGACTTTCCTTGTTTTTGAGGACCTTGACAGATTTTAGGAGTTTGGGTCAGGTATTTTGCAGAATGTTCCCAAGTTGGGATTTGTCTAATGTTTTTCTCATTATCAGACGTGGATTATGCTTTTGGGGAGGAAGACCAGAGAGGTGAAGGGCCATTCTCATTACATTGTATACACGTGCATACTATCAACATGATTTATCAGTAATGATGTTAGCTTGATGAGGGAGTGTTTGTCAAGTTTCTCCACAGTAAATGATCCTTTTTTATTTGTGTCACACTGTAATCTTTGGAAGAATAGAGGAGCCCCGTGATCTGCCAGTCATCAAGATGAGGATTCTGAGGGTTGACTGCAGAGACTCCCACCCCACATAGAGGAGGCCCCACTGAATCCAGCTTCCCACATGTTGTCAACTCTGAGAGGCCTTCAGTCATGGTGATTGGATGTTAGGTCTTCTAACTTATGGTTAGGGGATTAAAGAGAGGTGAGGGCCTTGTTCAAAGGGGCCTGCCTTGAGGCCAAGTGAGTGAGGGACCCAGGCCCTGCCAGGAGTCACCGGGAGGACTGTGTGTAAGGACTGAGTGGACTTCCCACCTTAGACAGAGGAGGAGCAACAGATAGCTGCTCATGCTGTCAGTCCTGGGAGGCTCTGGGCAAGGTTGATGTGCAGAAGCTCCTGCTCTCTTCTCTTCCTCTTTGGGAGTTTCAGGAAAATGGGAACTTTGGCCTGAGGGAGATGACTTCAGGTCAGCAGAGAGAGATGGTTCAGGCCCTGTCTGGAGCAAGTATGAAAACCTCGAATAAGACTCAGGGTATTTACCAACCTAGAACACCGAGGGGACCACAGAATAGAGGTAACAAGATGTGATGTCTTCTGGCTTCCATCTTGGTTCCTGATCTCTATCTTAGGAGTCCGAGGGAAGCACAGCTTCATTTCAGGGGGCCTGAGTTAGGTCAACAAAGGGAGGAGTCCTGGGCCTTGCAAGGCTTTAAGGTAAGGATTCCGAGGAAGGTGTGAGGGGACCTCTCACCATATAGAGGGTAACACAGTCCTGCCTTGCTCCTGCAGTCTTGGAGGCCCCAGGGAGGGTCCCTGAATAAATTTCATGTCTTCCACTTTGGGAGTCTGAGAGACATGAGGCATTCTCTGAACGGTGACTCTTTGGGTTAAGTACAGTGAGGAGTTGCAGGACTTGCCAGGTAGCTTTGTGAAGACCTAAAGGAAGGACAGAAGAGACCTCTCAGCATAGTCAGAGGGACCTCACAGAAACTCACTCTAGTGTCATCTCTGAGAAGCCCTGTGCGGAGGCCGCCTCCTCCATATCTCTGACACCCATTTCTTGTGAAAGCAGGGACATAGCAGGCCTGGGAGCCCCTCTATTTTGGGTAGGAAGTCCCCTACATCCTCCTTCATAGAGCTCACCTTGACAAAGGAGATGAGTGTCTTAGCCTGAGGTATACTTTTTCACAACAGAGGGAGGGAATGCAGACCTTGTTGGGTATAAATATGATGACCTTAAGGATGTCTAATGGGATTTTTCACCCCAGATAGAGTGCCCACAGACACCTTGCCCTGCACCTGCTGTCAGCCATGCATGGACCTATGGTGGCCAGATGTGGTGTTCTCTCACTTCTATCACAGTGATGGGTGGTATTTCAGAGAGGTGAGACCTTGGTCTGAGGGGGCTACACTAAGTTAGTAGACAGTGGGGCAGCTAAGGCCCTGCTGGGTTTAAATATCAGTATCTTGAGGGAGGACAGAGGGCACTGCCTACTGCAGAACAAACGAAGGCGCCACAGAATCCAGCCCTGACCCTGATATCAGCCCTGGTAGGCCCTGGGATATGGTGGCCATAAGTGACATCCCCTGATTACCTCTAGGGCATCCAAGAGAGGTGAGGGCTTTGGTCTGAGGGAGTAAAGTCAGGTCAGTAGAGGGAGGAGGCCCAAGCTCAACCAGGAGTCAACGTATGGACTCTGAGTGAGGACTGATGGAACTAACACCAAGGACTGATGGGGCCTCAGCCCCACCCTGCCAGTGCTGACAGCTCTCAGAGGCCCTGAGGCAAGGTATATGCATGTGGTAGACTCTCACTGCTGCCTGATTAGCTCAAGGAAGTGAGTACTTTGGTCTGAGGAGGCCGGACTCCAGTGTGTGTGGGGGGGCAGACACGAGGACGATGACGGACGGACGACAGGGACACCACGACGACGACGACGGAGGACCCAAGCAGCGCCAGGATTCAAGATGAGGACTCTGAGAGAGGACTCAGGGGAACCCTAACACAGACAGAGCCATGCCTAGCACTGCTGTGCCCCCAGCTGTCAGCCCTTAGATGCCCCAGGAAAGAGTGTCAGGCAGACCCACCCACTTTCCTCTTCCTGCATCACATGGAGATGGAAGTCTTGGCCTGAGGGATTTGTCATTAGCTCTGTGGAAGAAAGAGCTCAGGCCCTGACAGGCATAAATACATATACCTTGAGAGAGACTAAAGGCACTTGCCGTCCTAGAACACTCAGAGCTCCACAGAATCAGCCCCAACCTGCTCTCAGCCTGGGAAGTTGAGGCAGGGTTAGCTGTGTGTAATGGGGGTAAGTTTTCCAGTCTTCCATCTGGAGGGGGTCAGGGACCTCCCACCCCACACAGAGGGAGACCCAGACCTACTCTATCCCTGCTTTCAGCCTTGTGAGGCCCCAGGCAGGGAAGCCAGATGTGGTGTATCCAGACTTCTATCTCGGGAGTCTGAGGGCGGTGAGGCTCTCTCTGAGGGTTGTGGCCTCAGGTTAGTAGAGGGAAGAATAACACACTCAACCAGGCATCAAGAAGAGGACCCTGAAGAAGGACAGAGGGGATCATTCACCTCAGACAGAGGAGACTCTCAGAAACCCATCCCTGCTTTCAGCTCTGAGAGGCCCCAGGAAGGGCCTTCAGGCAGGGAATCCTGCTTCTTCACACCCTCTTTGGAGCCTCAGGGAAATGGGAATGTTGGCTTGAGAGTACCTCCCATCCTAGAACACAGGAGGCTCTGGTTGCTGTCTGCATCCTGAGGTGACCCCTCGATTCCTCTTACAGGGGCTCTAGGAACCGAGTGGTGAGGGCCTTGATCTCAAGCATGTGTCCTCAGGTCGGCAAAGCAGACAAGGCCCAAGCAATTCTAGGAGTCAAGGTGTGGATGCTAAATGTCTACTAAGGGATCTACCCATGCCAGAACAGAGGGGATTCCACAGTGACTGACCCTACCTGCCTGCAGTTAGCCCAGGAATCCTAGGCTTTCTTAGCTGGTTACAACCTGGGGAGCTTTCTCACATCCTCCTACAGGTTCCTAGGGGACAAACTGTCCAGGAACACAGGAGCTCTGTGAGGCCCTAGAGCACGCCCTAAAGAGGAGACCTGTAAGTTGGCCTTTGTCAGAGCTGCCAAGGGTGTGTTTCTCTGCTGAGGCTGCTGACCCTCTCCCTCTCTCCCCTAGGCCCGTGGGATCCCATCTGCCACCATCCTGCTCACACTTCCACCTGCTGCCTCTAACAAGAGTCATGTCTCTCTCCAAAGAGTGCACATTTCACATTTGAGTCAGACTTTCAGGCCCAAAGTGAGATACAGGGCCTGGTGGTAGCACATGTTCCCACAGCTGAGGAGGAGGAGGTGACCTCCTCCATTTCCTCCTGCTTTTTCAACTTCTCCTACCCCTCCTCCTCCTCCTCCCCTTCCTCTCCTGTGATCCCAGGGCACCCCAGAGGAAGAGGAGGAAGAAATGCCTGCTACTGCAACATCGAGTCCTCCCCAGAGTCCTCAGAGCTCGTGCTCCTTCTCCTCCTGCTCCTCCTCCTCCTCCTCCACATCAAGGAGCACATCAGCAGAGGGAGGAGCCCTAGGCCTGGCCCATCATCAAGGTGAGGACCCCGAGGGAGATGTGGAGGCACCGCTCACCGCAGATAGAGAGACTCTACCAAACCACCGCCCCCCCACCCCGCCCCCGGCCTCTTCAGTCATCCCTGGCTGGCCCAAGGCAGGGTTCCCAGAGGTGGCATGTGGGGACTTTCATCTCGGGAGTCTGGGGGACAGGACGCTTTCTCTGAGGGGTGTCGTCTTAGGTGGGGCGAGAGGAGCCCAGGCTCTGCCAGGCTGCAAGGCGAGGACCCTGAGGCAGGAGGGGGAGGCTTCCCACCGCAGAGAGAGGGCCGAGCCCTGCCTGTGCTGTCAGTCCCGGACCCCCCCAAGCACAGGGGGTCCGCTGTGGCGTCTCGTGACATCCATTTGGGGGTCTGACGGACGTGAGGCTTCGTGTGAGGGGTCCCGATTCAGGTCAGCGAAGGGAGGAGTCCCAGGTGTTGCCCGGCAGAAGGCGAGGAGCCTGACGGAAGAGTGAGGGGAGCCCCCACCACAGACAAAGGAGCCCCTCCACGCCCCCCGCCTCGCCCTTACTGCCTCCCCTGGGAAGGCCAGGCAGGGTTCCCGGATGTTCCCTTTCCTGACTTGGATCTCGGGAGTCTGAGGGGTGGGGCTTCAGAGCAGCAGAGGGAGGAGCCCTAGGCCTGGCCAATCATCAAGGAGAGGACCCTGAGGGAGGCGTGGAGGCACCGCCCACTGCAGACGGAGGGACTCCAGCCCCGCCGTGCCCCTGCAGTCATCCCTGGGAGGCCCCGGGCGGGGTTCCCGGATGTGGCGTCTCGCGAGTCTGAGCCGCGCGAGGCTTTGTCTGAGGGGCGACGTAGGTCGGTCGAGAGGCCGTCCAGGCTCTGCCCGGCTGCGAGGTGAGGACCCTGCGGCAGGAGGGGGGGACTTCCCGCCGCAGAGAGAGGGCCGAGCCCTGCGTGTGCTGTCAGTCCCAGACCCCCCCAAGCACAGGGGGTGCGCTGTGGCGGCCGTGACATCCATTTGGGGGTCTGGGCCCGACTCCGGTCAGCGGAGGGGCGTCCCAGGCGCTGCCCACGGGGAGACCTCCCTGCACGAGGGGCGCGGCGGCCCTGGCGTGCCCCTGCTGCGGGCCCCGAGCAAGCCCGGGCGGGGCTCCCCGAGACGGTGGGGCCCGACTTCCACGTGGGGGTCTCGGGGCGGGAGAGGGACGGGTCACAGGCCCTGCCAGGCGTTGAGGTCGGGCCGCAGTGGCGCTCTCGCCCGAGAGAGGGGGCCGGCCCCTCCCCCCGCCCCTCTTGTCATCCCCGGGAAGCCCCAGGCGGGGCCCGGGTTGTGGTGTATCCGGACTTCCATGCTGGGAGGCTGAGGGACGGGAGGCTTTTCTGAGGGCGAGGACTCAGGTCCTGAGAGGGAGGAGTCCCGGGCCCTAGCCAGCGTCAGTGTAAGGACTGAGGGCGCCCGCTGCCGCGGAGCCGATGGGGCCCAGAGCTTCTCTGCCCTTGCTGTCAACAGGGGAGGACTGGGCGTGGTGACTGCGTGCGGCCCCCTCACCTTCTTCTGGGGAGGGGGTGTCGGGGAGGTGAGGACTTGGGTCTGAGGGGGGTAGCCTGAGTTCAGCAGAGGGAGGAGCACCGCACGCAGCCAGATGTCAAGATGAGGACTCTGAGGGCGGATTCAGGGGACCTGTCGCCCCATAGAGAGGGGTCTCGCAGAAGCTTGTCCCCGCTGTCGGGCCTGGGAGGCCACACAGCAGGGTTGCCAAGCGTGGTGTTTCCCGACTTCCACTTCGGGAGTCTGAGGGAGGTGAGGCTTTTCCTGAGAGGTGTGACCTCAGGTTAAGGAGTCTCTAGGGGACCCTAACAGGAGGGCTTGTTCTGTGTCAGTTTAGACAGATTCTAGAGCCTTTTGTTGCAGGGAGTCCCATTCAAGTTGAGCCTATTTGCAAGTAGCAGAAAGAACAGACTTAAATAAAATTGGTATATGAGGAATGTTGCCTCCAGAATCCAAAAATGTCAGGGTCTTTTAACAATGTGGGTACTAAGAAGGCTAAAAGCTGTTTCGTGACACTGTCAGGATTAGAGCAGCCCTCAGCTTACCAAATAATTTTCAAGAACTTTACTGAGGTGGTGGGACCTTGTACTATCTGTGTGGGTAATGGATCATCCCCTTTTTGTGAGCTCCTTTGTGAATATTTTTATGTCCTGAATAAGTGTGTCATATGAATCTCCTCAAAGGAGGATGTCATCAATATGATGTCATAATTGTACACCTGAAAAAAGCTAGACATGGTTAAGATATTACCTGCAAAGATTATGTGAGATGACAGGAGTGGAGAGGTATGCCACTGAGTACTGAGGTGAAGGTGTATTGTGTCCCTTTAAGGTGAAGGTTATCTATAGCTAAGAGGCTGTTGAAATAGGCACTGAATAGAATATGTTAACCAAATACTTTGCTATGACTGCACAGTATTTACCAGTTACTTATTGGATGGAATCAGTAACTTCAATAATATTAGATATGGAGCCCTAATAGATGGGATCATGATGTTAAAGGTATGAAAATTCACACTGAGGCACCATTCATGTTTTCCAGATTTAAGAACAAGTAAAATTTGGCCGTTGAATGCAGAAGCAGTGGGGATAATCACACCTTCTCTAAATAGATCTTATGTAATGGGTTTCAATCTGTGAAGGCCTTGTTTTCATTTAGATTGAGCTTTTTTTTTTTTTTTGTAACTGGGCGGGAAGGTGTTATTATTTTAACTAGGGAGGACAGTCCACAGGGTCACACTTTTACAAGCTGATTATAAGTGCCAAATTCTTAATTTTATTACTCATTGGGTCAGATCATGCACTAGAGAATAGTTTAGGGCAATGAGTGCTTTGACTATGGGGAATTTAGGCAAGGCAGTAGTTCCAATGGTTAAGGTTAAGCATATCTATTTGTTTCTATTTTATGTTCAGTAACTCCCTGGCTGTTTTTATTAGCTTGCCCAGATGTGGGCAAGAAGGGGAAGAGGAAGGAATGAGGCTTAAAAGCTATCAGTAGTTAAACATTAAAAATGGAATCAGATTCATTATTACTCACTGCCACCCCCCACACATCACCCCTCTCCCCATCTGGCCACCTTCCCCCACAAACATGCACTGAAACACCAAGTCCTTTTCTTCCTTGCCAGTGGGATAGTATTAAGGAGGAAATTTGTCTTCAGTGTTCAGTCCTACCTAGTCCTTATTCCCAATGTCTGGCTAACTAAGGACTGGCTGGGCCCCAAACTTGCAGGATTCTACCTCCCTCCCTTCTCACACACCTGCCCCTTCCCTTCTTCCCCTCCCTTGCCATCATCAGAGAACATGCAGAGATACACACACATCTCCTTTTTACAACTTGTTGGTATTTTAATCATCACCATGTGACAACTTTATTTGGTCTCTAAACAGGTCACCACTGGTGTCAATTTTGGTCTCCACCCAGGTTACCATTTCTCCTCTGCATCTTCGCAGGGAGAGAGGTCTCTTGGTCCCGGTAGGCATAGGGCAGTACTTGAAGTGGGAGACTCCTCCAGGTTTTCTTCATCCTTTTTTGACTGATTTTCATTCTTTTTTTTATTCTGTCTGTAATAAAAGACTATTATCTCCGACTTTTTCCCTCTCTTACGCTTGTCTGCATTCTGCTGAAGGGTTGATTTCACCTTTGCCAGTATTTTCCTCAACTGGTAGGGAAACAAAGTGAGCCAGAAGAACATTAGTTTTGGGGAAGAGGATGGGAAGTAGATGGGAAGGGAGACTTTAAGAGAATAGGTTTGGATTGAAGCGGGGGTTTGTGCCAGGCAAGGGCAGGGTAAGGGTCTTGGGTGGAGGATCAATGGGGAAGAAGAGAAGGCGCTTGAGTAGGGTAATCTGACCTTGTCAGCTTCTTCTCCCTCAAATTCACAAGGGATGCCATTCTTCGTCCCTCTGAGGCGCGGAGTTGGTTGGTTTACGCGTGTCGTCTGGGTTTCTCTATCTGAGCCAGGCTCCTCTCCCTTCTCAGTCACCTCTGCCATGTTGTAGCAACGGTAGCCTACTGCAGGGCTACTGACCTCCCTATATATACCCTCCCAGGACAATGAGGAGCCACATCCTTCAGCTTTGATTGGTCAGCAAGGAATTACTTCAGCCAATGGTAGCCCTGAGGTGGCTTGACATCACAAAGCACTAGTCTTGATAATCCATGGAGGGGAGGGGAAGGATGCAGAAGAGTCTAGATGCTCTGGTTAGAGAAAGAGGGATTTTCCTCTACACCCCATAAAGAGCCTTCCCAGACTGACCTCTCACTCTTCCTCATCTCCTCTGGTTCAACTCTTGTGGCACACATGGCAGGGAGAGGGTGTTTCTTCCAAGCCATTTCCCATGGTCACCCCCACTCAGTGGTTCATTCTGTCTGCCAGCTTTCATCATTATCTAATATTTTGCATTTTTAAATAAACTTTTAATTTTAGAACAGTTTTAGATTTACAGAAAAATTGTGAAGATAATACCCATATACCCAACACCCAATTTCCCTTATTATTAGCGTCTTACATTAGTATGGTACACTTGTTACACTTAGTGAACCAACAATGAAACAGTATTATTAACTAAAGTCTGTACTTTATTCAGATTCCCTTAGTTTTTATCTAATGTCCTTTTTCTGTCCCAGGATCTTATCCAAGATACCACATTAAACTTAGTCATCATGTCATGCCTCCTTAGGCTCCTCTTGTCTATGACAGATTTTTAGACTCCCTGTTTTTCATGACTTTGATAGTTTTGGAGTTTTTTGTTTTGTTTTTGTTTCTTTGTTTATTTTACATTAGATCCTCAGATGTTATTTATCTTATAGCTAAAAGTTTATACAGTAGTCCCCCCTTATGCACGGGGCATATATTCCAAGATCCCCAAGGCATGCCTGAAACCGTGGATAGTAATGAACCCTATATAATACTATGTTTTTCCCTATACATACATACCTACAAAAAGTTTAATTTATAAATTAGGCACAGTAAGAGATTAACAACAATAACTAATAACAAAAGAGAACAATTATAACAATATACTGTAATAAAAGTTACCGTAGATCTTAGCAACCTCAGCATATGATTTTTTTCTTTCCTTATTCAGTGGAGAACTTTCACCTTTTCACTTAAAGGAAGCACTTTACGGCTTCTCTTTGGCATATCCCAATTGCCAGCATCACTACTCTTGAACTTTGGGGCCGTTATCAAGTAAAGTAAGAGTGACTGGAACACAAGCACTGTGATACCACGACAGTCGATCTGATAACCGAGACGGCTACTAAGTGACTAACTGGCAGGTAGTATATACAGCATGGATCTGCTGGACAAAGGGATGATTCACCTCCAGGCAGGGATGGAGTGGGACAGCACGAGATTTCAGTATCTACTCAGAAAGGCTTACAATTTAAAACGTACAAATTGTTTATTTCTAGAATTTTCCATTTAATAATTTTGGACCACAGGTAACTGAAATTGTGGAAAGAGAAACTGTGGATAAGGGAGGACTACTGTACCCTTTACCAACCTCCCCCTATTTCCCCCGCCTCTCAGCCCCTGGCAAACACCTTTCTACTCTCTGTTTCTGTAAGTTTGACTTTTTCTTTTTATATTCCAGATATAAGTGATACCATGCAGTATCTGTCCTTCTCTGTTTGGCTTATTACACTTAGCATAATGCCCTCAAGGTCCTTCCATGTTGTTGCAACAGGCAGGATTTCCTTCTTTCTCATGGCTGAATAATATTCCATTGTATATATGCACCATATCTTCTTTATCCATTCATCCATTGATGGACACTTAAGTTGTTTCCACATCTTGGTTATTGTGAATAAAGCAGCACATTACCTAGTATTTTGAATGTCTTTCCTAAAATCCCTCTGAGGAAATATACCTATATTTAAGTCTCAGTAGATACGTGAATTATCACACTTCCCTCCAACACTTGGTTCTACCAGGCAACTTTCCCAGGTTGTATGCCTCTGTGTGTGTGTGTGTGTGGTCACTGGATACACTTTGGTGAGGTTCCTCTCTACCCTGCTCATATTTATAAGTTTCTTCTTCCAGAGAACCTTAAATCAAGTCAGTACCATCAGGGTTCTAGACCTCCCCATGGAAATGTCTGAATTAATTCCTTGGCTTTGTGACAGGGGTGTCATGGATATTTCTCTCTAGAACCCTGAGAGTCAGGATTTTTTTTTTTTTTTTTTTTTTGGTGACGGAGGCCTAGGCAACAGCAGCAGAAGCAGTTTGTAAGGTCCTAGGGAGTCATCTGCTTTTAAGAGTGTGACTTCAGCATCCCACACAGTGACTGCTCTTCCTCCACATGAATGCCATCCAATGGGCCTGTATATTGAACAGACTATTGATCTTTCTCCTGAGCTCTATATAGAAAGGGGGCCAACACCTAGTTAAGACACAACCAGTATTCACAAGGTGAGAGTCATTCCCTTGAACTTAGTGTCAGTCACATCTTATTTTAGAATTGAGACACATGATGCAATCTGAGACTCAGAAATAGGTCCAGGATGAGACACATGATCCAGGACTGTTTTAAGGCAGGCTCCAATCCAATAATCCTGTCACTATATGCCAACTTGCTAAAGTGACTTATATCAGTCAAATCTTTAGCAGATGCCTTGTAGGACTCACAAATGCAGCACAAAGAAGCATAGTTCAAAGCACAAGCTAGCCAGCAGGCAGTAGGTCAAAGTGCATGCTCACCAGCATACAGCGGAGCCAGTCAGAAACCCAAAGCAAGAGAAGAAAGACCCCTGGTGGTGGTGGACTGCACCTCGATGTCCTGCTCACAGGGCCAATTGTTGTGATCACTCCACGGAGACAGCATAGATCCTTCACCTAAAATTTGGTTTGACTGTCAAGGCTGATGACACATGCACCCAGAGAGTATGACAAAGTTTATTACTCACATAATGAGGCTTTCTGGGGAGAGCAGGGCAGGTTCAAGAATGACTTGAGAAGCAGAGAAAGGAGACTGACTTGGCTTTTATGGGAGTAAAGGGATGAAACTGGAGTGAGTGTTCCCACACACATCAGGGCTTGCATGGTCTGAACTTCTTACTGGCCCCGCAGAAAAGCATACTTGAGCTTTCTTAGCAGATATATGTAAGCAGGGGAAGAGGAAGTGGTGGGGCTCTTTTATAGAATAGTGTTGTGTGTAAAAGCGAGATGTTCTAGAACAATTTAGAATTCTCATAACCATTGTAACCAAGTTTCCCATATTGTCTTTAGTTTAAGCTGCTTTCCACTAGATTAGCATTTCCCAAATGATGGTCATTTAAATATTATTTCAGTGGCTTAGAATTGTCTTGGTTCATCAACAGAGAAACTGTGTAGAAAGAGGAAAAACCTGCTAGCATCAGCAAGTCTGACACCCTGTCTACAGGAGAACAGACCTCATTACACTATCTGCTGAATTATGTGGGGTTTCTTACATTTTTCCCTTCCTAGATGATCACTGTAGCATCCAAAGACTGTAATCATAATTATAGAAACTAACATTTATTGACCACTAACTCCATGCAGGAATTATTCTAAATATTCATAACCATATTTAATCCTCATCACACCCCTATTGAGGTAAGTGGCAAAATAGTACTTTTTGCCAGCTCTGCTGGGACTCCTGAGACCATCTCCACTCCAACTGCAGAAGCAGAAAAGAACACGGAGGAAGGTATACGGGAATATTTATGAGCCAGGCTCAAAAGGGTCATGCATTACTTCTGCTCGCATTTCATTGACAAAAACTCACATAACCACACCTAACCGCAAAAGAAAAATAAAAATGTAGTCTACCAAGAAGAAGAGGAGAACTGAATGCTGGAAATAAGCTATCAATCTGTGTCTCCACTATCCTGTTCATTATTATCCCCAATATTTAGAGTAGGGCCTGATACATAATAAGTGCTCATAAACATATCTGATGACTGAATGGGTTTGAACTTTTGTGGTCAGTTATGGAGATTAGAAACATATAGAATCGGCTTAACAATGATTTCTTAGATAATACACCAAAAGTACAAGGAACAAAGAAAGAGCAAGTTGGACTATATCCAAATTTAAAATGTTTTCTTCTGCAAAAAATACCATCAAGAAAGTGAAAGGCACCCCAAAGAAAGAGAGAAAAATATTTGCAAATCACATATTTGATAAAAGTCTAGTATTCAGATTACAGAAAGAACTCTTACAATTCAGCAACAAAAATACAAAGAACTCAATTAAAAATTAGGTAAAGAATTTGAAAAGATATCTCACCAAAGACAATATACAAATAGCCAACAAGCACATGAAAACATGCTCAACATAATTAATCATTAGGGAAATGCAAATCAAAACCACAATGAGATACCACTACACACCCATTAGAAAGGCTATAATTAAGAAAAAAGACAGAAACTAACAAGTATTGGCAAGGATGTGGAGAAATTGAAACCCTCATATACTTCTGGTGGGAACATAAAATGGCGCAGCCTCTGTGGAAAAGTTTGGCAGTTCCTCAACAAGTTAAATATACTCTTATCATATTACCCAGAAATTCCACTCCTAGGTATATAATCAAAAGAATTGAAAACAGGGAAATAAAACCCAGGTGAATGGAGCATCACAAAAGCAAAGGGCAGATAATGTTTCAAGAAGGAAAATATGGTCAATATTATTAAATATTTTTCACAGGTAAGATGGAAACAAATGACTATTGAACTTGTTAGTATGGAGATCATTGGTAACTTTGAAGAAAAGGAGATTAAAAAAGTGGAAAAGATTTAATATAAACCTAAATGATGTGTATTAAGGAGATAATGTGAGATGTGGAAGTGGAGGTGGATAGACAATTTCTTTTGAGAGGTTTGGTGCTAAGAGGAGGAGAAATATGGGACTATAGTTGAAGGGGGATTTGGTATCAAGAGAGTAAATTTTTAAGAGGGCAGATTCTAGAGCACACCTGTATGCTGATGTGAATGATTCAATGAAATTGATGATATAAAAGATCAAACAGATAATTGTAGAAGAAAAAATATTGAGAAAGCAAGAAGGATATTCAGAGTACTAGCAGATGGGACCCATAGTAAAAGTAGGAGGATTGGCCTTACATGAGAACAAGTAATGTTTATACGTTGTATTGAAGAGAAGGAAATGCTTATGGTATAGTTACAAATGCAGGTAAGATGGTGGATTTTTTGAGGAAGATATAAGGGAATTCTCTCTTGATTCTTCGTTTTTTCTGTGAAGTGATGAGGTAAGGTAATAAGACGACAGGAGTGAGGGTGGAGTTTTGAGAAACTGAGGAGAGGATAAGAGAGGATAAGGTGTTGAATATTCACTTTGAATAATGGAAATGGGCACATAATATGAAAGGATTGCTGATTTGAGATATGTGGTCAAGAATTTAAGGTGAGATTAGTCAGCTCAGTCTTGTAAATTTCTACAGCAACATTCATCGCTTGCGTACAGGAATAAAACAAGTAGATAGCTAGATTTAACAAGGGTTGTGGTTTTGCCAGGAAAGTCCTAGGGTGGGAAAGTGGGCAGGAAGTTGAAGATTTATGGAAGTAAGTGATAATAATGATGGGCCATGAACTCTAAATTAGTACAAAATGAAGAAATGAGGAATAAGAAGGGTAGTTGATGGCGAAAAGTAGTAGAGTTCATAGATTAGAGTTCAAAGTTGAAAAATTGTTGGAGTTGTGCGTCTGTGTGTGCATGCATGCATGTGAGGGAGGTACCTTGGCAGGAAGAATAATCAGTTGCAGCCCAAGAGATATATGTTTTAAAATCAAGATTTCAGAGTTGGTACAATTTTTGAGAATGACAATGTCTAGAGCATGAGCATTAAGGTGAATGGCTTAAGTATGATAGAATAAAAATATCTTTGGAGATGAGGGAATGAAAGATTTGCAAAGCCAGAAATGTTGGATGAATATCCACACACGTGATAGATGTTGAAGTTGCCAAAATAGTGGCAGTAATAAAAGTAGACAGGAAGAAAGTGACTCAGGAGCTAAAATGTCTAATGAATGAAGGGAAAGGAAAAAGTAGGAGTAGCACATGATATTGTCAAATAGCATGAACTACAAATGAACTCTGGATTTTGAAGGAGAAAGCGAGAGAAATGGTTTGGACAATGAGGAGCAAAGCAGCCACCTACTCAACCTCTACTCCCTGGGGTATATGAGAAAAACTAATGTTCACTTAAGAGGACTGCAGGGGAAGTGATTTCCTCAAAGCACAGCCGTATTCCAGTTATAAACAAGAGACGAACGGAACATTGAGAGAAGAATTTGAAGCTACTGAGAGTTTCTTAAGGACAGACTATGAGTTACAGAGGGCAGAAAAGAAGGGCTTATGAAGATGGGGAGAGAGTTGGGTCCAATTTTGTTATGTGTAGAATAGTAGGTGAATAAGGGTCTAGATAATGGTAGATAATCTGCAGAGTAGTGACTTAAGTAAAAATGATGAGACAAGATGAACCCTGTGATTGTATGGGAGGTGAGTAAAGCCCTCCTGACTGGTAATTGCTTAAGATTGACCTAGAACCCAGAAGAATCCAGAAACACCAATAGAAACATGTTTCCTCTAAATATCGTGTATCCTGCATGATGATCCAGCCTTTCAAAGATAGACTAATAAGGTCATCAAAGAGGCTAGATTTGAAAGGAGAAGTGTATATGCCTGGGAGTGTGGGTGTGTATGAAAAATATCAGCATTGCGTTTTAATGTCAGTGGATTGATATTATAGGCGTATGGAGCCGTGCACTATTCCTGGACAACCCAAGATGCCTGCACACACATGGCCCAGATGCAGGTACCAACACTTACTGGGCACCTGCAAAGCCAAAGCTGGGGAAGCAGAGAGGCCAAGGGGTAGTGGTATTATCCCAACACAGAAACGCATTTACTTAGGCCTCCTAAATGGCAGACGGAAAAAACGTAAGAAAGAAAAGCGAGTTGTTTTTTTTTCCCCCCTAACATCTCTCCTCAGGAAGAAGTCTTGGAGTTGTATTTCCTACATAAATTCACCTGCTAAAACTCCAGGGAGCTCATCAGTGGGCAGATGTTCCCATCTAAGTATGGTTACCAGCAAACATTTAACCAAAATCATGGCTGCATCTGGCTCACATTAGAAGGTTTCTCTTTGTCATTGTCTTTTAAAAGAACAATTCCCCATGCTTATAAATCTAGACTCAGAGCATCAATTCAACTTGTCTCAGGATCTTTGTGGCTATACCTTCTTGCTGGGACTCAGCACTGTCCTCAGAGAATCAATTTGAGGAGTATTCCCAAAGTGTTTTTCTTTTTAGTGTTTATCCACCGGAATGTCTAGGAGTGAAGCATAGACTGAGCAATGCAATCCTAAGATTCAATCTCTTTCATCAAATACATACAGTGTATATAAAGCATCAAGGCAAGAGGATGGAGAGCTTTAATTGAACTTCCAGTAGAGATCTAAGCTCAAATCCTGGAATCATCCCATATTAGCATTGTAAGTTAGGCTAGGTACTTAACCACTCTGAGCCTGATTTTCTGATCTCTAAAAAAGAAGGGGATTATATCTCATACGGCTGTTGCAAAGATCAAATGAAATAATTCATGTAAATAATATAGCACAAAAACCCACAGAATGGGAGAAAATATCTGCAAATCATATATCAGATAAGGAATTCTTATCCAGAACATATAAAGAACTATTACAAGTCAATGATAGAAAGATAAATAACCCAAGTTAAAAAAACGGGCAAAGAATATGAATAGACATTTCTCCAAGGAAGATATACAAATGGCCAATAAGCACATTAAAGATGCTTGAGATCATTAGTCATCAGGACAATACAAATCAAAACCACAAAGAGATACCACTTCATACCCACTAGGATGGCTAGAATGAAAACGTCCGATAATCATAACAGTTAGTGAGGATGTAGAGAAATCAGAACCCTCATACACTGTGAGTAAGAATGTAAAATGGTGCAGCTGCTTTGGAAAAGTTTGGCAATTTCTCAAAAAGTGAAACAGAGCTACCATTTGACCCAGCAATTCCACTCTTAGGCATATGCCCAAGATAAATGAAAATATATGTCCACACAAACACTTGTACATTAATGTTCATAGCAGCAATATTCATAATATTCAAAGGTGGAAAAACCCAATTGCTCATCAACTGATAAACGGATAAACAAAATGTGGCATATCCATACAACAGAATATTATTCAGCCATCAAAAGGAATGAAGTACTGATAGATGTACCATGGATGAATCTTGAAAATATTATGCTAAGTGAAAGAAGCCAGACACAAAAGACCACATATTATATGATTATATTCATATGAAATGCTCAGAACAGGGACATCTATAGAGACAAAGTAGATTAATAGTTGCATACGGTTAAGGGCAGAAGTTGTTGGGGGCATAGGGGAATGATAGCTAAAGGGTACAGGGTTTCTTTTTGATGTGTTGAAAATGTTCTAAAATAGACTGTGGTGATACTTGCACATATCTGCAAATATACTAAAAAACATTGAATTGTACACTTCAAATGGGTAAACTGTATGGTATGTGAAGTATGTCTCAATAAAGTTGTTAAAAAAGCCTGTGTGGTAGGCAGAAATAAAAGACTGCAGCACATTATCTGGAACAGAGTAAATGCTCATTAAGTGGTAGCTATTATTACAATCCTATCATCATTTACCATATTTCTCTGACAAATTTAGTTTGTCTGGTTCAAAATCAATTCATGGAAAATGATTAAATTATTAGGAAGGAATTAAATGTGACCAATAAATCCTAATGATTGAGAGAATGATCTTTGGAGCCAGACAACCATGGATCTTCCATCACTAACATATGAGCTTGAGCATATTAACTTCTCCGTTTCCTCATCTGTAGGATGGAGGTAATAATAGCACCTACCTCACATAAATATTGTTAGGAGTAAATGAAATAAGGTATGTGCTAAGGCCAGCACAGTGACTGGAACATAATAGTTCTTAGCAAAAATTAGATCTTCCTATCTTGAGCCAATTTCCCACATGTTCTAATCCCCTCCAAAGATCTTTCCAATGTTTATATGCCAACAATTTTTATTTTAAATGTCAACCTTTTCCTGGAATTTACTTCTAATAATGGTTCACTGCTTGAATATTGTCAGCTGCCAAAACATCAATTATTCCAAAAGGCTATATTCTTATTCTCATTGTCCTCTACTGGTATCTTGTTGATTGGTACAAGTAACTGATGCGGGTTGAGTTAGTAGGCATTCTTCATTTTAATTAGCCACTGGTGCATCTTTGCCATTCTCTTGGCTACCAGTAAGAAAATCAGTCACTGAAAAGTCAATGGAATAAATGTGACTCAATGAATATGGCTGCCAACATTAGAAATGGAAACTACTACCAGCTAATTCAAGATTGTGCTGAGGCCTTCCACACCCAAGGGTTTTTTATTTTTTCAGATTTACTCAAAATCAGTGACCTTAAATAACTAAATAAAGGATAAAACAAGATGTTAAAGAACATGTCAAGATGTGGTTGGAAATCAATACACAGTTGCTTTTAATATAAAGAAAAGAAGATGAAACCTCCACAAAATCCCTGCTGGAACAAATCCTGTTCTTCGCTCCAGGGATTAAAGAGAAGAGCAATTTTGTCACAACTATATATCATCCATGCAAATGCATGGCTTCTTTTCAAATCTATGAAACCTGCAAAGTTTATTCTATAAACTAGAAACACATTCACTGAATTTAAAGATAACCATACGTACTTTTGTAATCAAACAAATTATACTACAGTGGAATAAAATACATTTTTATACCTTGCACTTTATTCAGAAATTCAGCATAGAAATTGGCTATCAATGTCTCAGACTTCATATATAGCTTTCCAAGCTATGCTTTGGCTCTAGAATTTTAACTGTTTTAAACTAACAACAGAAACATTAACAAAAACAAAATATACATAACAGGCTGTTTCAGGGAAAGCTGTGCCCTGCAGCAAGTCTCTACACAGGGAACAGCACACGTCAAGTTTATTGCCTTTTTGCCAAGGTGTAAGCATGTGACAGGCCAGTATAAGAATTTAAATCCTCAGAAGAAACGTCATGACGCTGCTTCTGAGAACAAGTTGACCTGAAGTTCAAGTCTCACTCTGGTCTGCACAAGTTAGTAGCATTATTTCTGCCCACTCTTCTTGTTCCCAGTTTTAATTCATTGGGCCACACTCATGGCCTCAGATTCACTCTACTCTCTCCTTGGCTTTGTCTCCTCTGAAATGCCTCTGTCCGTTCTCTTGCTGGGCCATGCCAATGTCACTGCCATACAAATAGCTTCTCTCTGACTCCTCAAGGTTACCTCATCCTGCCCCCCAACCGTGCCACTACCTTGAATACTTTCTACATGTTAATAGGTAATGTCATCAAAGCTAACATTTATTGAACTTTTATCATGTGCCAGACACTGTACTAAGTACTTCACATGTATTACCTTAACTGATCCTCCAACAATCCTAAGAAGTAGATTTTATTATTAGCTCCATTTTACCAATAAGGAAATTGAGGTTCAGAAAGAATATGTGTTTATAGGATACATGTTGTTTGCCAAAAGACACAGAATTAGGAGGTAGCAGACTTGGTATTTGTAGTTAGAATTTATGATTCAACATGTTACACAATACTATCTGATTCATTTTTTATCTTTTGCTAAATTTTAGATGAAAAACATATTTTAATTTGCATTTCTCGATTTCTACTGAAGCAGAAACAGAATGCTCCAGAAAATATGGGATATAAGATATATCGCATATATTTTCTTTGATTTCTTCTTTTTAAAAATAAAATCAAATGTAGGACAATAGAAATTTTAGAGTTTAGGAGAAATAAAGGATATATTACTGGATGATGTGCTGATGAACTAAAAGCATGACTTTTCTTGCTCTCCAGCGGCACTGCTGAATTGTGGTCCTCCATGATTTTCAGGAACTGTTACTACAGAAGGCTATAGAGATCTCCTTCTCAATGATGATTCTCAGGATCCAAGTGGTGAGCTCCCTACCTGCCCCTCCACTGCTCTCCAAACTACAGTTAAGTATTCCACCTCAGCCACAGCCATTGATATCCAAGGCCCTGCCACCTCGAAGCACAGCTTGTGAAGTCAGTACAAGTCTCTGACAGTAAAACCCACTATCCCTTGTCTCTTCTCCTAGTCTGAAAGAGTCAACCTTCTCTGCTTGAGCTCTCCAAACCACACAGCCTCCAAACCTCCCCCTGAGGGTTGATTAGACTAATCTTAATTCCTTTTTAGGCCCAGACTAGATGTTGCAAACTTCAGTTCCACAAGCCAAATGTAGAACTACCAGTCAAACTCATTCTACAAACCAAATGAAGATGCCTCTTTGAATGCCCTCACATTGTTCTTTTTTTTTTTTTTTAACATTAGTTTCCAACAAGTAAAAATTGGGAGCTTTAATGTAAAAATCCAGACCTACTTCCTCTTCCTGCCCCCAAAGATCTGGCAACACTAGTTCACATACCTTGCAAGGCAAAATCTCCTGGATCCAATAGTAACTTCTGTCTTTAGACAGGCCAGGAACACTCCAGTTCACCACCTGGCTGCTTCATTGTCTTAGATAAACTGCCTGACCTCTACAGGTACTTGAGCTCATGACTTTGAATCTAGGATTTCTTTTTTCTTTTTTCTTTTTTGTGAGGAAGATCGGCCTTGAGCTAACATCTGCCAATCCTCCGCTTTTTGCTGAGGAAGACTGGCCCTCGGCTAACATCCATGCCCATCTTCCTCCACTTTATATGGGATGCTGCCACAGCATGTCTTGCCAAGCGGTGCGTCGGTGTGCACCTGGGATCTGAACCGGCGAATCCCGGGCCACCACAGCGGAGCGCACACACTTAACAGCTTGCGCCACCGGGCCGGCCCCATGAATCCAGGATTTCTAAACCAAAGTCTATTTAGAGTTGATTTCAGGGCACCTGGAACTTTTAATTTTGGGTTTTTTTTTTGCAGAGTGGGGAGGAGTTACTGAAACAAAAGAGCTATTAACGTGCCCCTACCCAAGGCTAAGCCTACATATTAGGAACAAAGTCCTGGCTAACACTCCTGGGGCTTAGTACATACAATGTCTAGCACATAGTAGGTGCTCAGCAAATATTTGCTGAAGGTATGGAAATGTTTCTCTTTCCTTTCATTAGTGTCAAATGCAATGAGAAAAAATATACCAAGCAATTTGTCAGTAATTACTCCAATTAACATCTAAGTAAAATTAGAACATATGTATTTTTCTTTTGGGAGTTACCTCACCAAGTCTTTGCCCATTTTCCTATTTGGACATTTATATTTTTATTATTGTTTTCTAAAAATCTTTATATATTAATCAATTATTGTATGATACATGCGTCCCTTTTTTTCTGGTTATTTACCTTTTCATTTTATCTGTGCTTTTATATAAAGAAGTTTTAATTATTTTCATGCAGGATGAGGCTTGCAGTTTTAAAGCACACTTAATCCACATTGAGAATAACAATAATAATATCAATAGATTTTCTGCATTCCTGCTTTACTTTCACTACCATTATGGACAATGGTAACGGTAGAAAGAACAATCTAAGTAGCAGGCTGCTGGGATTACACTGATTACAGGTCAATTTACAGAGGGAACTAAGCAAATCCCTGCCTTTTCCCAGTTAAAGGTTTCTTTCAGAGATTGATGTCAAAAAACAGAACAGCAACAACAAAAAAGAGAATAGGTGAGACAATATATATATTTCTAACCATGTAATTACTAGCTTAAAATGAGCCAATAGAAGAAGAGGTAGGTCAACAGCGCCCAGATCTCCCCGTGGAGTCAGCAGACTCAAGCTAACTCTTGTATACAGAACACCAGCTATGACCCTGATGGCCTCATTGCTTTGTCAATGGCATAAATCCTACCAAAATTACTTCCAATATCTTTCCCCTGAGTGGAATTAACTTGACCAAGTGCTGCTCTGCTTCTAATTATTTTTCACTTCCAGGACTAGCAAATTTTTCTGTAAAGGAACAGATAGTTTAGTTTTGGGGAACCATACGGTTTCTGTCACTTCTCCTCCACTTCCTCCTTCCACTCCTCTCCTTTTTCACATCACATTTTTCTTTATGTAATGTCATTAGCTTGGAGAGTGGAGCATGAACAAGAATATAAACATTATTTTGTAATGGGCCATTTCTGTTTACCCCAGGATCACCTACCTGCTCACTGCCTTTATAGGGATCCCAGATTGTGTGATCTGCTGACTCACAGGCAGTGGTGTGCTGGTGCTGGCACAAACCAGCTTGAAAGAGTTGATTGTATGTGTCTCTTCATAACTTTGCGATTGATGATAGTACATTGGTAGGTTGAAATTAGCCATAGCAGAAGTATTTGCTCCATGGAAATAGGCAAATGCTACAAATCAAGTGTATTAGTTTGCTAGAGCTGCTGTAACAATTACCAAAAACTGGGTGGTTTAACGACAGAAACTGTCTCACAATTCTGGACGCTAGAAGTTCAGATCAAGACTTGCAGTGTTGCTCCCTTCTGAAGGCTGTGAGAGAAGGATCTGTTCCAGGCATCTCTCCTTGGCTTGTAGATGACTAGTTTTTCCCTGTGTTTCTTCACATTCTCTTCCTTCTATGTGTGTCTCTTTCTCTCCACATGGCATTCTTTTTATAAGGTCACCAATCATATTGGATTAAGGG